>NC_133536.1:82516137-82878637 GCF_048544455.1 Silene latifolia
TAGAAGTCAAGATCACATAGTTTTAATATTTCAGTTTATATAATTTCCGCTGCGAGTTTTAATTAATGTTAATTTAGATTTAGTTAGTATGAGTTTAATTGTAATAAACCTTTAATCGTTAAATTTTATCTACAGTACTTTCATTTGTTGTACTGTGTTATTCACTACCTCGGGAAACCGAGATGGTAACAGTCATATTTACTTGGGAGGCCTAACTAAAGGTTTCTGAATAATTGGGGGTGTTACAAAAACTTTTACAAAAGAAAAACAAGCGACCTTCGAATCCTCTTCTCTCTTTGCTATCAAATCAAGGCTAGGGTTGTCGGATTTATGAGTTCATCATACCTTTGTGATCGTCATCTTGTGGGTAAGGTTTCTATATTGTTTTTATGTCAAATAGTTAAAGTTGGTTAAACCCTAATTGGGTGATTTGGGGGTTTTGGGAGTATTATGTGATAGATTTGTGATTATGTGATTATTGATTATAGGAGGTGATTTCGTAGAGGAGCCTTTTTGATCCACTGCATTGATTGTTGGTGATTCCGTTTTAGGTAGGGTTTCCCTGCTCAGTTGACTACGTAAACGTTATAAGTTGGCATGGTTGTTGATTGACATGATTATTGTTATCATTAATTGGAATTGGCTTGTTTACTTTGGTATTGTGGATTCGTTGTTGTTTGTTTGTGGTTCGCAGGTGCACCCTCGGCTGAGTGGAGTCACTTGCGGGAGTGGCTTCACGTCCATGATTCGCCCCTTGTGGTTCCCGTCACAAAGGGGATGTGCACATTAATGTACATGGGTTATTCGCTCTATGGTGTTATGCGGGGCTTAGGTGATATGGATGCGGTCCCCACTGGCGGAGGGGAATATCTGTTGCGATGGATGTTCTGGTAGGGCTACACACTTTAGTGTGTAGTCATATGATTGCTGATGAGATGGAGTTGGAGAATGTGATTGTGTAATTGGTTGTGTTGATTGCTTATTTTGTTTATGCAGTAACTGACCCCTTTTAAATGTTTTGAAAACTGTGGTGATCCATTCGGGGATGGTGAGCAGTTGATTAGCAGGTATTTCTTTAGAGTACGCGCGGGATGTAGCTGGGGATGGAGTCACGACATGTCAGAGTCTTAGTCTTCCGTTGTGTTTTGTTAAGACAATTTTACTTTAGTTGGTTTGCAGTTTTGAGACAGTTGTATTTCACTTTTGGTTTGTAATGTACGCACATTAAACTTTATTACGTAAAGTACGTTTCTTTATGGTCTTCTTTGATTACTATACCTCGGGTAACCGAGATGGTAGCATCTCCATGTGCTAGGGTGGTCTTGGTAAGGCACCTTGGTGCATGGAGGTGTTACAAAGTGGTATCAGAGCGACGATTTTGGAACCTGTAACCAATGAACTTAATGAATGTAGAGAGTCAAATTAAAATGAACCCGGGTAGGAGTTGTTAGGAGTCAATACAAAGGCTTGGAAGACGTCTTAAAGTCACGAACTTTCCCTTGCAACTTTGAACCGGTCACTATGGGGTGTCATGGGATCACTACTTGTTTACTGTTGTTTGATATACATATGTTGGATGAAGTGTGTGGTTGAATGGATGATTTGGTTGGAAAAAGTTGAAGTAAATGTTGCATAAGAATATGAAATTGATGTTAAAAACATGTTTATGTGATGGAAGGTGAATTTATAATGTGGTTATATTAGTAACATGGGGTTAGGGGATGTGATGCTGCGTATTTATGTAATTGTTTTTACGTAAAGTTATAAAAGCATGCGGGTAGTGTAATCGTGAGCATGATTCGACCGAGTACGGGATGATCGATCGAGTAGGGTGGACTCGATCGAGTAGTCATGGCTCGATCGAGTGGGTATGTTTACGTGTTGGCCAGTAGCTACTAGAGCCGTGTTACTCGATGGAGTAAGGGGAGTACTCGATCGAGTGTCGTGTACTCGACCGAGTACATAAGTGACTCGATCGAGTATGTTTTATGTCAGTTCTGGACAGCTTCTGGACTTGGGGTACTCGATCGAGTTTGTAGGTTACTCGATCGAGTGAATCCTACTCGATCGAGTATGTGTGGTTACTCGATCGAGTATGTCTTTGTGCGGGTCATATTTGCTTTGAGCCGTAGGCTATGTGCGTACGTTTATCTCCCTTTTATAGCTCAAAAATATGCCGCCAAAGAGATCAGCCGCGTATGTTAAAGGTTTAAGAGATGAGCATTGAGGATATTGCCAAAATGCTTGAGCTCTAAGACGCACTCACTGAGGCCCTCAAGAAGATGGGGAAAGTTAAGGAGGCTGGGGTAGACTTTGCCAAGATGAGCACTACGATATCCTGTTTCAACCCCACTAACCATGTAGGTACAAATGCGCCGATTTTGCTTGACAACTGGCATCGTGAGACGGAGAATATCCTAGGGGTGCTGCATTGTCCAGAGGAGTTTAAGGTGGAACAAGCTGTGTTATACCTAAGGTATTCTGGCGGAGAATGGTGGGATAAGGTGAAACACAATGCCTTGGACATCTATCTAAAGCAGGGTAAGACTGCAATTCCGTGGTCCGAATTCAAAAGAGCTATGAGAAAGGAGTTCATTCCGGAGCATGTTCGCAGCAAGCTACGTGATGAGTTCGATTATTTTTAGATGACCGGGGACATGACAGTGACAAAGTACTACAACAAGTTCAACGAGAAGTCGAGGTATGGTGAGGATATGGGGCTAAATCCGGAGAATTTAGAACTTCATTTTGAGAAAGGGTTAACTTACCAGATCATTGAGAAGCTACCGGCAGGGACTCTTACTGATGTTAAGGAGGTCTATGAGAGAGCTGGACGGGTTGAGAGGTTGGTCGAAATGGCAAAGGAAACTAGGGAGATGGGCTCGGAAAAGAGGAAGACTGAGAGTGATGGCGGTGTCCAATCTAGTTACAAGTATGGTAACCACAATCAGGCAAAGGCTTATTCTTCTAGGTCAGGTTTCATTGGAGGATCTTCTTACGGACGTGGCCGTGGTGGTAGAGACAGCCTCAGGGGAACTTTTCTAGTGCAGTTGGGAGGGGCTTTTAGAGACAGTCTCAGGGGAACTTTTCTCAGGGACTGACGCAGAACAATGCTAGTAACCGGCCAGCTGGGTCGTGGAATAACCAAGGTGGGCAGAGTAATAACAATGGTGGGTTCAACCGCAATGGCGGTAATTCTTATCAGCGATCGACGGCTAATACCAATCAGGTGTCAGCTGCCAAGCCTACTACATCAGCTAGTATAGTTCAAGGGGGTGGTCAAAAGAGCAGTGGAAAACTTTTCATGATGGATAAGCAAGCTGCTGAGGATGATGCTCACGTGATCACCGGTACTTTTCTTTTTAACAACGTTCCTACTTTTGTTTTGTTTGATTCAAGGGCGTCACATTCGTTTGTATCGTCAAGTCATGCTAAGTCTATGGGTTTGGGGAAGTTTTTGTCTCTAAAAGATGAAGTTTTTATACTGTCTAGGGAGTCAGTGTCTTGTGGAAAACTGTATAAAGGGGTGTCCATGGTTATTGGGGAAGTTGATCTTCCAGTTGACTTGTTGGAGTTCCCTATGGATGGTTTTGAGATGATAGTCGGGATGGACTGGTTGGGTAAGTATAAGGCTAGAATAGACTGTCACCAAAAGAAAGTGTCTTTAAGAGGTTCTAAGGGGGCTATTGTGTCTTATCGTGGGTTTGTTGTCAAACCCAAAGTTAAAGTGATTGCAGCTGTGAGATTGAAGTCTTAATTTAGGAAGGGGTGTCCCTTGATACTTTGCCATGTGAAAGATACTCGCATGGTAGAACCGACAGCAACTGAGATACCATTGGTGGGAGAGTTTCCAGATGTTTTCCAAGATGAGATACCGGGTTTACCGCCGAAGAGAGAGATCGATTTCAGTGTGGAGTTAAAATCAGGGACGAGACCGATGTCTAAGGCCCCATGCCCTATGGGTCCTAAGGAGTTGTAGGAGCTAAAGAAAAAGTTGAATGAGTTGGTGGACAAGAGGTAAATTAGACCTAGTGTATCGCCCTGGGGTGCACCAGTCTTGTTTGTGATGAAGAAGGATGGGAGTTTGAGGCTGTGTATCGACTACAGAGAGTTGAACCGTGTTACAGTGAAGAACAGGTATCCTTTACCAAGGATAGATGATCTTTTTTACCAGTTGAGTGGAGCTGGTGTCTTTTCGAAGATTGATCTAAGGTCGGGATACCATTAGGTGAGGATTTGGGATGGAGACAAACCAAAGACAGCTTTTCAGTCGCGGTATGGTCGCTATAAAAACGTGGTGATGCCGTTTGGGTTGGCTAATGCGCTATAGATACCTCATTTCTGCACCTCCCGCAAACCACCCGATGATGATTGGGCCGCATGTTTGGTACACGGAACGATTTATGACAGTTCGTAAGTTTATCGTCAAGTGATATCTCAAATACTTGTGTCTACCCCTTGGTCGTCATCTACGTGCCATTACGGTCGTTTTGACAGTAATTAGAGTTCATTTGGAGTCCGGGTCCAAAACCGTCTTCATTTTCTAATAAACCGTTTAAAATGCCGAGTCGGAATGTTCTGGAATATTCCGGATATTTCTATTTCATAATTTTAATCTTTTCATCTTTTGGCAAAATATATCCCGAAATCATATTTTAAACAATAAGGAAGTTGAGATCTACCGCAATTCTGATGTGACCATAATTAGCGCATATTTAGCCTCCGAATTAGCCTTGTTCCCATGCTTTTTAGTGCATATTTGGGTCATTTATTGTCTTTAGTTCTTTGTTTTGCATATTCCTTGAGATTTTGATCCCTTGGTAGGAACTAGAGGAGACACGGTGGAGCTTGAAAGTGAAGAGGACGAGTTCATGGACCCTAGTATGAGTGATGCATCAAAGGAGATATGTGATAGCGATGCCGATATCTAGAGGATTACTTAATAGCTAGGTGGAGCGGGCGAGAGGCACCCACCCAAGTTTAAGTGAAGTTCCCTCATCTCCTCTCTTTAATTTTCAAATTTCATGAAAAGAAGTTTGTGTTTTGTTAACTTCTATATTTATTTATCTTGATCATTGTTGGAGTAGTCCTAGCACCATTGAGGACTAACACCTCGGCCCCATTGAGGTGTTCTCATTTTATTATTCCCACCTTTCCAAATCCAAAATGACAAATTAGTTTCATACATTGCATAGTGTGTGCATGAACTACACCCATCCTTAGACATTAGCAATAATGTCTAGATCGGTTTGGGGAAGTCAATGCATACACAACGGGAGGTAATCTAAATTATCCTCTTCGTCATAAACAAAAACCATGCATCATGTAGTGTAGATTAGTAGCTTGCATTTAGTGCAAAAATCATGCATCATGATTGCATAATTTCCCATCATTTTTGCCATTGAGGACAATGCCCATATTAGTGTGGGGATGGGGAATTCTAACTTAACTTTTATTCAAAAATCCAAAAAAATTGAAAAATTTCGAAAAACCATAAAAATTTGAAAATTGAAAAACCCAAAAACATGTTTATTTCTTTTGTAGTGTAGTCGTGTATATATTATTGTATATATTGTGTTTGCTCTATCCTTGTTCACATTGATTGACTACGCCACATCCGAGACATGAGGATCATGAAGACCGCATGGTATGATCTTTCCAATCTCCTTTTTCCATATGTTAATGACTATGTGGCTTTATTTTGATTGATGCGGTATAACAATGTGAACTTAGGACTTGCATTTAGTTTATATGTCATATTAGTTGATAGAATCACTTGCATTAGGATGTATATAATAGTTGCATCATGGCATATAGTTGCATTTAGAAAAAATATTTTGAAAAGTGCCTAATTGAGAACTTTGACAAGAGCAACTAAGCCATTACAAATACTTTTTTCAACTTAAGACTTCGCCTACTAGAATGGTTGTAAAACACCCTAGATTGTGTCATACTAGTGTCTTTTGACCCATGACTCAAAGCCTAGTCAAGGGTTTGCATATGAGTCACCTATTCCAACCCCGTGATGCGATGTGGACTTGGTTAACTTGTCTAGGTGACCTTGATTGACCTTGTGGTAAGGCAACCCAAAAATACTTTCTATCAATAAGTTTGAAGTGCTCATTTCGAAAATTTTGTTATGTGGAAGTAATTTATTGCTAAGGAAATCTCAAATGTTATGAAATGTTGAGAAATTTAGTTGTTTTGATGGAGGCGTACCACTTCGATGTGCTTTGGAGAGGGATCCATTGAATTGGCCCCCACACGGTTGTGAACTCAACCGCCTAGAGACAGAGTGACTATCACCCCGAAAAGCTATTGTCTAGAGGTTAACCGGTTGCCTAATAAGCGATTGGCGAAAGCAAAGGACACCGGGACAAACCCCATCTTAAATTTTTGAAATGTGAAAGTTAAATGAGGTCAATTTTTGAATACTAGTCATATCCACCCTTTGGTTATAACGATTTGAGCATTTCATTCCCAAAAAGCCTTTTTGTCAAGCCACTTTGTCGAGCTTGGGACGATCCATGACCTTTACTTTTGTAGAGAATTCTAGACTTGTCATGTCATATGCTACTAGCATCATAGGGATCATCATTCCACCACCATCCGACCGCTCTTGACGAAAGCATTTGGAAATTGAGGACGAAAGTAGTCTAGTTTAACACCATTTGGAGGTGATTTAGTATCATCCTCTTAGCCTTAGTAATTTGTTGAACTAGTATTTGTGAAGGATTATATGCTCTTAAATTTGTTCTCTTTAGTGCCTCCGCCACTTGATGAGGAAGTGGCTATTCCTTTTGTAGATTCATCCATTATTTGATTTTGTGTGCTTAATGTTTGGATGTGTCACCATTTTGGCAAGACCCACCTTGCCTTGCAAGAAGGCATCCTACCTCATGGTTGTCTTGTTGTGAGTTGAAGGGGCGGAGTGAGACCCGCTAACTGTCTCATATCGGCTATATTATTAGGTTAGTTTAAATAATGGTCCTAGTCTTTGTCACCTCTTTACTCGGGACGTGCAAAGGTTCGGTTTGGGGATATTTGATGTGACCATAATTAGCGCATATTTAGCCCCCGAATTAGCCTTGTTCCCATGCTTTTTAGTGCATATTTGGGTCATTTATTGTCTTTAGTTCTTTGTTTTGCATATTCTTTGAGATTTTGATCCCTTGGTAGGAAAGGAGTAAGAATCTTGCATTTTCATGGCAAAACGAGACTAAATTGATTGAATTCAATGACCAAGCATCAAGGAGAGACAAGATTAGAAGGCCTTTGTACATATTATAGTAGCTGGGCAATGACGAGAAAGGATCCTTGCATCCCCGAGGAAATCCCCAAGGATTTTACGAAGAAAAGGAAATAAAAGAAGAAGAAGCAAGACTGAGGAGCAATCCGTGCGGATTGTCCTGAATCCGCCCGTCCTCCATAGCACAATCCGTGCGTCTTCCTTCAAAGACGCCCGGGCAGCAAGGCCAGAAGACGCCTGGATTCCCTTGAAGACGCCCAGGCAGAGGCTCCTGAATCCGCCTGTCCCGTGCCTAAGACGCACGGATTCCAGCCCAGCACAAATCCGTTTCTTCAAACTTCAAAGAAAGAAGCCCTTCCTTCGAAAAATACCGGCGTCTCCCTGCTCAATCTAAAAAGTGTAATTACTAGTTTAGCCCTTAGTTAACCCTAATGCATCCACCTAATTTCCACTATAAATACCCCATTAGTCTAATTAGAAGAGGATGTTCTTCTTATCAATTATTGGAGTAGTTAATATCAATCAAATCCCTCTTTAGTATTGTAATCAACAATTAATCAAGTTTTAACACAAGTTTTATTTCCTTAATCTCTCTTTTGTTCATCATTTATTCTGGGTAATTGAAGATTATTTGGGTTATTATTGGGAGATTGACAACCTCTCAATCAAGCATCAAGTACTTCTTTTATTCTTTGCTTTATTATTGGAATCATTAGTAGGTATAATTCTCTTAATCCCTTTTTAATTATTTTTAGTTACTTTCATTTATTCATCATGTTTCCTTTTGTTGGTATGATTGACAACCTTGCTAGCATGATCAACATGATAATGAGTGAGTAGTAACCTAGCTAGGGTTAATGGGTAATTAGGGGAAACCAACATGGGGGATGATTCATGCTTAAATTAATATGCTTTCATGGTTTATTTGCTTGCTTGTTTTGATCTCAACTCATGCACATGTTATGTTTGATGAAATGCGAGCCTATGAATCCTTGCATTTTTTACCCATCACCTATCTTTTCAATGAGACTTGTAAGACATAAACCAACTCGAGTCTCATTAGACCATGCATGTTGTTGAGTAGGGAAGATTAAGTCGACTTGTAGGTGTTGTAAAATGTAATCGATTCGGCTCCGGGACCCAAACTTTCCTAGGATTGTAAGATATAACCCAACTCAATCCATCACAATAATAATTGCTTGCTTATAATTTGAGAACATGTTTGTATGATCAATTCCCATGATTCCCCTTTGACCCCATGATACCCTAGTGCTTTTTATCAGTTGTTTACAACCCTTTCATTTCATCTTGCTTATTTACTTTCATTGCTATTTAGTTAGTGACCTTCTACATCAACCCAAATTGTGACACCCCTAAGACACCAATAGTTTCAATAGAAATCTCATCTCAATTCCCGTCCCTTTGGATCCGACCTTTACTTGCCTCTTTACTAATTGTAGAGTTGTTTGTGAAGTTATAAATTGTGTTTGATTGGATGTGTGACGACCAACTCTTGTCCATATCTAATTCCATACCAGAAACACGGAAAATCTTTCTTCCGCAGGAGGAAACTTCTGGGGAAAGGACGCAACACCTGCTGCACCTCTTCCAAGAGCTGCAGTGGTTGTTACACCTGTTTCCCAGCTCTTTTCTGCGTAATTTAGATCTTTTCGAGATTTGTTTCCAAAGTTTTATCGTAACCCAAATTCCTCCGCGTGATTAGTATAAATAGGGACATTCGTTCCTCATATTTATCACGCGAGTGTCCGCCCTTCTCTTCTCTCTTTACATTCTAAGACCGCGCTCTTTGCTTATTGACGTCTACATGCTTGAACTTTCGACCACGTAAGCTCGGGTCCTTCTGAGTACCAGTCTCATTTTGCATGACCGACCAATTTGACCAACTCCACTCAATTAATCAAATCAATTTAATTTAATTCCTCTTACGAGGGCACTTTCATTATACATTCGAGTCGAGCAAGCACTAATCGTTAACTTAGTTAATCTCGTTTCGTCAAACATGTAAGTCTGAGGGTGTAAATCCCATGTTTTATTATTGTACCTTTTTATTGTATAAATTAATGTAATATTTACGTCGAAAACATGTTTAAAACCGATTTATAAAACCTTTTATCAAACCTATTTTCACGGATTAACTACAAAGAAGGCAACTAGCTGGAATCGAGATCTTTTACGATTGCTACTTCATTCCTTCAGAAACGGTTCCTACCGTCAAGACTCGTCAAGCACCGTGTTTAGACGAACAGGCCGTTAGCCTTCTGTTTGGAAAAGATCGATTTGTTAGAGCTGCGCAAGACGAGATCATTACCATGATACTTCAAGATGACCATTTCAACCGTGCCGCGTTAATCACCGAAACCAGTTCAAATCAGCAAAATAGGATGGAGAAAGTCGATCAAATGGACAAACAACCAAGGAAGACTCTTCAAACTCACCACTGGAGAAAGAGAGATGTTCAAAGGAGAACCCGAAGATAACGAATTCGAGTGAGAGTCGGAGTCGGAATCAGAGTCGGAGTCTAGAAAAGTCCCTAGAGAGTCTCCTCCTGTCGTCACTCCCAATCCCCTTGTTTCTCCTAGCATCGTATCAAGTAGTAACAGTAGCTTGGGAATTGTCCCAACAGCTGTCCCTCTACCGCCACTGACTACTGAACAGATGGCTTCTTTGTTTCAACTATTTTCAAAATTTAATATGAATAAATTAGATTCTGCTTACTCTTTGTTTTATTCTGAATGCAATTCTGTTTACAATGATAATGAGGATGATCCAGACCCAGACTCTGTCGAACTACCTCCCTACATAGCTAAAGAAATATTACAATAAGGGGAAGGGGTACCAGGTATAGAGAACACTAAACCCATCAACGTAAGAACCGAACTAGAACCCCAAGAACTTAGGATAGGGACAACCCTAAGCCCAACCGAAAGGGCTAGTTTCATAGACCTCATACACGAGTTCAAAGACGTTTTTGCTTGGTCCTATAAAGACATGCCAGGGATCGACAGGGATATTGCAGAACACAGAATTCCAATCAAACCAGGTTTCAAACAAGTAAAGCAGATGCTTCGCCGAATGAGGACAGCATGGGCTCTTATGATCAAAGAAGAAGTTGATAAACAATTCAAAGCCGGGTTCATCAAAGTTTCTGAGTATTCAGACTGGGTGGCCAACATAGTACCCGTACCCAAAAAGGATGGGCGAATCCATGTTTGTGTTGATTTCAGAGACTTAAACAAAGCGAGTCATAAGGACGACTTTCCTCTACCACATATCGACATATTGGTGGACAATACAGCGGATCATGCGTTATTGTCCTTCATGGACGGATACGCAGGATATAATCAGATCAAGATGGCCATAGAAGGCATGCATAAGACCGCCTTTGTTACTCAGTGGGGCACATATTGCTATAGTGTTATGCCATTCGGGTTAATCAATGCTGGAGCTACGTATCAACGCACTGCAACCACACTCCTACATGACATGATGCATAAAGAAGTAGAGATGTACGTGGATGATATGATTGTTAAGTCCAAAGATAGGAAGGGGCACATTGATAACCTTCGCAAATTCTTCCTAAGACTACAAAAGTACAACATGAGGCTCAATCCTCAGAAATGCGCATTCGGAGTAACGTCAGGCAAGCTTCTGGGATATGTCGTCAGTCAACGGGGAATAGAAATTGACCCTTCTAAAATCAAAGCCCTAGTCGAAATGCCACAACCTCAGACAGAGAAGGAGGTTAGGGGATTTTTAGGAAAGTTACAATACATAATTCGATTCATATCGAACTTACCATGATCTGTGAACCCCTCCTCAAAAAGCTAAAGAAAACAGATCATACCATATGGGATGACGACTATAAAAAAGCGTTTGACAAAATAAAGGAGATACTAGCCAAACCACCAGTGCTCATGCCTCCTCAATGAGATCAACCTCTTGGTTTATATCTCACAGTGACAGAAACAGCCATGGGGGATATGCTAGCACAAACCGTCGGAAAACAAGAAAGAGCTATCTACTACCTTAGTAAGAAGTTCTTGGAGTATGAATGCAAGTACACACCACTCGAAAAGACATGCCTCGCTCTTATGTGGGCAATAAAGAAGCTACGCCATTACATGCTTAGCTACTCCGTCAAGGTGTACTCCAAAATGGATCCTGTCAAATACCTCTTCGAAAAACCCATTCTCAACAGACGCTTGGCAAGATGGACATTAATGCTCTCAGAGTTCGATCTCAAATACGTACCTCTAAAGGTTGTAAAAGGGCGTGCCGTCGCCGAGTTCTTCGCAGATAATCCATCAACGACAACCAGGCATTAGACACATGGTCATTCCCAGACGAGGACATACTACAAACTAGCGTAGACTTTTGGGACCTTTATTTCGATGGAGCATCAAACTTAAGAGGATTTGGATTAGGAATATTGCTCATTTCTCCTGAAGGTGGGCATACACCAGTCTTTGTCAAACTCGACTTCGAGGTGAAAAATATCGCAGCAGAATATGAAGCTTGTCTTATTGGACTACAAGCAGCAGTAGGTTTAGGCATCAAAAATCTCCGAGTTCACGGACATTCATCCTTGATCATCAACCAAATTACGGGATCTTGGAAAATTCGAAGTGAAAGTCTAGTACCCTATCAGGCCAGGATAGACCAAGTTGCCCAATTCTTCGATCAAATGACTTATCTACATCTACCTCGAGAAGAAAATCAGTTTGCAGACGCTCTTGCAAAACTTGCATCTCTAATTAACATGCCAGACGACATGGTAGAAATGCCTCTCTGCATCGAACGACGGTCAGAACCAGCCTATGTGCACCAAATTACAGATGAAGAGGAAATCACAGGGGAGCCTTGGTTTCAAGCCATTCTAAACTTCAAGCTCAATGGTAGATATCCACCAGACATGGATAAGAGAGGACAACGTGCTATACGCCTACTCGCCTCTCAATATCTCCTCATGCAAGGAGTGTTGTACAAAAGAACACCTCTTGGTGTAGTTTTACGTTGCCTTGATCATTCACAGGCACAGAAAGTGATGGAAGAAGTCCATAATGGAGAATGCGACCCTCACATGAGTGGACCAATGATGGCAAAGAAAATCACGCGTCTAGGATATTACTGGACCACAATGGAATCCGATTGCATCAAATAAGTCAAACATTGTCACAACTGCCAAATCTTCGGGAATGTGCAACATGTCCCTCCTTCACTACTCTACACCATGACATCTCCTTGGCCATTTTCTGCTTGGGGAATCGACATCATTGGGAAGATCACCCCAGCTGGAATAGGAGGTCACTGTTTTATTTTGGTGGCGATCGACTATTTCACCAAATGGGTAGAAGCAGCATCTTACACTAGTCTCACAGCCAAGAACGTGGCAAAGTTCATACAAACCAGTATCATCTGTCGATATGGTTGCCCACACAAAATCATCAGTGACAATGGATCACAATTCCAGGCTGAGACTGAACAATTGCTAGCCAAGTACAAAATCAAACACCACCATTCTTTGCCATACAGGTTACAAACTAATGACCCGGTGGAGGCAGCCAATAAGAATGTTGTCACAATCCTCAAGAAAATGATCGATAATTATCGAGATTGGCCCAATAAGATACCATTCGCCTTATGGGTTATCGCACATTCGTTAGGACGCCCACTAGGGCTACTCCTTTCTATTTAACTTACGGCATGGAAGCTGCGCAACCAGTTGAACTAGAGATCCCATCCTTACGTATCCTACAAGAAAACCAAATTCCAGAAGTCAATTGGAAAAGAGATAGATATGAAGAACTCATCCTCTTGGATGAACGTAGGTTGCGCGCATTACATAATGTGCAAACATATCAGGCGCGTATCAAACGAGCCTTCAACAAAAGGGTTAAGCCTAGAAACATCAAAGAAGGAGACTTAGTCCTCAAATCAGTTAGAGTACTTCTCCCTATCGATCCACGAGGAAATTTCAAACCCAACTGGGCCGGACCATTCTTGGTCAAGTCCATACTCTCGGGGGATGCAGTTAGAATCACAGACCTAGATGGGAACGAATTTGCCAACCCAACTAACCTCGACCAACTGAAACGATATTGTGCCTAGAATAGGACAGAAATGCGCCTCGCATAACACCCACGTGCTGCTCATGCGACACGAAATAAAAACGGTCCTTGGCCCGCTGAAATAAAGCTTATGTCACCTTACTCTTGCATTTTGACAATTCGTCATCCTCATATCATCAAATAAATTGAATTGTATTCTACGAGTAAGTAAAGCTCATGCTCATTTTCTAGTTCGCTACAAGCTCTTGCTTAGAACAATTATTCTCTTACATTTACTCGAACTATACGCAAGGGTTTGATTTCATTTTTTTTAAATGAATACGTAGTCAATCCTTCGCAGGACACAACCCATTATTCTAATTTGAATAGAAGGACATTTTCATTTGCATTTGAAATTCGACAAGAATAATAAAAGAAAGGAAATCACAATAGTTTCATAACTAATTACTCTTTTATTCATTTCTTCCATAGATAATAATAATACGCCACATAATATAAAATATGCTGAAAAATAAATAGGCTAGGATTCTCAAAAACCCCACCATCTATTACAAATAATAATAATAATAAATAATGCTACGACTTAGGCTACTCTTCCATCTTTCCTTTGCCTTTGTCATTTTTATCATACTTCTTGTCTCGACAACGAGTCGGGCGCTCCTGTGCTATCTCGGACCTGATCATCAAAGGTCTCTCTCGCGGTCGAGCTTTCCCATTTCGATCAAGCAGCATCTCTGCGGCTGGAGAAGTCTTCGGTTTCTTCGACGGATGAATAACTTGGAATCCGGCTTCTTCCTCCCCCTCAGTCAAATACTTCTCCTTTTCTACCTCACGAATCTTGTAGTCAACGGGCTCGCGCTTCCTCAATTTCTCGCGCTCCTCGGGAGTAGTAGCCTTCCTCCATTGCAAATAGGAATCTGATACCCACAATGAACTAACAGAAGAATGTAGGAAACACATGTTTCTCTGAGCCCACTTGAGGGCCCACTCTCTACGACTCTCGGTAGTATGTGCCACTGCAGTCTGAGAAATGGTATCAAGCTTGGGAATCTTCTGTTTAAGGCCCAGTTGTCTCATCAATCTCTCCGGGAAGATGCATACCATGAATTCCAAGTCAGGAATGCGTACGGACCGCGTAGGATCTAAGGATGACACTCCAGTGACTGGCTTAAGATGCCACCATGGCACGACCCATCTGATCAAAGGACCACATTCATTTTTCAACTTGTTCTCCCAATAGTTGCAAACCCGAATGAAGTCCACCACATAGAGCCTGGTCCTTATTGCAATCGACCTAGCATGATATCTTAGAGCATTAGCTGGGGGCTCGATTAACCGCAGACGCTCTATGAGCCAAACCTACCAAAGACGGGCATTAGTATCACACCGAAAAAAAAACGATAAAAAAAAAACGATTGGTATTGTACATGAAGGTTCTTACCTGCAAAATGATACGACTTCCCAAATACGGAAGCTCACGGTTGGCTTTCCTATTATCCAGCTGATGTGACCATAATTGGCGCATATTTAGCCCCCGAATTACCATTGTTTCCATGCTTTTTAGTGCCTATTTGGGTCATTTCTTATCTTTAGTTCTTTGTTTTGCATATTCTTTGAGATTTTGATCCCTTGGTAGGAAAGGAGTAAGAATCTTGCATTTTCATGGCAAAACGAGGCTAAATTGATTGTATTCAATGACCAAGCATCAAGGAGAGACAAGACTAGAAGGCCTTTGTACATATCATAGTAGAAGAGCAATGTTGAGAAAAGGATCCTTGAGTCCCCGAGGAAATCCCCAAGGAATTTATGAAGAAAAGGGAAGAAAAGAAGAAGAATTGAAGCTGACCAACAATCCGAACGGATTGTACCAAATCCGCCCGTCCGTCCAGCCCAATCCGAGCGTCCCACCTTGGAATCCGCTCGGATTCCCCAGACAATCCGAGCGTCCCTCTCTTGAATCCGCTCGGATTCCTCAGCCCAAATCCGGCCGTCCCGACTCCAATCCGCACGGATTTGATAAAGACACGTTTTCATTCTTCAAGCTACGAAAAGAGAAGCCCTTCTCTCAGAAAATACCGGATTCTCTTTTCGTAGCTTGAAGAGTGAAAAACGTGCTGTACTGAGAGAAGGGCTTCTCTTTTCGTAGCTTGAAGAATGAAAAACGTCTTGTCATCTTGAAATCCGTGCGGATTGGAGTCGGGACGGCCGGATCTGGTGAGGAATCCGAGCGGATTCAAGAGAGGGACGCTCGGATTGTTGAGAGGGAATCCGAGCGGATTCCAAGGTGGGACGCTCGGATTGGGCTGGACGGACGGGCGGATTTGGTACAATCCGTTCGGATTGTTGGTCGGCCTTCAATTCTTCTTCTTTTCTTCCCTTTTCTTCATAAATTCCTTGGGGATTTCCTCGGGGACTCAAGGATCCTTTTCTCAACATTGCTCTTCTACTATGATATGTACAAAGGCCTTCTAGTCTTGTCTCTCCTTGATGCTTGGTCATTGAATACAATCAATTTAGCCTCGTTTTGCCATGAAAATCCAAGATTCTTACTCCTTTCCTACCAAGGGATCAAAATCTCAAAGAATATGCAAAACAAAGAACTAAAGATAAGAAATGACCCAAATAGGCACTAAAAAGCATGGAAACAATGGTAATTCGGGGGCTAAATATGCGCCAATTATGGTCACATCAAATATCCCCAAACCGAACCTTTGCTCATCCCGAGTAAAGAGGTGACAAAGACTAGGACCAATACTAACCTAACCTAATAATAATAGCCGATATGAGACAATTAGCGGGTCTCACTCCGCCCCTTCAACTCACAACAAGACAACCATGAGGTAGGATGCCTTCTTGCAAGGCAAGGTGGGTCTTGCCAAAATGGCGACACATCCAAACATTAAAGCACAAAAAATCACATAATGGATGCATCTACAAAAAGAATAGCCACTTTCCTCATCTAAGTGGCGGAAATTATCTACAAGGGAAGCAATTCAAGGGTACACAATCCTTCATAGATGCAATTTGTTCAAACTACTAAGCCTAGAAGGATACCAATAAATCACCTCCAAAAGGTGTCAAGCTAGGGTACCTTTGTCCTCAATCGTTAAATGCTTTTGTCAAGAGTAGACTCCCTATGGTGTTAGAAACACTGGAGGATCGCGGAATTCCCCCTCTTGCCTAGACAAGAAGAAGGGTCGTCCCCTCTCTACCATGCACAAAAATGGATACGATGGATAAAGAGATCGATAGTATTTGAGTTTCATTTTGGGAGTTTGCTTTCATTTTTGTTTTTCCCCCCAATTTCATTTGGCATTTGACATTTTGAGAACACTTTCTTGCCATTTCTTTTGATTTTTGGCAATTCAATACTTGACAATTTTTTTGCATTTCTTTTTGAACATTTTCAAAGTCACCCCAATTAGTAACGAGGGTGCCTTGTATTTGAAGCTTAGGAGTTCTATTTTTGCTCCTCTTTTCATTTGATGCATTTTTGCAAACTTTCTTTCACTTTTCATTTCTTTGAACTCAAATTGATTTCTTTTTATGCCCATTCCCTTTGATGACAAAAATGTATGGTAGAACATGGATGAATGATGGAAGTATGCATGGTTTCAAGGGTCACCTTGGAATAAACGGTAGCCAAGGAGTTATCACACCACAAGGTACTCTTGACTAGGCCTTAAACCATGGGTCAAAGGATACTAGCATGACACATCCTAGGGTGTTTTACAAGCATTCTAACAAGCAAAGTCTTAAGAATAAAAAGCATCTACTAGGGCCTATATACACTTGTCAAGCTTCCCAAATAGACGGTTTCGCAAAATTTTTCTAACATGCAAACTACATGCCATGATGCAACTAACATATATACATCCTAATGCAAATGATTCTACCAACTAATATGGCATATAAACTAAATGCAAGTCCTAAGTTCACATTGTTTTTACCGCATCAATCAAAATAAAGCCACATAGTCATTAACATAAAGAGGAAAAAGGAGATTGGAAAGATCATACCATGCGGTCTTAAATATCCTCATGTCTCGGATGTGGCGTAGTCAATCAAAGTGAACAAGGATGAAACAAACACAATATATACAAGACAATATATACAAAGGAAATGAACTTGTTTTTGGTTTTTCAATTTTTTCAATTTTTTCAATTTTTTTGTTTTTTGAAATTTTTCAATTTTTATGGGTTTTTGAATAAAAGTTAAGTGTTAGAATTCCCATCCCCACACTAATATGGGCATTGTCCTCAATGGCCAAAATGATGGAAATTATGCAAAGATGATGCATGATTTCTATACTAAATGCAATTCTACACTAAGCTATACTACATGATGCATGGTTTTTGTTATGACGGAGAGGATAATTTAGATTACCTCCCGTTGTGTATGCATTAACTTCCCCAAACCAAATAAGACACTATTGCTAATGTCAAGGATGGGTATAGTTCATGCACACACTATGCTATGCATGAAACTAGATTGTCATTTTGGATTTTACAAATGGGAACAATAAAGAACACCTCAATGGAACCGAGGTGTGAGTCCTTTGATGTTACTAGGACTAAACCAACAATGATCAAAATGAAATAAAATACAAAGAGATATAGACAAACCATGGGAGTGTAGGAGTCTCCAAGGCTAGTCTTCCATCAGGCTATCATCATCATCACTTCCCTCATGAGAAGTGGTCACATTGCCACTTTCCTTGGCACTTTCTTTATCACTTTCTTCATTATCTTGTTTATCATCATCTTCACCATCTCTTTCTTCATCTCCACTTGCTTCTTCCTCAATAATATCATCAATCTCCTCATCATTTCCAACAACCTCATTGTCTTCCACCACGTCCCTAGATGCACCCGGAAATAAGGCTTCTTTATCCGCCCAACTAGGCAAAGGACAAGATGGATCAAGGAGTCCTTGCCTAGCTAGATGTAGGAGGGGAGGATATTGAGCCAAATATGCATTCTTCCGATCTTCATAAGCTTGCTTGTGCATGGCTTGCATAAGAAGAGTGACATAGTCTTTCCCAATTTCAACTCCTTGCGGTTTGAACTCTTCATACACAAAGGGGTAAGGTGGTATAACAATGGTAGAGGAGGGGGTTTCATGATCACCCTTTTGTTGTTGAATGATGTACTCGGCTTCTTCGGATAGGGGAAGTAAATAGTTGGTCCGGTGGACACTTAGACGACAAATCTTCGCGGGTAAAGTGAATGATCGAGCCTCACTAGTAAGCCATCCAAACTTGGTGTCAAGGGGATTGTGAGCAACCCACTTGAACTTGTTAATCATAATAGACATATCAATAAGATGGCCACCTTCCTTTGCCTTGTACTTGTTATCCTTATTGAAATTAGGATCAAAGTGCTTGGCTAGGACCGTGACTAGGCCGCCATTAACAATAACGGTTGTACCCTTCTTCCCACTATCAACATGGAGCCATCTATCAACCAATAGCCTCAAAGAATTGTAAGGCTTGGTATGAATTCTTCCAATATTCAAAGCCGATTCAAGGAGAATAAAATCAAGTCTTGTGAAATGATTGGTGTCTTTCCTAGCAATTATGGTATTTCCCACAACTTTGTGCCATACTCTTATGCCCGGATGATGGACCAAAAGAGCACGACAAGCATGAAAATCATCAAATTTCTTCCCGGATATTGCCTCCCAAAGAGGCTCGGGTCATACTTCCCATATTGCTTATAATATTTCTCTTCATCGCTAAGACCCAAAATTTCACCCAATTCCTTAAAGGTAATGCGTCTACTAGTGTTAGCTAGACGAAACTCAAGATTTTCCCTATTCTCAACTTTGGTCACTTTTAAAGAACTTAAGAATTCTAAGACAAGGGAGGGGTATGTTACTTCCTTTGTTTCAAACAATTTCTTCAAACCCATGGCATTGAAAAAGGCTTTTGTTTGTTCAAGAACACCTAATTTCTCCAAAGCATCTTTACATATGAATTTGGTGGGTTGAATTGATTTCATAGCAAAATTGGCAAATGTATTTCTATGGGTATCGGAAATAAAAGTTACCTCCGGATAATGTAAGAGTTGATCGATTACCGGAGTAGAAGGTGATGCTCCCATAGAAGTTTGTTGTTGTTGTTGCACTTCCAAATTTGGTGTTGCTACCACCATTGCCAAAGCTTTCTTTGTTTGGAGAGCTTTTTGTTTTTGAGAGAGAGCCTTTGCCTTTGGTGCCTTTGTTGCCTTTGTTGCACCCTTTGTCCTTGCCATTTGATGAACTAACCAAGAAAAGAATCAAAAATCTTCAATTTGTAGAATGCCCAAATCGATTTGAAGGTGAAAGGCTTTGCCTTTATGAAATCAAAAATCGACTCAAAGGTTGAAGAATTTGTTCTTGGTTTTGATTTTTATTGAAGATGGAGTGATTGATTTGTTGTTTGAAGGATGGTTTGATTTGATTTTGGTGGGTTTTGTTGAGGGTTTTTGTTTTTGTGATGGAGAGGATGAGGGTTTTGATGTTGTGGGTAGTGTTTGTGAATGAATGAATGAATGAATGAAGGTGGGGTGGGTTATAAAGAAGTCGACAATTTCAGAACGCAGGGACAATCCGTGCGGATTGGGCGCAATCCGTGCGGATTCTACTGCTTCAAAATTTTCAAAATCTCGCCTAGAGACGGGCGGATTCTGGGGAATCCGCTCGGATTCTTTTTGAGGGACGGGCGGATTTTGTGCAGGACGGACGGATTTCAGTCCAAAGATTTTTCTTTGTTTTCTTCAGCTGCAAGACGGGCGTCTTGTATAAAAGACGGACGGATTCTGTGGGACGGGCGTCTTTCCAGAAATCCGCTCGGATTCTTTAACAGTCAAGAATTCTTCAATTTTAGCTCAGCTCAGGACGGGCGTCTTCTCAGCAGGACGCTCGGATTTGCTGCAGACGGGCGGATTATCAGGAATCCGCTCGGATTCTTCTCTGTTGTACACGTGTTCAGCTCCACCCGTGCACAATGCATTTCCCTTTACCATTCTTCCATTCTTCTTCATTTCTTGTGTTCTTCATTGTGGGGGCACTACTAAGGCATGAATAGCCTAGGCAATTGCCATCCCCACACTAAGGTAAAGCACTACACATCAATTGAAATTGTTAGTCCCTCCCTCACTTCTCTCTTTCATGACAATTATTTTGATCAAAGTAAATAAAATCCAAAAATGACAAAAATGCAATACAAGAATTGAAATGTAAGTTAGGGAGTTAGAAATATTTACAAGTGGTGGTTTAGGGAGGACTCCACCAAACTCTCATTCTTGATGAGATGTCAAGGGGGCATGTTCAAGGTGTTGTTGATGTTGCTCAACACCTTGAAGAAGTAATCAAAAGCTTGTTCATTGTTATGGTAGAGGTCCTCAATAGACCGTGGCCCTTGTTGTTGATCATGATCGATGGCATGCCCAATGTAGGGATTAAATATCCCTTCAAATTCGTCGTCCCAAAGACCACAAACTTCATTGAGTTGATCATTGAAAATCTCTTGCTTAGATGGAGACAACTCTCCCAATTTCTTCTCTTGGCCAATGAGGCCATCCTCTTCTTCCTTGGTTGATTTTGATGAGCTTTGCAAGCTCTCCTTGTCACAATTCACTTGCTCTTTGAATGGAGCATCTTCAATTTTCTTCCTCCATTGGAGTTCCGATTTCTTCCTTTCATCTTTCCGGCTATAATGATCAATCATGAAACATGGCTCATGCAAACGAGGAGCTCTCATGGTCTTGTCAAGATTAAAAGTTATGCTTTCATCTCCCACTTCTAGAGTGAGCTCTCCATGTTTCACATCAATCACCGCACCCGCGGTGTGTAGGAAAGGTCTTCCTAAGATGATTGGAATGTTGGAATCTTCCTCCATATCAACAATGACAAAGTCCACCGGGATGAAAAACTTCCCAATTCGCACGGGGACATCTTCCCATATCCCTAATGGTGTCTTCGTCGATCTATCGGCCATTTGAAGAGTGATATTGGTGCATTTAAGCTCTCCCATTCCCAACCTTTTACTTACCGAGTATGGCATGACACTCACACTAGCCCCTAGATCACATAAGGCTTTGTTGATCGTCGTGTCGCCAATGGTACACGGTATTGAGAAGCTTCCCGGATCTTTTAACTTTGGAGGTGAACTCCCTTGAAGTATTGCACTACTCACCTTAGTAAAGGCGATAGTCTCAAGTTTCCGGATCGACTTCTTCTTTGTGAGGATATCTTTCATGTACTTTGCATAGGCCGGTACGTGATTGATTAATTCCGTGAAAGGAATTGAGACTTCTAAATTCTTCACAATTTCCATGAACTTTCCAAGTTGATCATCAAATTTGGGCTTGGCTTGACGACTTGGAAAGGAAGTCTAACCACAATGGGCTCCTTTTCTTTGGCTTTGTCTTCATTTTTCTTTGAACTTTCTTCTTTTGATGATTCCCCTTCTTTGGGACCTTGCACCACAACTTCATTCTCACTAGCTCTCACAACTTCATCCTCAACTTGCTTCTTCGGTGCCTCATATCTTGTACCACTTCTCAAGTGAATGGCACTAACCGTTTCATGTCTAGGGGGATTACTTTGAGGTGGTAATTGCCCCTTTTGTCTTTGTGAGCTTGAAGATGCTAGTTGAGTCAATTGTGTTTCCAACATCTTGGTGTGAGCTAGAATGTTGTTGATGGTGGTATCTTTTGCTTGGCTATCTTTTTGCATTTGGGTGAAAAATTCTTGTTGATTCTTTTGCATTTGGAGGACCGCTTTTTGGACATCAAAACCTTGGTCATTTTGGTGATTGTATGGATTTTGATTTTGGTAACCTTGGTTTTGATTGTAAAAGGGTCTTTGATTTTGATTTCTCATGGGTGGTGGAGTGTATGTTGTTTGAGGGTTTTGAACATTTTGGCTTTTGTATGAGAGATTTGGATGGAACTTGGTGTTTTCATTGTAAAAATTTGAATAAGGGGTACCACTTTTGTAAGCTTGGAAAGCATTAACTTGTTCGGTTGTTCCCCTACACTCACTTGAGTCATGACCCAAATTTCCACAATTCTCACATATCCCACTTGGGATTGATGAGGATGCCGTCATGGCATTGACATGATGCTTTGATGTTTTTGAGTTTTCCTCAAGTCTAGCCATAGCTTGTTCAAACTTCAAGTTGATTGTGTCAATGTGAGCACTAAGTTGAGCACCCAATTGAGTAACGGAGTCCACTTCATACTTTCCTCCTCTAGTAGCCTTGCGAGGCCTACTATATTGTGAATTATGGACCGCCATTTCCTCAATCTTGTTCCATGTTTGATTGTCATCAACTTCGGTGAACATTCCATTTGATCCCATATTGAGAATGTTCCTTGAATCTTCATATAAACCATTCCAAAATTGTTGCACTAAAAACCATTCGCTAAGTCCATGGTGAGGACATGAGCGACAAATACCTTTGAACCGCTCCCAAGCTTCATACAAAGATTCTTCATCCCTTTGCTTAAAACCCGTAATTTGAGCTCTTAGCATGTTAGTCTTTTCCGGTGGGTAGAATTTTTTGTAGAAAGCTAGAGCTAGCTTCTTCCAAGAATCTATTCCAAGGGTGGCCTTATCAAGGCCCTTCAACCATTGCTTTGCAGTGCCGATTAACGAAAAAGGAAATAAGACCCATCTTATTTGGTCTTGAGTCACGCCCGTTTGAGAGATAGCTTCACAATAATCGCAAAAGGTTTCCATATGAGAATGAGGGTCCTCACTAGGCATTCCCCCGAATTGGCTCTTCTCAACTAGTTGGATGAAGGCGAACTTGGCAATAAAATTACCGGTGAGATGTTGCGGTGTAGGAGTACCATTTGGTAGATCCTCCTCGGTGGGTATAGAGTGTGACGAGAATTTAGGCATTGTAGGTGGATTTTGTGGGATATTGTGTAATGGGTTTTCTTCTCCTTCTATTGCGAAAGGATTGACAAACTCACTAGTGGGTTGAACAACTTCACCAACACCTCCCAAATTCCTCCTAACAAGTCTCCTATTATTCGTCAAGGTTCTTTCGATTTCACGGTCAAAAGGTAACAAATCTCTTTGTAACCTTCTAGACATGCAAAATATCAAACAACTCGAAAACAATTAGAACAAACCTTGAGGAGTTTTACTTCCCCAAGGTGAAAAAGACACAACTAATAACAATAAAAGAAATCTTAAATCAATTAAACACCGTCCCCGGCAACGGCGCCATTTTTGATCGGGTCCATTTCGTGTTCACAATTAAGCATATGTGGTCGTTGGTCAATGGTCGATACAAAACACAATTTATACTCCACAAACAACTCTACAATTAGTAAAGAGGCAAGTAAAGGTCGGATCCCAAGGGACGGGTATTGAAATGAGAATTCTATTGTAACTAGTAGTGTCTAGGGGTGTCACAAATTGGGTTGATGTAGAAGGTTACTAAACTAAAATAACAATGAAAATAAACTAGCAAGATGAATAAAATAAGGGGTGTAAACAATTGATTAAAAGCACTAGGGTGTCATGGGTTCATAGGGGAATCATGGGATATGATCATACAAACATGTTCTCAAATTATAAGCAAGCAATTATTGTTGTGATGGATTGAGTTGGGTTATATCTTACAATCCTAGGAAAGTTTGGGTCCCGGAGCCGAATCGATTAGATTGTACAACACCTACAAGTCGACTTAATCTTTCCTACTCAACACATGCATGGTCTAACAAGACTCGAGTTGGGTTATGTCTTACAAGTCAAGTTGAAAGGATAGAAGATGATAGTAAATGCAAGGATTCATAGGCTTAGCATTTCATCAAATATAACATGTGCATGTATTAAGATCAAAACAAGCAAGCAAATAAGATATGAAAGCATATTAATTTAAGCATGAATCATTCCCATGTTGGTTTCCCCTAATCACCCATTAAACCCTAGCTAAGAGACTACTCACTCATTATCATATTGATCATGCTAGAAAGGTTGTCAATCATACTAACATAATGAAACATGATGAATAAATGAAAGTAATTAACAATAATTAAAAAGGGATTAAGAGATTATACCTACTAATGATTCCAATAATAAAGCAAGAATAATAGAAGTACTTGAATCCTAGATTGAGAGGTTGTCAATCTCCCAATAATGACCCAAATAATCTTCAATTACCCAAAATAAAGGATGAACAAGAGAGAGATTAAAGAACAAAAACTTGGATTAAAACTTGATTAATACTTGATTACAATATTAAAGAGAGATTTGATTGATATTAACTACACTAATTATTGATAAGAAGAACATGCTCCTCTAATTAGACTAATGGGGTATTTATAGTGAAAATTAGGGAGGATGCATTAGGGTTAACTAAGGGCTAAACTAGTAATTACACTTTTTAAGTTGAGCAAGGAGAATCCGGTATTTTTTGAGAGAAGGGCTTCTCTTTTCGTAGCTTGAAGAATGAAAAACGTCTTTGCATCTTGAAATCCGTGCGGATTGGAGTCGGGACGGCCGGATTCTGGGTGAGGAATCCGAGCGGATTCAAGAGAGGGACGCTCGGATTGTCTTTGGGGAATCCGAGCGGATTCCAAGGTGGGACGCTCGGATTGGGCTGGACGGACGGGCGGATTTGGTACAATCCGTTCGGATTGTTGGTCAGCTTCAATTCTTCTTCTTTTCTTCCCTTTTCTTCATAAATTCCTTGGGGATTTCCTCGGGGACTCAAGGATCCTTTTCTCAACATTGCTCTTCTACTATGATATGTACAAAGGCCTTCTAGTCTTGTCTCTCCTTGATGCTTGGTCATTGAATACAATCAATTTAGCCTCGTTTTGCCATGAAAATGCAAGATTCTTACTCCTTTCCTACCAAGGGATCAAAATCTCAAAGAATATGCAAAACAAAGAACTAAAGATAAGAAATGACCCAAATAGGCACTAAAAAGCATGGAAACAATGGTAATTCGGGGGCTAAATATGTGCCAATTATGGTCACATCACCAGCCCCAAAATGATCTCTCCTAGACACAGACAAGCTGGGCTCCTGCGCAGCTCCATTTGCTCAATCAAGCTCAAATAACGAGGATCTCCTCTCATTTCCTTATCAACATGCCCTTGGAGGACATAACCATGCAGTAGGCAAAACCCGAATGCCCTATGCCTCGCTACATAAGAGATAGAAAGGTCTTCTCTATTTATAAATCGATCAATAAAGTCAAGCATACGGACTCCTTTGGAGGTCACAAGTCGGTCAACCTCAACTTTAGTCAGTCAAAGCAAATCTCTAAATTTGCTTTTATACCCTTGAGAGCTAGAGGGTATGGCAGGCAAATTTTCTGGGTCACATCCTCCAATTGCAGCAATTTCCTCAGGAAAAGGGCAGATGTCACCTCCAGGGAAGGCAAATTCATAGAAATTAGGGTCCCAATATTCGAGTCAAGCATCCAAGAATGGTTTCACAACCTTCACCAATTTGAGACTCAAAATCGACCCCAAATTGAAAGCACCTATATCATGCTTCTCAAAGTTTGTAAATTCATTTGTCCACTCCTTGAGATGGTTTTCCAAGGCATCCATGATTTGTAAATTTTTCTATGTAATAGGAGAGTGTTTTATAATAGACGGAAGAAATATGGGAGAATTATGTGAATAGAAGCTCCCTCGACGTCTATATTTATACTAAAATCTGTTTCCTAAATTCCGTCAGAACTGGCCAACTAAGGAAATGGTGCAGCACCTGCTGCTCCCCTTCGAAGGATCGCAGCTCGTGCTGCGCCCCTTCGAAGGATCGCAGCTCGTGCTGCGCCTCTTCCTCAGTGGATTTCTGTGATTTTTCCACGTTGGATCTTTCCTAATTCCTTTTGCTTATAATTTCCTATTCTTATAGGTTATTATTTTTGGTAACTCCGTTAAATTACCGTATTTTATGTTTCCTAATTTTTCGGGCACGCTTCTCGAGACGAAATCGACATTTTTGCCAAATAAGCACACTTACCCATTTAATTTTATTTTCTTTTTGGGGGGAATCATTTCACTCCCCGTTTCACATTTCATTTCAAACTTATACATTTCTTTTTTCGTTTTTTTTAGGGGGTAGTCCTCTCTACCGTCCGCTAATTTCTTGGCAATTTTTTGCATTTTTTGGTCTTTTCCTCGTTTTGCGCTAGTTTAAGCCATATGTATTTATGTGCAGTTTCTATGTAAATTTTGGTAGCATGACGGCGTAAACCGTCATTTACCAAACCTGTTCTAAGCTAACCTGCAAGAACAAACAAACAACTCAGCAGCAAAGGCACTCAGGCCATCATATATACAATCAAAATGCCATATGTACATCAAACTGGGGGCTCCTGCCCAAAACAAGTCCAAAAATCCAAGATGAAGTCCTAAATGTACAAAATGTGTACAACACAGCCGACGACAACACAAGCAAAGACAACTACTTCTGGTCGCCACCTCGCTCGGTGACCCTAGCCTCGAGGGCAGCGATCTCGGCGTCCTTGACCTCCAACTCCCTCAACAGGCGAGCCGTCTCCTCCTGGGACTGGGCCAGCTCCCGCTCTAGGTCGCGCTCCCTTTGCAAATGACAAAGAAATGCCTCATTTCAATCAAACAAAATGCGAGAAAATTACAACATAATTCGAAATAAAGTAAATGAAAAGTACCTGTCGTCCTCGGCCGCCAGCAAGTGCCTTGATGGTTGTAGCCCGTAGCCGGTTGGCCACCCTCCACAACGCCATGTACCGGGACTACGCCACCTGCATTTCAGTAAACAAAGATTTTCAATAAAATGGACAAACGTATTCTTATACAACAGGAAAAGCTAACTGAATCGGAGGGTTACCCTCCTAACCAAGTGCTGCCACTCCTCCAGGCCAGCATATGTCACCGCCTCGCCAAAGTCGCGGAACTCGGAGATCATCGTCATCCCCGCCGCGTTAGTGTACTCAAGGGTCTCAGGGTACGCAGTGGGCTCGATGCCCGCCTCCGTAACCTCCTGCAAAATTCAAAAGAAGTCTTTATTCGATGATCATTCATCATTTTGTCAAGTCAACTCGAAAGGGGAAAGTTAAGCACTTACCATGACCGGCCAGTACGCCAGCCTCAGGCGAACAAACAGAGAGTAATCCTCACCAGGGAGGAGAAGAGCATCGCCACCAACGTCTTCTAGGTCAGCCTCCTTCTCAGCGTCAGAAGGCTCCATAAACATCGTCCGAGGAGGATCGATGGGAACCGTGAAGGCATCACGAGAGCACTGACGAGTCAAGCGCTTGCCCAGATATCACACTGGACCCATAGACATCCTTAACAACAACCGACTCGAGCTCCTAGGTCGAGGACCTCAATCACGAAAGGAGGGGTGTCGGGGTAGTCCGCCCAAGGCCTGGGCACCCACTAAGACAAACGAACAAGGGGTCATTCTTATGATCGCTTCTAAGGGATAATGAATAAACAAATGAAGGAAAAGTGATCAAAAATACTTACGTCACTTAGCTTCAGGGCATTCACGCCCCATCGACAGACATCGTAAGAAGAGCGCTGGTTCTTCATACGATGCATCACCCAGTCCCTCACTACGGGGTAAGCTCTCGGTCCAGGCTCCGTCCTCTTGGGCGCGAAGCCCGAAAAGTAGGAGTACACCCATGCTTTCAAAGCAAGACAAACGATGACGATCGTTCAGGATTCGATAAAAATAAGAAATGATCTTTCATGATACGAAATGAAGGTTCATACCTCCAACAACAGTCCAGGGCCGACAGTAGCAGGATAAGTCCCCTTTTCCAGCAGCTCGGGATGAACCATGGCCCTTATGTAGCGTGTGAGGACCGCAAAGCCAGGAGTGACCCTGTCCCAATGACCTAGATCACTCAGGTCAGAAAGGAAGGGAAGAAGCTTCATCGACAGCCTCTCCCCCTGTCTCCAAGGTAGAGTGAAGACAAGAACCACCAGAGCCACAGACGAGCCCCCTGCTCTGCAGTACAAGGAGGAGGAGCCACCTCCCACACATCCATCATCACCAACGTCGGGGTCTAACCCGCAAAGTAATCCCTGATGTAAGAGCTCGGCACTAACCTGGGAATCGTAGTAGCACTCGCAGCCAAGTTCTAGCTGATTAGCCTCCTGGCCTCGGTCAACTCCACCCTCATGGCCGTCGACGGCCACACCACATCCTCCACTCCACACGACAGACCAGAGATCATGCCGTAGTCCTCCAACGTGACCCCGACCTCACCAAAAGGCATGTGAAAGGTCGTGGTCGTGTCCCAATACCGATCAAGGAAGGCTCGAACGATGCAAAGGTTAGCCCGAAGCTTCCTTCCTTTGATCTCCCTCCACGCTTTCACCAAGGCTTCGAAAGCTCCTAGCTTGATGATGGCCTGCTCCTCTTCCGACAGTCTCCCGTAGGCCTCCATCATCGTCGTGTAGCCAGAAAAGGACCTCATGTTCCCAGCCTCCTATATCGATTCGACGCAAAGCTATCTTTACCTCAAAGTGAAGGAGAAATGAAACGGCAAACAAATAAAGAAAGATGATCAGAGAATGACAAGCTCGAGACTTACCAAACTCTTCACCGTCCTGTAAGACATGTGGCTCTCTGCTGCCCAAATGGGATGGTGACCATCCCATTTCTCAGCCCACTTAGGTGCCCTCGCTAGCTGGCGACCGCCTCGTCCGACGTTAGCCCTCATCGAGGCCTCCTCCTCAGCAGCCTCCTGCTCAACAGCCTCCTCAGCAAACGCCTCCTCTAACACCTCCTCAAAAGTAAGAGAAGGGTCGAAGTCCGTGTCCACTTCCATGGGAGCCCTCCCTGATGTAGAAGCCACGTCACCTGCAAAATTAGAGCAAATTAGGCCACGTCAAATGACGGCGAGCCTCGGTCAAAGTGAATTCGAAGCCTTTCAAGCTCCGAATATGGCCTTTTCTCGCCATCTTTGGCCATCCTTTCGAAACCCGACTGCTCATGTGTTAAATTGGGTCAACTCAAGTCTAAGTTCGAGCCTAGTAATGGGTTTGAGTCGAAATTTCGGCAGCATTTCGCTATAACGGTGATTATGCCCTAGAAAAGTGTTCTGAAAAAGCCGTCACAAATCAAAAATCCGAGATGGTAGGAAGTTTACCAATCACACAAGGATCCCAAATACCAAATTTCAACACAAATGGGCAATCCTAAGGCTAGTTTCTAAGCAATTTACAAAACAGTTGAGAAACCGTCTTAATTCTACTCAAATGCTCAATGCTCAATTAAAAGTCGAAAAGAATACATGGTTATGTTCCTTACACTAACAATTATCCATTTCTACTATCAATTTCACAAGACAAATCTATTTGTGGGAAAAGCCCCAAATTTTCGATTTATTAGGGTTGAAAACCATAATTTTTTCAATTCAAATTAAGCTAAATGCGTATGTTGAAGTGAGAATGAGACACATACCTCTATTAGTCATGATTAATGGAAGATCTTGATCAAACTTTGACAAAAAATGGTTGGAATTTGAGAGAATTTAGAGAGTTTTTTTATTTTGTTATTATGAACATTACACGGGTTCTCTTGAGTTTTTACTCAGACATGGACGAACCCAGGAAAGGACGCAGCAGGTGCTGCGCCTCTTCCAAGAGTCGTAGCTCTTGCTGCACCTCTTCCTCAGCTTCCGTCTAATTCAATTTTCAAAAATTCGTTACAAGTTCGTTAGTCGTGGGCCCATCTTTGGTGCGTCTCTTCTCCAAAACCATATATCGTATATTTGGTCCGTTTGATATTTATTCTTTGTCTGGACCCGTATTTTTGAGCAGAGTGTGAATTGTCACAGTACTTTATCAAGACTTCGCTTGCAACAACGAGCAGGTTTTCTCCGATGGTGTTTCGACACGCCTCAAATATTTCCCCAGCGAGAGTTCATGACAGGCGATTGTACTTCTCAAGATATGGAGTTCGTTTGAGACCGACGCAAGCAGATTCCCCCAGCAGTTTCTGCCGATGTCTTGTTGCCTTTGATATTATATTATACTTTGTTCCCATGCCAACTATCTCATAGGTTCCCAGACTACCCCATGTTCCTACACCAAACCTTCACCGATAGGATCACACTCTTTCGAAATCGCCTTTTCCGGGTTCATACGCCCAAAACCATGTTGTGGACATGGCCCACCTGCAAGCCCAACCGATCTGTGGACATACAACGGTCTTTTGAAAGCCACGCTCGGCGGCGTAAAAATTATTTCGACCGGATCATTTTAGATCAGTAGGTTTCATCTCGGTAAGGGTCTCGAAACGATTAGAGATCTTTGGAGTCGCCACCAAGCATTTATGGGATGCCTGGAACCCGTTCGAAATCCCATTTATACCTCGGTCAAATGGAAGCACAAAGCAGCGTTTGACATAGGTACTAAAGATAAGGAAATCGTCCCTCTTTAGCATCCTATCTCTAGAATGACTCTTGTACGCCCTGGATAAGGTCAGTGTTGGGAAATGTGTCCTCAACAGTAGTGCGATTACATGATTTAAATATCATTATTAAATCTCATTTTAAGAATACATGTGGGATGTAATATTTTGATCCAACAATGGTCCACACATATCGGTAATGATTGGTCGACTAGAGTTTGACATTCTTGTCGTGCGACGGTGGTGTTGATCCCCTTAGGTCATACCTATAGGGAAATACTCTTAATTGATTATTTAATTAATCGTATACTGATACGAGTTAATTAAATTACTTAAAATTGACGGATGATTTTGTGAGTATAATTTACGTATCTTATTGTAAATGTGATTAAATAAGACACGGTCTAAGTAATCGAATTATTTTATTACTTGGATGAAATTATTGTTTACAGAAACAATTGAATCGGAATGAATAAATTATTATAAATACAGAATGTTGTAGTTTATAATTTGGAAACATTTTTGGTACAAGTAATTACGAATTACTAGTCGATTTTGTAAATGACATATTTTATGAGTATGTTGATTTTTAATATGTTAAAAATACATTACATTGTGACATGTCATGTAACATGTCACATGTGACAAATTTGACAAATGACAAAAATAAAATGGATTCTCCATTTTATGTCTAAAAACCGAAAATGAGAAGGGAGTGTAAGAGATGTATTGTGTTTTTATCTTGAGTGGAAAACACAATTATCATATCTAATTAGTAGCCTTGCACACCTACCTTTTAGAGAAGAGCAAAAATGAAATGCATTGGGCATTCTACCCAAGGAAATTTTGCCACTCCACATGAAAAGAGAAGTGAGCTTTTCTCTTTGATTATTCATTCAATCTTCCCATCTAATTTTCTAGTGTAAGAAAATTGATAAAATGCTCTCTACAATCTTATGAGATTTCTAGAGAAATAAATCACAAAATTCCTCTTCTCTCAACCGAAATATGTGAGAGTACAAAAACATTTTGTGTCATATTTTTAAGTAAGACTAATTTTAATACTAGATCATATTATTTTAGTCTTTAAGTTGTATTCCTTGGGTATATGCTTTTGGGAGGGATTCTACTCTTGAATCCTTGTTCTTCCATTTGGAGAGCTCAAGAACAAGTGAGTAGGAGGACTCACTTGTGCCCATAAGAACCGAAATTACAATGTAAGGGTGATTTCTTCTCTATTTTATTATATTGTTTGCATGCATAAAATCCACATTTAATTTTATGACAAATTAATTTTAACATATATGAGTATGTTAGTATGTATATAGATCTACATTTCCTTCAATTGGTATCAGAGCCACGGTTGTTTGCATGCAAATCGGTTAAAAGTTTTTCCGAGTTATAAAGAGTAACAAATAAAACTTGTAAAATTTGTGTTATTATGAGATATCACGAAATTAATCCATGCATGTTAATATTTCTGGTCCTAAAATGTTTTAGGATATTTTGGTTAATTTTACGGATTTTTATTGTTCATATTTTACAATAATGGCATTTAAATATGATTTTATGAGTAAAAATGTCATTTTTGGTCGAAAATTAGCTATACTTCGAATTTTCAGTTGGTTTTTGGATATGTTGTCACATATATTATTTTGAGATAACCTGTAAATTTTCATAATTTTTGGACTTGTTATGCTCGAAAAATGAATTTTTCATTATTAAATTCGGATTTAAGTGAAAAATAGGTTAATACGAGTTAAATTTCGAATCTGGTCATAGAAAATTAATATGTTGTCACATGCAATTTTACAAGATGTGTGTAAAATAATTGGCTATAAAGAAGTCTTTTTGCATGATTTATGAATTTTTGAAGAAAAATAGCATAAATAGTGACATTATTAGTGGAAAATTAATAAAACATAATCTATGACTTAGGAAAAACGTCTAATGTTGCATTTTATTATCTTTTTCAGATCTAAAATTGAAAAGTTAGTGAAAATAATTTTTCCATGTTTTTATGATTATTTTATTATAAATCGATAAACCGCAACATTGTTTTTCCCGAAAAATTTCGAAATTTTTAACCTAAGATTTTGAACATTATGAGTGTCATGGAATTTTTCCAGAATGTTCATGAATTTAAATTTTGAATTTTGAATTTATTTGGAATTTTTGGATTTATTTGAAGTTTAATAGCTTATTTTGTAATTTTTGGTCCATTTATGAACAATTTTGTAAATAAAGGTTAATTATGGTCAAATTATTAGTGAAGACTAAATTTTGAGTCCTAAGAGGTTAGGGTAATTAACTTATGCATAAATATGAGTTTATGCATTTTTGTGATTATAAAATGTTGAAATCACGCAAATCCGTAAAAACCGAGTAATATATGATATTGGCTATTTAAAGGCGATTTAGCATAAAATTGAGCATGTTCATACATATTATAATGCTGCATTTTCTTTATGATTGTCATAATTTTAATTTATGTAATTTTGAATTATGTAATTTTACTTAGTATGGCCTTAGATTTTAATTGGTATTTCCCGAAATGTATGGGAATATCGATTCGGTTGTAATTTTATTGTGATCTCGTATCACCGTTTTGTAATTTAATAGATTTATTTTATTTTAGTTACAAATGTATAATAGGAATTATGTAATTTTTATGTAATTTTATTCATTCCGGAGTTCCCAAGATGGATTTCTTCCAGAATGGCGATACATAAAGACGGTGTTACATCGAGATGCGTGCCACAACCGAAGTTCAAGGGACCAATGGAGTTGGTTTCCGAATATGTAATAGTTAAAGAGTTTTACTATTTTAGGAAAGGCCATACTAGGATTTATTTATCTTTATGCTTGCATTTTATTTTATGTCGCATGCATCGCTAAATCGCCATAACTAAACATGCATTGTCTTTTTATCGAGTTCATCGACCGTGTCAATTAGAATTATCGTAGTTCACCGCTTTAGTTCACTTAAAACGTGATAGATAATAAATTGACATGACCTCTCGCTAAAACAATCAATTGAGACTAGCCTTACCAAATAGTAGAAACCATGAAAACCTATTTCGCGAGGGAGTGCACTCGGCTACCCCGGGGTACAAACCTTGTTACGTAGGGGAAGTGGGTGATAAATGTTAATCCACCGAATTCATGTTGATGAGGGTTTCATCGGCTACCCCGTGCCTAAGTTAATGTGGGTTTGGATAATGGACACATTTATTCGAAATTTGGATTGAACTCAACAAAAGTAATTGATAAGGGTTTCATCGGCTACCCCGTGCCCTTGTTGATGTGTTTTGGGCTATAGATAAATATTAGAGTAATTTTATCGACCGAGAATTCTAAAAATAGAATCGATTAAAGAGTTAATCCACCGAGTTATATTGATAAGGGTTTCATCGGCTACCCCGTGCCCAAGTTAATATGAATTTGGATCTTGGAATCATTTATCATAGTTGGGTAGAGGCCACTATGTAAATGCTATACTTGTTTACAAGTATTAATATAACGATGAATGTTTTGTTTTCCACTATTCCGTTATAATTTTGTTCTATTTCTTTACCACAATTCATATACGATATCATTTCGTTTTTGATTCAAATCTCCATTAAAACATCGTAACTAAAGACAAAATTTGAATTTGCTTCTAAAACCTCAAACGAACCATTGCTAAGGATCTCTTGTTAAGAGTATAGATTAAAGTTATTCATTATCAAACAGGTTTTTGATTCTTGACTAACACATCTACTTACAATGGATTATTTTTCATGTACTTAAATGAATTAAGTACCTTGAAGCGATAAATTGTTTTGGTAATTAGTTTTGTCAGAATTCTTAATTGACCAAAATAACGCAACCACTTCAATGAAAGTTTTAAGACTAAAACGAACAAATGAAGAGTGAATCTTCATGAATTCAATTTTGCTTCTCAAAGCAAAGACTCATTGAATTAAGTGGGAGCATTCTCTTAAACCGTTAAGATGAGGACGAGGTTCAAGAAGTAAAGATTATAATGGAATTGATACAAGGTAATGTTAAAGGTAAAGTTGTTGAGAATGACGATACTAAACCTATCAATCCCGACCGATAAAGTTTCCATTGTCTTAAATGTTAGACACGAGAAAGGAAACTACCCCAAATTATTGAAGAATCATCAAATTAGTTGTGGGACATCTAATGAGACCTTCTTCTTTAAATTGTTTATTTGATTAAACATAAAATTTTGCTAGTACTACTTCGTCAATATTAGAAACCAATGGAGGTTTTCATCATTGTACTTGATACATAGGATGATTAGAATATGACGACTAGCAACAATAATATCGAGAGATAGAGTAATTGTGTACTCAATCTAGTTTTTGGATTTAAAGTTGTACTTAATTATGATTATTAAGTGCATAAACTCTAAATAAGAATATAAACTTGTTAAAATACAAAAGAGGTTTCACTTTTGTGACCCTATACACCATGATTTGATATATGGCTAGCCCATTATCAAGGTGATAATATTCTAAACCAAACTAGAACGATATATCATGAAGATGATGCAAGACTCAAATTGGTAACCCAAGATTAAACCTTAAATTTTGGAATGATGAACGCAAAGAGTTATCGAGTACTCTTAAAACCGTTAGATTGTTAATGGTATATGCGTATCTTGTATTCAAAGCAAGATGTCTCGTGCCTTTTGGTTGAAAAGGAGATCGAGGTTGTAAATCAACGATCCAAAATAGGTTGATCATTATCTTTTACCAACGATTTAAGTTGACACTAATATGTTCACTTAATAAGGTAAATAGAGAAATCTTTGAAGAATTTCAAAGAGTTCAAGTAATCACGATTTAGTCGTGATGGGATTATCAAAGTGAAGACTTTGATATAAGCCAAATGAATTGTGATATAGTATCACAAATTAATCTCTCTTAACACGCATTATGGGATAATGTATGATTGGATAAGAATTCAAACGCTATTCGATAAGGTTTGGACTTCAATCAAGTTACTTTGAGTTACTTGATCCTTTTGGGGATTTTATCATTTTGTCTAAAATTATTTTTCCACTAAATCGAATCATATGAGATATGAAATGGTAAGGGTACCATGTTTGTAAGTTTTCACAAGAAACAAATGCTCATTTTTCCCTTTTGCGGCTCGTGAAGCTGTCTTTCTAAAATACAAGTTTATTTCTAGAAGACAGAGTGGGAGAATTTATTCGAATGCCACAAAGAATATTATGTCGCAAGAAACTGGTCTTTCTTGGCTACATGAGACATTTTGTGTAAGACGTTGTTTCTTCAAAACCTAGGAGGTTAAATTCGTCACTTGTTAAAAATGATGAAAATTCATGCTACTTTTAAGAAAGTAAAGAGCTTATAACTTACAAAAGAAATTGTTTGATTCAAGTTAATTACTCCTAGAAAGTAATGAACGAATGACTTACATAAGAGTGTTTAAGTCACAACTCAATACAAGGCTTAGAGTCATGAGAATCCGAAATAAAAGGCTTGATTAGTGACAAAGGGTTTTGCACTAATAAAAAGATATTTCTAAGCAAGATTGGTTGCAAAGGGTTTTGCACTAATTGAAATGCTTAAGTCTATTTGGATCTTCTTAAGGATTGTGTTTCATTATGAGATTATGAAATACGTAGCAAGTGAATCTAAAACCCGCTTCTTTAAAAGAAGGAATGTATTCAATACATGTCATGAGTTTTGTAGATTCTTGCAATCCTAAGATAATGTGGAACTTAAGAGAGGGTCTTAAGTAGGACATCAATGAGTTGGAATCAACATTTTGATCATGTGATAAAACATTTCTCGATAAGTTGAGAAGTTATGTTTATACATGGAGATTAGTGGGAGTTACGGAATTTTTAATTAGTCCGATATATGGATGACATATTGATCATTGAGAATGATTTAAGACTTTTGGAGTATTATAATACATCTTGAATATCCGGATTTATGAAGATAAATCCACATGATATTAGCGTCAATAAGAAGTCTTATGTTGATAAGATTCATGACTAGTTCAATTAAATTGAACATATTTGATTGATTTCATTTGCCTCCGCTGCCGAATCAATTAAAAAGAAATGATGTATAACACTTCATATACTTTGAGTATGATGAAATGTTTTCAAAATCGAATTTAAGTAATCTTTGCCAAGTACGACATAAAGATTGTCCTTAAGTGCTTGCACAAGCATTAAGGCTATAATGCAAAGTGTTTATGATGCAATTTTGTGTAAGGGTGTTACACAAGTGACAATTGACAATTGAGGTTGCGCATGGTTTCCGACAAAACCATAATCAAAACACATTAGGATGGTTAAGATACCATTGTGGTTATGATGGTTAAGATACCATTGTGGTTATGATAATTAAGAAGTAGATTTTCTAGAATCGTTCTAGGCAATAAAGAACAATGAGAGATATTTATAACGGAAATTGAGTACACTTGCAATCATGGGATGTGCAAGAAGGAAGAGTCCCGCACACTGTGAAAACAGTGGGAGCTATTCTTAGGCTAAGAGGACCTATGTCTTGATTGGATCTCGACACGTACTCAGAAAGTTTTGTGATGCAAATGTATACATTACAAAGGAAAACGAGTATGTAGTAAGGTTGAGTAAGGTACACCCTACTAACCAAAGCCTTCTCAAAGGCTAAACATGATGAGTCATGTCATTTCAATTGAATTGAAATGAACAACTACGTACAAGATCAAATTAGATTATAGAACATGAAATAGTAATCAGGCATTGACTATTCATATGTGATAATCGCATTTGTCGTTCGAGTTTTACTTTAAAACTCTTTTATTATACTTTGTTACATCCAAACGGGTTGTAGTGACAATTGAACCCCGTTAAAGTGAACACGGATTAACATTGTATTCGCCCATAGTCACTTGTATGAGGTGACGTCTCGAAGTGACTAGATTGTGATGCGATTGATGGCAAGTTCAAGTGCCATAGAGTCATGTGAGATGACTAGTCGATCACATAGGCAGATTGTTAGGAACACCTTGTCGGGCCTTATGACCGCTTATAGAGTTCTGGCAAATTTATATAGCCTGGACGTGGCGAGAGCTGCTATAGTATTCAAATGAGTCGATTCTTTTGACTAAAGACTATTCACCTAAGATGGCTCAGTTTCAGATTAACTTTGATTTGTGTTACTACGACCTTCGTAAATGGGGTCAAATGGGCATATTTTGGGTTATGATGGCTGTGGCTAGTCGAAGGGAATGAGTGCGATAGGAATTGTCCATCCCCTTGTCAGGGTTAAAACAATATCTCAGGGCCACTCGAGGAGTAATGAATTGGAAATGCGTGGCCACGCTCGGAAGGTATCCAGAGTGGATAAATCCGGTCAATCGAGTTATTCTCCGGATCGAGGAAACCACTCTCGTTATGATCACTTGCAAGTACGACCGAAAGACACCTTGCATTGAGTGGGAGATAGTAATAGGACAAGAGAATTGGTGACGCACACTTGTCGAGGACAAGTGGGAGATTGTTGGGAAATGTGTCCTCAACGATAGTGCGATCACATGATTTAAATATCATTATTCAATCTCATTTTAAGAATACATGTGGGATGTAATATTTTACAGTCAACTGGTCCACACATATCGGTAATGATTGGTGACTAGAGTTTGACATTCGTCGTGCGGACGGTGGTGATCAGTTGATCCCCTTAGGTCATACCTATAGGGAAATACTCTTAATTGATTATTTAATTAATCGTATATCGATACGAGTTAATTAAATTACTTAAAATTGACGGATGATTTTGTGAGTATAATTTACGTATCTTATTGTAAATGTGATTAAATAAGACACGGTCTAAGTAATCGAATTATTTTATTACTTGGATGAAATTATTGTTTACAGAAACAATTGAATCGGAATGAATAAATTATTATAAATACAGAATGTTGTAGTTTATAATTTGGAAACATTTTTGGTACAAGTAATTACGAATTACTAGTCGATTTTGTAAATGACATATTTTATGAGTATGTTGATTTTTAATATGTTAAAAATACATTACATTGTGACATGTCATGTAACATGTCACATGTGACAAATTTGACAAATGACAAAAATAAAATGGATTCTCCATTTTATGTCTAAAAAACCGAAAATGAGAAGGGAGTGTAAGAGATGTATTGTGTTTTTTATCTTGAGTGGAAAACACAATTATCATATCTAATTAGTAGCCTTGCACACCTACCTTTTAGAGAAGAGCAAAAATAAAATGCATTGGGCATTCTACCCAAGGAAATTTCGGCCACTCCACATGAAAAGAGAAGTGAGCTTTTCTCTTTGATTATTCATTCAATCTTCCCATCTAATTTTCTAGTGTAAGAAAATTGATAAAATGCTCTCTACAATCTTATGAGATTTCTAGAGAAATAAATCACAAAATTCTTCTTCTCTCAACCGAAATATGTGAGAGTACAAAAACATTTTGTGTCATATTTTTAAGTAAGACTAATTTTAATACTAGATCATATTATTTTAGTCTTTAAGTTGTATTCCTTGGGTATATGCTTTTGGGAGGGATTCTACTCTTGAATCCTTGTTCTTCCATTTGGAGAGCTCAAGAACAAGTGAGTAGGAGGACTCACTTGTGCCCATAAGAACCGAAATTACAATGTAAGGGTGATTTCTTCTCTATTTTATTATATTGTTTGCATGCATAAAATCCACATTTAATTTTATGACAAATTAATTTTAACATATATGAGTATGTTAGTATGTATATAGATCTACATTTCCTTCAGTCGTCTACTATCCAAAGTTTCTGACTAAGAGGTGAAGGTACGTATTGGGAAGCCCTTTAATCAGACACCCAATCCCGCCCGCGTTAGCGGCCTCTACTGATCGATCTTGGTTGGTTGAATGCAAAAGTTGATAAAACGGTTTAAATGCATGAATGCGCATCCAATAATTTAAACCTAACATGTGAGAGCTTTCTAAGTCGGTTAATTTAATCCAAGTATCAAGTATAAGATGTCGGGTTGGATTAATGATTGATTTGCATGCAAGACGCAAATTAAACATCCATTTACCGTATTAGGTTTAGGGTGCATAGCATGATCCATTTGTCTTAGTAAGGCATTTTGAAAATATGGTTTTGAATAATCAAATAGTCATCTGATCCGTCCTATATCCGGGCTAACCGGAGTCGGGATCGTCCTAGACTAATTCTGGAAAGGAACAGGCCCTGTACCAGACGGCTATATGAGGCGCGAGCCAGCCGGCGGTGCAAAGGGCCTCCCTCTGGTTTTGAAAATGAAAAATGGAGAGCCTGTTTAGGCGCGGGTTAGCCCACGGTTTATGTGCCATGTTCTAACCTTTTAGAAAACTTTATAAAACATATTGAAAATGGGTGTTTGAACCCGGTTTGACTTAAAGGGGTCGTTTAGACCGCATTTGTTGATTTGAAGAACTAGACTCGAATAATCATCATTATTTTGATAATATTCGGTGTCGGGTTCGATTTGACAAAATTGACATGAATAGTTTTGAAAATAATTATAGACTAATTGTTTTAAGCCCATTTGAATGTTATTAGTCGATACTCATCATCGTACCCGGGTTAAAATCTGGCATGGTATGTAGAACCAAGGATGACTTTGTGTTGGTGACTAATATGTTTGTTTGAAAATGTAAAGAAATGAAATAAAAGGCTTTAAAATACCTTTTTAATGTCATTAACCAAATATTATCACCGAAACACGGATTTAACCGTCATGGTATGAGGAACCAAGGGTGAAAAATGTTTTATGGTTAAAACAAATGAAATAAAAAGGGTTCGAAAGTAAAGGGAAATGACGAGAACAAACACGGTTGATCTCTGGTCTGAACACCCCATTTAGGCGCGGGTAAACTGGCGACCTAAGGGGCTTCTGCCTCAGACCAAAAATCAGTTTTGGCTCGTTTATTCCATGTTTTGGTTCATGTTATGCACATTTTAGCATGTTATAGTCATGAAACAAATGAAAACATAATAAAAGAGGATTTTTACACCCTCATACTTACATGTTTGGTTATGGCGAGTGACCGACGTAAGTGTAACAACTCATTTGATCGAAAAAAACTCGGTTTAAAACCGTTTTGGTAAGTAAAAAGTGTTTTAATGTTAGTGATAGTGTAGTGGTCGAAATGGTCGGTCAAGTGATTTAATGCACGATGACGGTACCAAACAATGTGTAAGGCTCGTGTTTACGATCGGTAGGGCGTAAATACGCGTCGGGTTGTGACTTAAGAAGTCGAGTCGAGAATTTTAAGGGAGAAAAGAGGGGGCGGACACTCGCGTAAGTCTCAAATGGGTGGCATTTGAGGGGTATTTATAGGAGAATGAGTGGTTGTGTGACTTTTGAGCAACGTGGCCACCTGGGCCGCTCAAAGAGGCGCGAGCCACATCGCGGGTCTTCGAGGTGTGTTGTCGCTTTTACACAAATGCAATCATGATTTGTTCTATCCTAGGTTTTGTAGTCACATATTTGGTACTTGACCAACATGAATCCGGGAAAACTTAAGATAAAAGGTTTGAAATGTTTTGTTTTTGGTGGTTGACTCGGTTTGACTCGTTGTTGGAAACGGGATTTGAATTTTTGAGTCGGTTTTTGGTCCGGTGTCGGTTTTGACTCTAGTTAGTGTCATTGCGACCCCGTCGTCGGGCATTAAACACTCCAGGTATTTTTGAAATGTTTTGAAATGTTTTATTTTCGAAATCGTTTTAAGTTTTCTGACGTAGAGTCGTACACAAACTGTCGATCAAACGCCGCGATTCCAAAACATGTTGTAGTCCGATAATCGTCGGGTGTTTGTCGGAGTCTCAGCAGATACTGGGTATCTACAGAGCCCCCACTTTGACGATTACAACTTGTAGAGCCCCCAGGTCAATCGAAGATTACAACCTGGAGACACAAGCGACGTCGAGGCGGCTCGAAAGGATTTGGGCCAAAGACCTACCGTCGGGAAGGGCGATGCCAAGGCGACTTGAGGGTACGAGCCAAGGACCTGTCATCGGTAACAGTTTAGAGTCTGTCGACTATCCGTTCGGGTCGTTTAAAGTCCGTTAGACTACGTACAAAGGCCCGCCAGCCATAGGAAGGAGTCATACCTGAGGCATCTTCGGATATGTCTTCGCATGTTTGCGGACAAAGGCTCGCCAGCTGTGATAAGGAAATGTACCCGAGGCATTTTCGAGATCTGTCCTTGAATGGTTGTGGACAAAGGCTCGCCAGCCATGATAAGGAAATGTACCCGAGGCATCTTCGGGATCTGTCCTTGAATGTTGCGGATAAAGGCTCGCCAACCATGGTAAGGAAATGTACTCGAGCCATCTTCGGGATCTGCCCTTCAAAGGTTACGGACAAAGGCTCGCCAACCATGGTAAGGAAATGTACCCGAGGCATCTTCGGGATCAGCCCTTGAAAGGTTGCGGACAAAGGCTCGCCAGCCAATGGTAAGGAAGTGTACCCGAGACATCTTCAGGATCTGCCCTTGAAAGGTTGCGGACAAAGGCTCGCCAGCCATGGTAAGGAAATGTACCCGAGGTATCTTCGGGATATGCCCTTGAAAGGTTGCGGACAAAGGCTCGCCAGCCATGGTAAGGAAATGTACCCGAGGCATCTTCGGAATCTGCCCTTGAAAGGTTGCGGACAAAGGCTCGCCAACCATGGGGCGATCGGTTAATGGACCATGAGACCAGCCGCATCAAATGGGCTTGTTTGAACGTAGCGAACTCGTGATGACGCCGTGGAAATAGTGAATTTGGACTTTTCGCTATCACTGTTTTTGAAATAAGCGGGCTCCGCGGGGAATCCCCTGCTGGTATTGGAAGGAATAGTGAATTTGGAATCTTCACCATTCGTCGTTCTTCTTTGAATTTGAAGTGGCGGTTTCGATCGCCGTTGAATTTGAATTTTGAAGGAAATAGCAAATTTTAAATTTTGCTATTGCGTTTGAAGTGACGGTTTATATGCCACCGTTGACATTTGATGGAAGTAGTGAATTCGGAATCTTCACTATTAATTGAAGTGACGGTTTATGTGCCGCCGTTGACATGCGTGGTGAAAATAGTGGAAATCAATTTCCAACTATTATTTTGAGCATGACGGTTTTAATTGCCGTCGCTTAAAATTTGAAGAAATAGCGGTTTCTGAAATTTCGCTATTATTTTTGAAATTGAAAGAAAATAGTGAATTTGATTTCACGATTATTTTTGAAATTGGCGGTTTTGATCGCCGTTTGCTTGAAATTTTTGAAAATAGCGAATTTAAAATTTCACTATTTGTCTTTTCGTCTTTAAGGAAATGACGATTTTCAATATCGTCAACGAAAATCCGAATTTTCTTACGTGGAAATTGGGCTAAAGCCCAAAATTCGCTGAAAAAGCAAGTGGACACCTGATTGAGGCGCGAGCCATCTTGCGAATCAAAGGGGCTTCCCTTTTTTTCTGTAAAAGACGCGAGTTCAGGCTGCATACCATTCATCATCTCGTCTTCTTCATTCGATTTAAAAACCCGCAAAAAATAGCGATTGAAGGACCTTCGCTAGCTTCCACTCGTGCCATAATCAACAATGCCATCTCGAGGTATTTATTTCCTCTTGAATCCATTTAAATTTGTTGATCTTTAGCTTGATTGAATTTGGACGAATTTTACCCTAAAAAATTGAATTGGGCGTTTTTGATTGAGCCCATTTCGAGTGAAATTGATGCTTGCATTAGGTTAGAAACCTGTTTAGGAGTATAAGGGTGCTTTTAGTTTGCATTTTGGTCCCCGTTTCCGCTCCCTATGCTCGAAAAACATGAGTGAGGTGAGAGACCGTCTCACTTCGCAATGCCAAGTTTATTTGCTTGGGTAGTGGGTCCCACTAGGTTTCAATGTAGTTGGGAAAACCCGTATTCGCAATTTATGGACCTTCGTTAGATATTGTGGGCAAAATTGGATTTTTGCCTTTTGTGACGTCTTATGTCAGACAAAATAAGCGTCTGTTTAGGCTTGAATTGAGTCAGTTTGCCTTGAAATGGACCTTATTGGTAATTTAGGTCACCTTTAGGCGTGATAAAATCACGTTTGCCTTTTTGCGGTCGTTTTTGAATTTTTGACCGGTTTGGGCTCAAATTAGTGTATGAATTGCCTTTTTGAGCCGCAGAAAAGTACCCCATTGCGTCGGGAATGTATTTTGGTTTGTTGGCGGACCTTGTATGGGTCTTGAAATGCCGTTTTTTTTGGTTTTGACTCGTCTTTTGCTTGAAAAGAGGGGCGAGTCATTTTTGTTTGGTTGGATTTTGGGCGGGATTGCCCTTGTTTTGCATTGCAGGTTGTTGTTGCTTTTGTTTGGATTTATCCATTTCATGCCGTCGTAATGCCAAAATTTCGGCTGACGTTTTTTGTTTGTTCTTTTGATCACAGGGTATCGTTTGGGACCTATGGGGTTTGTCGTTGAGGCCTTGGAGGAGGAAGTCGATCCTGGTGGGGGAGAGACGATCGAGGAGGTTGTCGGGTTTAAGGCGGTCGTGGAGGATGCTTCCGTAGAGGAGGAGAGGCGGCTGATGTGGCCGGCTTGTCCTTTTCATTGTGGCTCATAGACAGGATGAATGATGATTGGGGGTCAGCACCGGGGTGGTGCGTCACATCTTGGTTATTGGCCTCCTCATCATCCGAAGTCTGCAAGACACTGTCTTCATTTTTGTCGTGGAGCAGGAACGAGGTATTACCGTCGTGGTAACCACCTCTGCTTCCGTTGTTGCTCCTATGTTCCCTATGTTGCTCCCATTTCTTTCTGATTGGAAGGGTAGGGAGTGCTTAGTTCGGTAGGTGGCAGATAGCCCCCAGTTCGTTGTCTTAGGCCAGTGTCTGTATGATAAACGGTTGTTTTTAGGTCAGTGTCTGTATGATAGATGTCTGTATTGGATCCTGTTTGTACATATTTACATTTTGCATGAGGCGGTTTGTATATATGTGTTTTTGGATTGTAGCTCATTTTGTGAATTTTGGCTTTTTGTGTTTCGGAGGAGCGCTGTCGGCTGTTGATTCTCCTTTTGTTTTGCACTAGTTCCTGCATCGTTAGTGTAGAAAATAAGCAACAGATAGCACATACGCATAAACGTAAACACGTAGAAGCATTTGATTGAAGACCAACATTAACCAAGATGACTTAAAGTTAAAATTGAAATTTTAATGAATTTTGAAAATTCCGTGACAAATCGTCACGTTCGGAATTCAAAAGGAATTGATTTGAAAATTTGAGCAATTAACTCGTGTCGTGAATTAAATTGCGTCGAAATCATTGAAATTGACTCGAAAAATTCAAACTCAAACAGTCAGGAAAGAATTTTTGAAAAGGATTTTTGCGAGTATATTTGATTTTTGATTTATAGGTCAAGACTCGAATTTGTGAGTGCTTGAATTTTTGAGGAAAATTGACGTCGTGTTATCAATCTTCGATCTTGATTTTTGATGGAAAATTGCAAAAAAGCGAAAAAATTTCGGAATTTCGACTGACATGGAAACGATCCATCGCGGATCGGGGCGACTAGACCTTCCCCCCTTAAAAAAAGAAAGAAAAATCTGTATGTTTAAAGCTGCGTCATGGAAACCGTGTCGGATTTCGTAAAACGCAAAAACAAGGAAATGTGAGTGTGAGGAAACACAACACATCCTGAATCATCCCGAAGAGGCGCGAGCTTCCTGGCGGGAGGTTTGAGGTGTCAGGAGAAAACACAAGTTGAAAGAGACAAGTCAACATTGGGAATCCTGGGGAAGGCCTAAAGAGGCTCGAGCAGCCTGGCGATGGAAGCCGGCTCTCCCCTTTTTCTGAAAAATGCGCTGATCATTTTGTATAAATAGGGACGTTTGCGCTTCATTGTTTCATCATCCGAAACACAAAAACATCTCTACAAAACCTCTTCTTCTTCCACAAAAATATTTCATGGATGCTTTTGAGAACGCATTGCGACAATGGTGTCGGGATTTGTCGCCTCCCGAAAAGTATCAACTCGTTTGAATGGGAGTTGGTCAATTGTTGCTGCTTCGTCAAGTCAAGGTGCAACCTTCGTTTCTTGAAGCATGTTCTCGGTTTTGGGATTCGAAACACCATGTTTTCGTTTTCCCGAAAGGTGAGCTTTGTCCTCTTGCCGAAGAAGTTGAAGCCATTGGTGGGTGGCCGGGTTGTGTTCCGGTGCTTCCTCCGACTCGGTTGTGCTACAAGGAGAAATTACGTTCTATGTTGGGCTTATCAACAAGCCAAATCAACTTTCTTCTTGCTCCACATGGTGTGGATATGTTGGCTCTTATCAACATCTTTTCAAACCGATTAGATGTTAATGTCTCGGAGGTGGCTAGGAGAAGGGCTCTTGCATTTTGCCTTGTCCATGTGTACCTCTTTGTTGATGTCTTGAAGAAGGAGGGGCCAAGATGCCATGGTAGCATGACCCTTATCCATGTGATTGAGCAAATGGAGTATGGTAGAGATCCATCATGGTTGGTGCTTGGAGAGATTATCCAAGCTTTGGACAAGGAAGGCTCTTGTGGAGAAGCTCCCTCTTTCAGATCCCCAAGGATCCTCCAAGTGTGGCTATTGGAGAGGCTAAGGTATGTAGAGCCTCCGGTTGATTCGTCTTCTTATTCCTTCCGTCACCTTACCATGAGGAAGAAGTTGTACCCGGATAGTTTTGCTTCCACCAAGACCTATTGGGCCGCAAGATTGGCGGAGGAGGGTGGTCCTCATATCCGTTGGGTGGTGCCGTGTTGGCACTTGAGGTCCTTCACGGGGTTGTCCGCTTCGGGTGCTAGTCCTCGTTCTTTGATGGTGGTGGGTTTGAAGGTTGTTTCCTTCATATATCCCGAAAGGCTCATGAGGCAAATGGGGCGTCAACAAAAGATGCCCGCTCAATATACTCTTGTCCAAGAGAATGTTTTCCCGAATTCCGAGCTTGTGGAGTTCTTCGAAAGATGGTGGGCCACTCGGCCGCTTTGGGAGGTGCCAAACCCCGTTGCCACGACATGGGGGACTCCCGCTTATGTCAAGTGGTCACGTGCTCCCTCTTTGGAAGAGAGGTCCAAATTCCGTAAGGACTAGGTTGTCGACTTGAAGTACCGAGAGGTTGGCAAGGCCAACCGTGCCTTCTTTGAGGAGTATGTTGATGGAGCTACTCCCGATGTGATGAGACCACCGAAGAGGAGGAGTTCCGGTCCCAAGAATATGGTGGGTCGTGCATTGGCTCGTCTTGGGTCGAATATGGGGTCTTGTGCTAGACCGGAGGCCGTCGCCGTCTTAGATCTGTTGAGGATCCGTTCTGAGGAAGAAGCCCATGCTAGGCGGGCCAACAAAAAGAACAAGGGGAAGATGTACCCCGAAGGAAAAGGCAAGGGTAGAATGGAAGAGTGAAGACCTCCATTACCCACTTTATTATTATGTTGTATTATTGTTGTGGGTTTTTATTATGTTGTACTAGCTAGTTATTGTGTGTTTTGTGCTAGTTTTATTATGTGAAGTGTGTTAGTTGACACCTTAGCTTTGACAAGTTGTAGACTCGTCGAGCTCTATTTGTTGAAATTGTAATCCCTCCCATTATTATTTAAATAAGAGGATTGCTTGTGTCGAAAATTGTGAACGCTTGTTTCTTCCATCCATTTGGTGAAGGCAATTCAATTTGAATCGTCCTAAACATTTGCACTTGGAAAAGTGGTATTTTGTGGAAAGGGAGAAAGGCTTATTTTGTATTTTTGTGGGAAAAAAGGAATGGTTTTCCCTTTTCTTTTTTTTTGGATGTTTTTGTACGTGGGGATTTTTTGTATGGGGATGGTTGTTTTTATGATTGCGGAAATGGTTGTATCCTTCTTGTGTAAGAAAGGACTGCCTACGTATTCACCCAAAGAGGTGAAATCAAACCATGATCGTAGTTCGAAATGTTCTGTGAATTGGAATTGGGTTTTTTGGTTGTATCCCTCAGGCATAAGAGGGACTACCTACGTATTCACCTGAAGAGGTAAAATCAAACCATGCTCGTAGTTCAGGGGCGTTGTTTTGTTTTAGTGCAAATGGACGTTGCCTTTGACGGATCAAAGGACATTCGAAACGGGCAAGGTGCCGCAGCTTAGACTCAATAAAACATGCAATTTCAAATCAGAACACGTTGAGGAACTTGACTTGAAAAGGGTTGAGGTCGTTGCTAGTTGTAAAACTAGGCTAGGTCGTTGGTTGTTATGGTTCAAGGGTAGTATTTCTTGAGTTGGTCTAGGTTGGTCGGGTTGGTAAAGTCCTCCCCATCTAGGTCACTCAGTCTCAGTGCGCGTCCCGAAAGTATTTTCTTGACCAGGTATGGCCCGGCCCAGTTGGGTTTGAAATTTCCCCTCAGATCGACGGGTAATGGTGCTCGAATTGGCTTGAGGACCAAGTCGCCCTCCTGGATGTTTTTGGGTTTGACCTTCTTATTGAATGCCCGTTGTATACGTCGTTGGTATAGCTGGACGTTGTGTAAGGCGTTGAGTCGTCGTTCGTCTAGAAGAGTGATTTGTTCGTACCTTCGACGGGTCCATTCCGCTTCAGGGACTTGACTCTCCAGTAGGATGCGTAGAGATGGGACCTCTAACTCTACCGGTTGAACCGCCTCCATACCGTATGCTAGGTAGAAGGGTGTGGCGCCTGTCGGTGTTCGAATGGAGGTTCGGTATCCCTAGAGTGCGAATAGGAGTTTGCTCGGCCAATCGCGGTAGTTGTCTTGCATTTTCTTGATAATGGTGACAAGAATTTTGTTCGCTGCCTCCACCGCTCCGTTAGTTTGAGGACGGTAGGGGGATGATCGATGTCGTTTGATCTTGTATTTGTTCAACAAAGCTTGAGTTTCCGCCCGGAAGTGAGAACCTTGATTGCTGATGATTTCATGGGGCACCCCATATCGGCAGATGATGTTGTTTTGAATGAACTTGGCCACTTGTTTGGCGGTCAAGACTGCATATGACTGTGCTTCCACCCATTTGGTGAAGTAGTCGATGGCGACGAGGACGAAGCAATGCCCCTTGGTGCCTATCGGGTTAAATTTCCCGATGATGTCGATGCCCCTGGTTGAGAAAGGCCAGGGCGATGTCATGGTGTATAAAAGGGATGGTGGTATGTGTTGTATGTTGGCGAAGATTTGGCAATTGTGGCAATGTTTGACGTAGTTACGACAATCGGCTTCCATGGTGGTCCAGTAGTAACCTAGTTGCATGATTTTCCGTGTAAGCATCATTACACTCATGTGAGGGCCACATTCTCCGTCTTGAACCTCTCCCATGACTTTTTAGGCTTTGTGATGGTTAATGCAAAGGAGGAGAATTCCTTGGGTTGTTCTTTTGTATAGTTGATTTTGATTTATCACGAATTGTGATGCAAGTAAACGGATGGCTCTTTGTCCTCTTTGATCAGAGTTGGGAGGGAATTCGTTTTTGGTTTTGTAATTGAGGATGACCTGGTACCAAGGTTCATCATGGCTTTCCTCGTCGTTGATAATAGCACAAATGTGAGCTGGCCCGCTCCTTCCCTCGACACATAGGGGCATTGATGTCATATCGTCAGGTATGTTGACGAGCGCGACAAGTTTTGCCAGGGCATCAGCAAATTGATTTTCCTTGCTTGGCAAGTGGAAGTAGTCGACTTGGTCGAAGAACTCGGCCTCTTGATTGATCTTTGCTTGGTAGGGAGCTAAGCTGTCAGATCGAATTTTCCATGATCCGGACACCTGATTGATGATGAGCGAGGAATCGCCATGGACCCTCAATCTCTTGATGCCAAGTGTGATGGCTTCTTGTAGGCCGATGAGACATGCTTCATATTCAGCGGCATTGTTGGTGACGGCAAAGTCCAGCTTGACGGAGATCGGAACGTGTTCTCCCTCTAGTGAAATTAGAAGGATTCCTACCCCGAAGCCTCTCAGATTAGATGCACCGTCGAAGTATAGGTCCCATGCGTCGGAGTCGGCACAAAGGATGTCCTCGTCAGGAAGTGACCATGTGTCGGTCGTTAGATCCTCGTTGACGGGATTTTCTACTAGGAAATCGGCAACTGATCTTCCCTTGATAACCTTGAGGGGTACAAACTTGAGATCAAACTCGGACAACATGAGTGTCCACCTAGACAGCCTTCCGTTTAGTACGGGTTTTTCGAAGATGTATTTAACCGGGTCCATCTTGGAGTAGATGTGGACCGTGTAGCTGAGCATGTCTTTTCCAGTTGGGTATACCTCGTCTCGTACTCAATGAACTTTTTGTTGATGTAGTAGATGGCTCGTTCTTCGTTGCCAACTGTTTGTGCTAACATTGCTCCCATGGCTGTGTTGGTAACAGTCAGGTATAGGGATAAAGGAATCCCCGGTTGAGGTGGCATGAGAACAAGAGGTTTGGATAGGATTTCCTTTATCCTGTCGAAGGCCTTCTGACAGTCATCGTCCCAATCGGTGTGATCGGAGGCGCGAAGCTTTTTGAATATTGGTTCACAAATCATAGTGAGCTTGGCGATGAAGCGGCTGATGTATTGGACTTGACCGAGAAACCCCAGAATTTTCTTCTCGTTCCTAGGCCGAGGCATTTGTTGAAGGGCTTTGATTTTGGTTGGATCAATCTCAATGCCTCTTTTTCTGATGACATGTCCCGAGAGTTTTCCGAAGGTGACCCCGAATGCACACTTCTGAGGATTTAGTGTCATTTTATATTTCCGCAGACGAGCGGAGAATTTCCGGAGGGCATTGATGTGGTCGTCCCGTTCTTTTGATTTAACAATCATGTCATCTACATATACCTCTACCTCCTTGTGCATCATATCATGTAGGAGAGTAGTAGCGGTTCTTTGATAGGTTGCCCCGGCGTTGATGAGGCCGAAGGGCATGACCGTGTAGCAATATGTACCCCACTGTGTAGTGAATGCTGTCTTGTGCATGTCTTCCTCAGCCATCTTAATCTGGTTGGACCCAGTATACCCGTCCATGAAGGATAGGAGGGCATGCTCGGCAGTATTGTCCACCAGATTGTCAACATGTGGCAAAGGGAAGTCGTCTTTTGGGCTCGCCTTGTTCAGATCCCTGAAGTCGACGCAAACCCGAATTCTTCCGTCTTTCTTTGGTACGGGCAGAATGTTAGCCGCCCAGTCAGAGTATTCAGACACTTTGATGAACCTAGCCTTGAACTGTTTGTCCACTTCTTCCTTGATTTTCAGGGCCCATTCAGGACGCATCCGTCGTAGCTTCTGCTTCACAGGTTTAGCCCCGGGTTTAATGGGTATCCGGTGCTCTGCGATTTCTCTGTTAATCCTAGGCATGTCTCTGCAAGACCAGGCGAACACGTCCTTGTATTCGTGGAGGAGGTCAATGAATTGTTGTCTTTCCGAGGGGTCCAGGGTTGTCCCTATCCTAAGTTCTTGAGGTGAGTTATCGGTTCCTACGTTAATAGGTTCGGTCTCCTCAATGATGGGGATTCTGGTTTCCCTTTTGTCAAGTTCTTTGGCTAGGTGAGGTGGGTAGTCACTCAAGTCAAATTCCTCATAGTCATTCAGAATTGCATTGCAGTTAAAATGAGACGAGTCATAAGCAAACTTAGCGTTCATTAAGTTGACACGAGCGAAAAGCTCGGAAAGGACAGACATCTCGTGGTCAGTCAGAGGCGACACAACATAGGAGGTAGCCCCTGGAACAGGCTCCAGGTTGTCACCTTTCATGGGAGTGGGGGTGACCCTAGTAGACTCAGCCTCTGAATCAGCCACGACTTTGTGATAAAATAGTGGAAAGAGGACCTTGACCGGGACATTAGGAGCGTTAGGAGCTATGATAGACTCTGACTCCGACTCAGACTCAAACTCAGATCCTTCTTCACTTCCCTCCTTGAACATAGGGCCCTCTCCGGTTGTTATCTTGAGAATGCGGCCTTGGCGATCGGTGCACTTGACGGTCTTCCTCCAGCCTTGGGTAGCCTTCTCTGGGTCAGTATCGGAGATCAAGGCGGTTGGATCAAATTGATTGTCCTTCAGGGCGATGTTGATGATGTCCTCATAGTCGAGGTGTTTGACGTTATCTTCCCCAAAGAGGAGTGTGACAGCTTGTCCGTCAAGGCATGGTGACGGCTTAGACTCAGTTGATGCAGCTTCGATGTTGTCAGGGATAAAGTAGCAGTCCTGGAAGACTTCCACTCCCGGGTACCTAGCCTTCACTACAGAGTTATAGATTGGCTCCGGAAAGCCATGGTAGATCTCAGACTCTCCCTCGGGGACAAAGTACCCATTGAGAGACAGATGATAGGGACGGAGGATAACTCCGTGCTTCTTGCGTTTTCGGACTAGGAGGTTCATCTCCTGGATATCTTCGTCGGTAGGTTCGTACCCCAGCCCAAAGGGAATGTTGGGGATCTTAGACTGTTTCAAGGGAGGCAATGGGTCCTTCAGTTGATTGAGCGGCAAACCCGGGAAATAACCTTGACGCATCATGATACGGTTGACCGTGAGGTTGGCGAACGGGTCACAATCAGAGAGTGTTGACTCCTCAGTTATGGTGTTTATGGCTTGGAAACTCCACATTTCGTTATCGTCCTCCTCAATGGCTTGAGAGGCTATCCCCTTTCTTATGACTGCCTTGATCGGGGAAGCAGGAATTGTGATTAATTTTCCGTTGAAGGGGACCCTGATCTTCTGGTGGAGAGTCGAGGTGACTGCCTTGACGGCGTGAATCCAGGGACGTCCCAGGAGCATGTTGAAGGAGGCGTCGATGTCGACCACTTAAAAATTGGTTTGTCTTTCCAGTCCTTCGGTTGCGACGGTCAAAGTGATAAGCCCAGCGACCTTGCAACGAGTGCCGGCGTAGGTGCGTACTCCTTGATTTCTTGGGACCAAGTCCTCTTCCTTAATCCCCAGCTTGTAGGCAGTCTTGAGAGGAATGTCGTTCACCGCGGAACCGTCATCCACAAGGACCATGGGTATATTTTTCTAGAGGCATTGTACGGTGATATATAGGGCCAGGTTATGATTGGCTCCGAACGGAGGGATATCCTCGTCGGAGAAGACGACCGGGTTGTTCAGATCAGGGGCATCTCTTGTCAGGTGCGCCACTATTTCTTCTGGGGAAGAGGTGGAGGGCACGGTTAATTTTCTCAAGGCCTGTAGCAAGGCCTGTCGATGCTCAAAAGACGTTGCGATCAGTTGCCAAATTGAGATTTCGGCTTTTGCTTTCTAAAGCTGTTTCAGGATTGAGTTCTCATAAGCCTTTGGTTGAGCGTCCACCTCTAGGACGACTTGGTCTGTGACACCCTCATTTTTAGTGTTAAATAAACACGTAAATTCTACAGAAAAACTGACAGGATATGTTTGTAATTGGTTCAACTAGATAAAACCTGTAATTTTAAAAACTTTTCTAAACCATTCACAAACATTTCCAAATGAAGAGTGCCAAAACCTGCAAAAACTAACAAACTAATTTACATAACATAGCTAAAGTCGCGAGAATAAAGTGATACAAACCAAAGTAAGAGTGGGAGACATATGTCCCTCTAAAATATAAATACAACCATATGTTTAAAGGTTTACTACAAAATATAACCAAACTAAGTCCAAGGTTCTTTTGCTTACTAGCTCGTCCGTGTACCCCATTTAATCATCATCAACCTGTCAATCGCATTTTATACAAACACGAAAGCCACAATTCAGTGGGGAGTAACTTCGAGTCCTCCCAGCCACGAAATGTCATATTTAATGTAACATGTAATGTAACATGTAAACAACATCATAAATAAATTAATTATCGAGTATTCTTACATATGAGCACTAAACTGACCAAATTAAACTATCATGTGAAACATATAACAAGCAGTAATCCAAACTTTATCAATTGTAACTGGCTTGCATCTCACCTATTACAATTCATAAAATCACCATACAAGAAAGGGCAATATATCAAAGACAGGCATAAGTTCTTAGCACCGTCAATAGTCACTCTGTGACTCGAGTCTATACCACGAGGTAGGGAAGGTAATCGAACCGGTATCTTGGCTCAGAGGTTCTATCAAAACATGGCCAAGACACAATACAACCCTAGTCCTAAATCTGCGCAGACCTAGACATGCGGATACACACCACCGCACCCAAGACCCACAATTTTTTTAAAAACAAAGTGAGTACCCTAAGGAGTCCACCAAAGGGTTGGCTAGTACTTAAGCTGACCACTTACCCTCAAAATAAGTAACGAGGTCATGCCCCAACTTGGATATAAACCCACCAAGTCAAGAACACAAAGGCTATTAAGCAGTGAACATATACTCGTCAAAGACTATAAAGACCTATCTATGACAAACACAACAACCTGCAAGAAGTATTCAATACCAATTCCATTTCAAGCAATATTAACAATATTAAAGGTTTCAGGGAATCTAAGGCCGTTTCTACAATATAAGAAACCATTCAATTCAACCAACATCACATGTGAACTAAAAACATAATAAATGGCCTAAAACAAGAATAAGGCCAATTATCCATTTTTCACAATAATTTTCATCCAACCGAATTTTTACCCGCAATCTCAATCCTGCGACAGGTACGGGTTCAATCGCGGCTGACCAATCACACAATTGATCGACATCGATTTGATCAAAGGGACTAAGGCTCGATTTTCGGCATAATCATCCAAACATTACAATTATCGCTATAAAATTCATTTTAAGCCTATTCATTACAATTTCATATTATAACCTATCCTAACATGTGCCAACTACCAATATAAACATAACTTTACCATCAACATTATATTTACTACTAACATTATTCATTTCATAAGACTACCCATATGTTACTTATACTAAATATAACATTAATACGCCCGAAACGACGAACAACGCATGAAAAACCGCGAAACAAGCAACGGGCCGACCCGGGCCAACCCCAAGGCTGCCGTGGGCCTACCGGCTCGCAAGCCTCTTTGGCCGCCACCCCCTTTCCCCGTTTCTCCGTTTTTGTTCATTTTAACATCGTTTTAAGCATCAATTAATCATTCCCATTTCATTTCCATACTAATATGTGAACTTAACATACAAAAGACATTAATTTAACACATACTTTCATGTGAAATAAACTACTCAAATAATAATCACAAAATCATACAAAAAAGCAAAGAATGTGACATTTATTCGTCGAGTAACTCGAAATATGTTACCTTAAGCTAGAAAAAGGCAAAATAACCCTTGAGAAAACCCTAAAAACAGTAGCTACCCATCAACCTCTACTATATAGGAGTCCCCTATATCATCCTCATAATCTTCACCTATTAAAAACAACAAAAACACAATAATAATTACTAAAACCGAAATTTTGCCCAAAATCATCTTAAATCGACAAAATGAAAACTGAAATTAAAACATACTAGGATGTAGATCTTGAAGAGAGGATTCCGAAAATATAAATTTTGCGAAAATCGGACTAGAAACGAAGAAGTTATGATGAAATTACGATTGTAAGTTTTTTTTTTATTTTTTGTGAATTTTCGGTCAAGAGGCAAGAACAAAGGAACAAAGGAAACCTTAGGAAGAAATAGGAAGGAGGGGGAAAAAGGAGTGCCGTGGAAAAGGGGGAAAGGAGCGGGATATGTGGCGGAATATCATTAGTCGGTTTTGGCTCGTTTCGACGATAATTAGAACCGTTTGTCAAATGCAAATTCCGACAATGCCAAAGTTCTTAAACACGAGATTACAAGAAGATTGAGTACTCATATGACCCATTTCCAAAATCGTTTTCCCAATTTTCACAAGAATCGCCATTTTCCCCGATATGCCCTTATTTCGAAATAAAAGGTTTTTACATGGTTTAAACTATTTTTAAACATTTCGAAACTATCAAAATAAATAATTTACTTCAAAATATAATAGAATTATATTTCATTGAATTATATATTATTACTTCATATACATTAATATTAAATTCAACTTGATTAATAAATTACTTTCGCAATATAATAACGGTCGGAAATTACGGGGTGTTACAATCATCCCTCCTTTTAAGAAGTTTCGTCCTCGAAACTTGCAAGTAGAAAACGAAAATACAATAAGGACGAACTCAATTTTCCAAGGGCGAAAATCAAAACTGATCGAAGCCATTTGGTGTTCACAATTAAGTATATGTGGTCGTTGGTCAATGGTCGATACAAAACACAATTTATACTTCACAAACAACTCTACAATTAGTAAAGAGGTAAGTAAAGGTCGGATCCCAAGGGACGGGTATTGAAATGAGAATTCTATTGTAACTAGTGGTGTCTAGGGGTGTCACAAATTGGGTTGATGTAGAAGGTTACTAAACTAAAATAACAATGAAAATAAACTAGCAAGATGAATAAAATAAGGGGTGTAAACAATTGATTAAAGGCACTAGGGTGTCATGGGTTCATAGGGGAATCATGGGATATGGTCATACAAACATGTTCTCAAATTATAAGCAAGCAATTATTGTTGTGATGGATTGAGTTGGGTTATATCTTACAATCCTAGGAAAGTTTGGGTCCCGGAGCCGAATCGATTAGATTGTACAACACCTACAAGTCGACTTAATCTTTCCTACTCAACACATGCATGGTCTAACAAGACTCGAGTTGGGTTATGTCTTACAAGTCTCATTGAAAAGATAGGAGATGATAGTAAATGCAAGGATTCATAGGCTTAGCATTTCATCAAATATAACATGTGCATGTATTAAGATCAAAACAAGCAAGCAAATAGATTATGAAAGCATATTGATTTAAGCATGAATCATCCCCATGATGGTTTCCCCTAATCACCCATTAAACCCTAGCTAAGAGACTACTCACTCATTATCATGTTGATCATGCTAGCAAGGTTGTCAATCATACCAACAATATGAAACATGATGAATAAATGAAAGTAATTAGCAATAATTAAAAAGGGATTAAGAGATTATACCTACTAATGATTCCAAAATAATAATGCAAAGAATAATAGAAGAACTTGATGATTGATGGAAGGTTGTCAATCTCCCAATAAACCCAATAATCTTCTAATTACCCAAAATAAAGGAAGAACAAGAGAGAGATTAAAGAACTAAAACTTGGATTAAAACTTGATTAATACTTGATTACAATATTGAAGAGAGATTTGATTGATATTAACTACTCTAAATATTGATAAGAAGAACATGCTCCTCTAATTAGCCTAATGGGGTATTTATAGTGAAAATTAGGGAGGATGCATTAGGGTTAACTAAGGGCTAAACTAGTAATTACACGTTTTAAGTTGAGCAAGGAGGACCCGGTATTTTCTGAGAGAAGGGCTTCTCTTTTCGTAGCTTGAAGAATGAAATCCGTGCTGTACTGAAATCCGTGCGGATTAGAGTCGGGACGGCCGGATTTGGGCTGTGCAATCCGAGCGGATTCAGGAGAGGGATGCTCGGATTGTGCTGGGGGAATCCGAGCGGATTCCAAGGAGGGACGCTCGGATTGTTGAGGCTGGACGGACGGATTGTCTGCAATCCGTTCGGATTGTTGGTCAGCTACAATTCTTCTTCTTTTCTCCCCTTTTCTTCATAAATTCCTTGGGGATTTCCTTGGGGACGCAAGGATCCTTTCTCAACATTATTCTTCTACTATGATATATACAAAGGCCTTCTAGTCTTGTCTCTTCTTGATGCTTGGTCATTGAATACAATCAATTTAGCCTTGTTTTGCCATGAAAATGCAAGATTCTTACTCCTTTCCTACCAAGGGATCAAAATCTCAAAGAATATGTAAAACAAAGAACTAAAGATAAGAAATGACCCAAATAGGCACTAAAAAGCATGGAAACAATGGTAATTCGGGGGCTAAATATGCGCCAATTATGGTCACATCAAATATCCCCAAACCGAACCTTTGCTCGTCCCGAGTAAAGAGGTGACAAAGACTAGGACCAAAACTAACCTATCCTAATAATAATAGCCGATATGAGATAATTAGCGGGTCTCACTCCGCCCCTTCAACTCACAACAAGACAACCATGAGGTAGGATGCCTTCTTGCAAGGCAAGGTGGGTCTTGCCAAAATGGCGTTACATCCAATCATTAAAGCACATAAAATCACATAATGGATGCATCTACAAAAAGAATAGCCACTTTCCTCATCTAAGTGGCGGAAATTATCTACAAGGGAAGCAATTCAAGGGTACACAATCCTTCATAGATGCAATTTGTTCAAACTACTAAGCCTAGAAGGATACCAATAAATCACCTCCAAAGTGTGTCAAGCTAGGGTACCTTTGTCCTCAATCGTTAAATGCTTTCGTCAAGAGTAGACTCCCTATGGTGTTAGAAACACTGGAGGATCGCGGAATTCCCCCTCTTGCCTAGACAAGAAGAAGGGTCGTCCCCTCTCTACCATGCACAAAAATGGATACGATGGATAAAGGGATCGATAGATATTTGAGTTTCATTTTGGGAGTTTGCTTTCATTGTTGTTTTTCCCCCCAATTTCATGTGGCATTTGACATTTGAGAACACTTTCTTGCCATTTCTTTTTGATTTTTGGCATTTCAATACTTGACAACTTTTTGTATTTCTTTTTGAACATTTTCAAAGTCACCCCAATTAGTAACGAGGGTGCCTTGTATTTGAAGCTTAGGAGTCTATTTTTGCTCCTCTTTTCTTTTGATGCATTTTTGCAAACTTTCTTTCACTTTTCATTTTATTGAACTCAAATTTTTGAACAATTTCTTTTTGTGCCCATTCCCTTTGATGACAAAAATATGGTAGAACATGGATGAATGATGGAAGTATGCATTGTTTCAAGGGTCACCTTGGAATAAACGGTAGCCAAGGAGTTATCACACCACAAGGTACTCTTGACTCGGCCTTAAACCATGGGTCAAAGGATACTAGCATGACACATCCTAGGGTGTTTTACAAGCATTCTAACAAGCAAAGTCTTAAGAATAAAAAGCATCTACTAGGGCCTATATACACTTGTCAAGCTTCCCAAGTAGACGGTTTCGCAAAATTTTTCTAACATGCAAACTACATGCCATGATGCAACTAACATATAAACATCCTAATGCAAATGATTCTACCAACTAATATGCCATATAAACTAAATGCAAGTCCTAAGTTCACATTGTTGTACCGCATCAGTCAAAATAAAGCCACATAGTCATTAACATAAAGAGGAAAAAGGAGATTGGAAAGATCATACCATGCGGTCTTCAATATCCTCATGTCTCGGATGTGGCATAGTCAATCAAAGTGAACAAGGATAAACAAACATAATATATACAAGACAATATATACAAAGGAAATGAACTTGTTTTTGGATTTTTCAATTTTTCAAATTTTTATGGTTTTTGAAATTTTTCAATTTTTATGGTTTTTTGAATAAAAGTTAAGTGTTAGAATTCCCATCCCCACACTAATATGGGCATTGTCCTCAATGGCCAAAATGATGGAAATTATGCAAAGATGATGCATGATTTCTATACTAAATGCAATTCTACACTAAGCTATACTACATGATGCATGGTTTTTGTTATGATGGAGAGGATAATTTAGATTCCCTCCCGTTGTGTATGCATTAACTTCCCCAAACCAAATAAGACACTATTGCTAATGTCAAAGCATTGGGGTAGTTCATGCACACACTATGCTATGCATGAAACTAGATTGTCATTTTGGATTTTACAAATGGGAACAATAAAGAACACCTCAATGGAACCGAGGTGTGAGTCCTTTGATGTTGCTAGGACTAAACCAACAATGATCAAAATGAAATAAAATACAAAGAGATATAGACAAACCATGGGAGTGTAGGAGTCTCCAAGGCTAGTCTTCCATCATGCTATCATCATCATCACTTCCCTCATGAGAAGTGGTCACATTGCCACTTTCCTTGGCACTTTCTTCTTCATCTTGTTCCTCATCTTGTTCATCATCATCTTCACCATCTCTTTCTCCATCTCCACTTGCTTCTTCCTCAATATTATCATCAAATTCTTCACCATTTCCAACAACCTCATTGTCTTCTACCACGTCCCTAGATGCACCCGGAAACAAGGCTTCTTTATCCGCCCAACTAGGCAAAGGACAAGATGGATCAAGGAGTCCTTGCCTAGCAAAATGTAAGAGGGGAGGATATTGAGCCAAATATGCATTCTTCCGGTCTTCATAAGCTTGCTTGTGCATGGCTTGCATAAGAAGAGTGACATAGTCTTTCCCAATTTCAACTCCTTCCGGTTTGAACTCTTCATACACAAAGGGGTAAGGCGGTACAACAATGGAAGAGGAGGGGGTTTCATGATCACCCTTTTGTTGTTGAATGATGTACTCGGCTTCTTCGGATAGGGGAAGTAGATAGTTGGTCCGGTGGACACTTAGGCGACAAATCTTCGCGGGTAAAGTGAATTATCGAGCCTCACTAGTTAGCCATCCACACTTGGTGTCAAGAGGGTTTTGAGCAACCCACTTGAACTTGTTAATCATGATAGGCATATCAATAAGATGGCCACCTTCCTTTGCCTTGTACTTGCTATCCTTATTGAAATTAGGATCAAAGTGCTTGGCTAGGACCGTGACTAGGCCGCCATTAACAATAACGGTTGTACCCTTCTTCCCACTATCAACATGGAGCCATCTATCAACCAATAGCCTCAAAGAATTGAAAGACTTGGTATGGATTCTTCTGATATTCAAAGCCGATTCAAGGAGAATAAAATCAAGTCTTGTGAAATGATTGGTGTCTTTCCTAGAAATTATGGTATTTCCCACAACTTTGTGCCATACTCTTATGCCCGGATGATGGACCAAAAGAGCACGACAAGCATGAAAATCATCAAATTTCTTCCCGGAGATTGCCTCCCAAAGAGGCTCGGGGTCATACTTTCCATAATGCTTAAGATATCTTGATTCATCGCTAAGACCCAAAATTTCACCTAATTCCTCAAAGGTAATGCGTCTACTAATGTTAGCTAGACGAAACTCAAGATTTTCCTTATTCTCAACTTTGGTAACTTTTAAAGAACTTAAGAATTCCAAGACAAGGGAAGGGTATGTCAATTCCTTTGTTTCAAACAATTTCTTCAAACCCATGGCATTGAAAAAGGCTTTTGTTTGTTCAAGAACACCCAATTTCTCCAAAGCATCTATATGAATTTGGTGGATTGAATTGATTTCATAGCAAACTTGGCAAATGTATTTCTATGGGTATCGGAAATAAAAGTTACCTCCGGATAATGCAAGAGTTGATCGATTACCGGAGTAGAAGGTGATGCTCCCGTAGAAATTTGTTGTTGTTGTGGTTGTACTTCCAAGTTTGGTGTTGCTACCACCATTGCCAAAGCTTTCTTTGTTTGGAGAGCTTTTTGCCTTTGAGAGAGAGTCTTTGCCTTTGGTGCCTTTGTTGCACCCTTTGTCCTTGCCATTTGATGAACTAACCAAGAAAAGAATCAAAAATCTTCAATTTGTAGAATGCCCAAATCGATTTGAAGGTGAAAGGCTTTGCCTTTATGAAATGAAAAATCGACTCAAAGGTTGAAGATTTTGTTCTTGGTTTTGATTGTTATTGAAGATGGAGTGATTGATTTGTTGTTGAAGGATGGTTTGATTTGATTTTGGTGGATTTTGTTAAGGGTTTTTGTTTTTGTGATGGAGAGGATGAGGGTTTTGATGTTGTGGGTAGTGTTTATGAATGAATGAATGAAGGAATGAAGGTGGGAGGGTAATTAAAAAAGTCGGAATTTTCGAAAACGTAGGGGCAATCCGTGCGGATTAGGCCCAATCCGTGCGGATTCTGCAGCTTCAAAATTTTCAGAAGCTCGCCTAAAGACGGGCGGATTCTGGGGAATCCGCTCGGATTCTTCTGTGTCGGGACGGGCGGATTTGCTTCAGGACGGACGGATTTCAGCCCAGAGAAATTTCTTTGTTTTCTTCAGCTGCAAAGACGGGCGTCTTCTTCACAAGACGGACGGATTCTATGAGACGGGCGTCTTTCCAGAAATCCGCTCGGATTCTTTAACAGTCAAGAATTCTCAATTTTCAGCTCAGCTCAGGACGGGCGTCTTCTCAGCAGGACGCTCGGATTGTTGAAGACGGGCGGATGTTGTACAATCTGCTCGGATTTTGGTCCTTTGTACCCGGATTCACTTCATTCGTGCACAATGCATTTCCCTTTACCATTCTTCCATTCTTCTTCATTTCTTGTGTTCTTCATTGTGGGGGCACTACTAAGGCATGAATAGCCTAGGCAATTGTCATCCCTACACTAAGGTAAGGCACTACACATCAATTGAAGTCATTAGTCCCTCCCTCACTTCTCTCTTACATGACAATTATTTTGATCAAAGTAGATAAAAATCCAAAAATGACAAAAAATGCAATACAAGAATTGAAATGTAAGTTAGGGAGTTAGAAATATTTACAAGTGGTGGTTTAGGGAGGACTCCACCAAACTCTCATTCTTGATGAGATGTCAAGGGGGCATGTTCAAGGTGTTGTTGATGTTGCTCAACACCTTGAAGAAGTAATCAAAAGCTTGTTCATTGTTATGGTAGAGGTCCTCAATAGACCGTGGTCCTTGTTGTTGATCATGATCGATGGCATGCCCAATGTAGGGATTAAAAATCCCTTCAAACTCGTCGTCCCAAAGACCACAAACTTCATTGAGTTGATCATTGAAAATCTCTTGCTTAGATGGAGACAACTCTCCCAATTTCTTCTCTTGGCCAATGAGGCCATCCTCTTCTTCCTTGGTTGATTTTGATGAGCCTTGCAAGCTCTCCTTGTCACAATTCACTTGCTCTTTGAATGGAGCATCTTCATCTTTCTTCCTCCATTGGAGTTCCGATTTCTTCCTTTCATCTTTCCGGCTATAATGATCAATCATGAAACATGGCTCATGTAAACGAGGAGCTCTCATGGTCTTGTCAAGATTAAAAGTTATGCTTTCATCTCCCACTTCTAGAGTGAGCTCTCCATGTTTCACATCAATCACCGCACCCGCGGTGTGTAGGAAAGGTCTTCCTAAGATGATAGGAATGTTGGAATCTTCCTCCATATCAACAATGACAAAGTCCACCGGGATGAAAAACTTCCCAATTCGCACGGGGACATCTTCCCATATCCCTAATGGTGTCTTCGTCGATCTATCGGCCATTTGGAGTGTGATATTGGTGCATTTAAGCTCTCCCATTCCCAACCTTTTACTTACCGAGTACGGCATGACACTCACACTAGCCCCTAGATCACATAAGGCTTTGTTGATCGTCGTGTCGCCAATGGTACACGGTATTGAGAAGCTTCCCGGATCCTTTAACTTTGGAGGTGAACTCCCTTGAAGTATTGCACTACTCACCTTAGTGAAGGCGATAGTCTCAAGTTTCCGGATCGACTTCTTCTTTGTGAGGATATCTTTCATATACTTTGCATAGGCCGGAACGTGATTGATTAATTCCGTGAAAGGAATTGAGACTTCTAAATTCTTCACAATCTCCATAAACTTTCCAAGTTGATCATCAAATTTGGGCTTGGCTTGACGACTTGGAAAAGGAAGTCTAATCACAATGGGCTCCTTCTCTTTGGCCTTGTCTTCATTTTTCTTTGAACTTTCTTCTTTTGATGATTCCCCTCCTTTGGGGCTTTGCACAATTTCTTCCTTTTCACTAGCTTTCACAACTTCATCCTCAACTTGCTTCTTCGGTGCTTCATATCTTGTACCACTTCTCAAGTGAATGGCACTAACCGTTTCATGTCAACGGGGATTACTTTGAGGTGGTAATTGCCCCTTTTGTCTTTGTGAGCTTGAAGATGCTAGTTGAGTCAATTGTGTTTCCAACATCTTGGTGTGAGCTAGAATGTTGTTGATGGTGGTGTCCTTTGCTTGGCTATCTTTTTGCATTTGAGTGAAAAATTCTTGTTGATTCTTTTGCATTTGGAGGACCGCTTTTTGGACATCAAAACCTTGGTCATTTTGGTGATTGTATGGATTTTGATTTTGGTAACCTTGGTTTTGATTGTAAAAGGGTCTTTGATTTTGGTTTCTCGTGGGTGGTGGAGTGTATGTTGTTTGAGGGTTTTGAACTTTTTGGCTTTTGTATGAGAGATTTGGATGGAACTTGGTGTTTTCATTGTAAAAATTTGAATAAGGGGTACCACTTTTGTAAGCTTGGAAAGCATTGACTTGTTCGGTTGTTCCCCTACACTCACTTGGGTCATGACCCAAAGTTCCACAATTCTCACATATCCCACTTGGGATTGATGAGGATGCCGTCATGGCATTGACATGATGCTTTGATGATTTTGAGTTTTCCTCAAGTCTAGCCATAGCTTGTTCAAACTTCAAGTTGATTGTGTCAATGTGAGCACTAAGTTGAGCACCCAATTGAGTAACGGAGTCCACTTCATACTTTCCTCCTCTAGTAGTCTTGCGAGGTCTACTATATTGTGAATTATGGACCGCCATTTCCTCAATCTTGTTCCATGTTTGATTGTCATCAACTTCGGTGAACATTCCATTTGATCCCATATTGAGAATGTTTCTTGAATCTTCATATAAACCATTCCAAAATTGTTGCACTAAAAACCATTCGCTAAGTCCATGGTGAGGACATGAGCGACAAACACCTTTGAACCGCTCCCAAGCTTCATACAAAGATTCTTCATCCTTTTGCTTAAAACCCGTAATTTGATCTCTTAGCATGTTAGTCTTTTCCGGTGGGTAGAATTTTTTGTAGAAAGCTAGAGCTAACTTCTTCCAAGAATCTATTCCAAGGGTGGCCTTATCAAGGCCCTTCAACCATTGCTTTGCGGTGCCGATTAACGAAAAAGGAAATAAGACCCATCTTATTTGGTCTTGAGTCACGCCCGTTTGAGAGATAGCATCACAATAATCGCAAAAGGTTTCCATATGAGAATGAGGGTCGTCACTAGGCATTCCCCCGAATTGGCTCCTCTCAACTAGTTGGATGAAGGCGGACTTGGCAATAAAATTACCGGTGAGATGTTGCGGTGTAGGAGTACCATTTGGTAGATTCTCCTCGGTGGGTATAGAGTGTGACGAGAATTTAGGCATTGTAGGTGGATATTGTGGGATATTGTGTAATGGGTTCTCTTCTCCTTCTATTGCGAAAGGATTGACAAACTCACTAGTGGGTTGAACAACTTCACCAACACCTCTCAAATTCCTCCTAACAAGTCTCCTATTATTCGTCAAGGTTCTTTCGATTTCACGGTCAAAAGGTAACAAATCACCTTGTAACCTTCTAGACATGCAAAATATCAAACAACTCGAAAACAATTAGAACAAACCTTGAGGATTTTTACTTCCCCAAGGTGAAAAAGACACAACTAATAACAATAAAAGAAATCTTAAATCAATTAAACACCGTCCCCTAAGAACGGCGCCATTTTTGATCGAAGCCATTTGGTGTTCACAATTAAGTATATGTGGTCGTTGGTCAATGGTCGATACAAAACACAATTTATACTTCACAAACAACTCTACAATTAGTAAAGAGGTAAGTAAAGGTCGGATCCCAAGGGACGGGTATTGAAATGAGAATTCTATTGTAACTAGTGGTGTTTAGGGGTGTCACAAATTGGGTTGATGTAGAAGGTTACTAAACTAAAATAACAATGAAAATAAACTAGCAAGATGAATAAAATAAGGGGTGTAAACAATTGATTAAAGGCACTAGGGTGTCATGGGTTCATAGGGGAATCATGGGATATGGTCATACAAACATGTTCTCAAATTATATGCAAGCAATTATTGTTGTGATGGATTGAGTTGGGTTATATCTTACAATCCTAGGAAAGTTTGGGTCCCGGAGCCGAATCGATTAGATTTTACAACACCTACAAGTCGACTTAATATTTCCTACTCAACACATGCATGGTCTAACAAGACTCGAGTTGGGTTATGTCTTACAAGTCTCATTGAAAAGATAGGAGATGATAGTAAATGCAAGGATTCATAGGCTTAGCATTTCATCAAATATAACATGTGCATGTATTAAGATCAAAACAAGCAAGCAAATAGATTATGAAAGCATATTGATTTAAGCATGAATCATCCCCATGATGGTTTCCCCTAATCACCCATTAAACCCTAGCTAAGAGACTACTCACTCATTATCATGTTGATCATGCTAGCAAGGTTGTCAATCATACCAACAATATGAAACATGATGAATAAATGAAAGTAATTAGCAATAATTAAAAAGGGATTAAGAGATTATACCTACTAATGATTCCAAAATAATAATGCAAAGAATAATAGAAGAACTTGATGATTGATGGAAGGTTGTCAATCTCCCAATAAACCCAATAATCTTCTAATTACCCAAAATAAAGGAAGAACAAGAGAGAGATTAAAGAACTAAAACTTGGATTAAAACTTGATTAATACTTGATTACAATATTGAAGAGAGATTTGATTGATATTAACTACTCTAAATATTGATAAGAAGAATATGCTCCTCTAATTAGCCTAATGGGGTATTTATAGTGAAAATTAGGGAGGATGCATTAGGGTTAACTAAGGGCTAAACTAGTAATTACACTTTTTAAGTTGAGCAAGGAGGACCCGGTATTTTTCGAGAGAAGGGCTTCTCTTTTCGTAGCTTGAAGAATGAAATCCGTGCTGTACTGAAATCCGTGCGGATTAGAGTCGGGACGGCCGGATTTGGGCTGTGCAATCCGAGCGGATTCAGGAGAGGGACGCTCGGATTGTGCTGGGGGAATCCGAGCGGATTCCAAGGAGGGACGCTCGGATTGTTGAGGCTGGACGGACGGATTGTCTGCAATCCGTTCGGATTGTTGGTCAGCTTCAATTCTTCTTCTTTTCTCCCCTTTTCTTCATAAATTCCTTGGGGATTTCCTTGGGGACGCAAGGATCCTTTCTCAACATTGTTCTTCTACTATGATATGTACAAAGGCCTTCTAGTCTTGTCTCTTCTTGATGCTTGGTCATTGAATACAATCAATTTAGCCTTGTTTTGCCATGAAAATGCAAGATTCTTACTCCTTTCCTACCAAGGGATCAAAATCTCAAAGAATATGCAAAACAAAGAACTAAAGATAAGAAATGACCCAAATAGGCACTAAAAAGCATGGAAACAATGGTAATTCGGGGGCTAAATATGCGCCAATTATGGTCACATCAAAAACATTCAAAACAAATTGGAATTTCAAAAGATGATCCTTCAAAAGGGGTTAAGAAAACTTTCAAAAGCACGATGTCCATATCAAGGGAATGAGAGAACTCTTGATGCATGCAAGCGCGCTATCATTCCGAATCAAGGGCAAATCAAAATACGAAATCATTCGCCGATAAGTGCGTAACTAGTTATCGACGTCTCCAATAACGAATCCTGACAACGAATCAACGCCAAAACAAAATGAAAGCGAAAGGTCAAATGCAATTGTTATAGAAAAATGGTAAATCATTTTTCAAACTTTACCAGAAGTCAAGTTTTCAAATATAATACAAATTTAACAATGAATCGAAAAGTTAACTCACATTGGTTCGAAATTACACAAAACGAGAAATAGCTTAGGTATCAAATCGAACACTAAGGTTGAAAGAAAGTGAGAAATCATTTTCAAATGTTATAGAAAGAGGTCAATTTGTAGATTTAACTCCAAATTTAAAATAATGAACCAAAAGTTCACTCAAACAAGATAGAATCTATGCAAGATGGAAAAACAACTCGGGAACGAGAAGTGCAACTCGCGATAGGGAACTCACACCCAACAGACAAGAAGGAGTTGAACTCTTAAAGGTGGAATTTTTGGATGAAGTCAATAATGATGTCAACGAACAAGACACTTTACTCAAAAGGTCAAATGAGTTCGAAAAAGGCGAACTCAACGGAACAAGGCAGAATAGCAAGAATGACAATTGTCGGAGATCGGAATTAGGAAGATCGGTACATCGAGAAAGGTTCACTCAATTTTCCAACCACAGAGTCATCCTACTAGGTCCTCTGAACATCAACAGGGCAACAACCAGAGGCCACACTAATCCAAAGAGCCATCTGAACCACTCATCGACAAGTCTACTTATAAGCTAATCCTTGAGACAATCATATCCTCTACAATTATAACTTAACAATTTCCCAATCAAAATGTTTCCACCAATATCCTCCACCGAACAAAATCAAAATCCAAAGTCGAAACTAGTAACAATATTATACCCTTACCAAGATTCAATATTCCCAAACGCATTCATGCTTGAAACCAACCCACAAGCAACAAGTTGCACTATCCAATCCATAATTAGCACTAACTATAAGATAAATGGGTTCATCACACAAATCATCTGATCGGTTTACTCAAGATTCACTATCCTACTTCCCAACAATATTCCAATTCCAATAGAAAGATTCCTCAAAGGATTAAATATAAGGTCCAAACTTACAATAACATTCCACAAACTTAGCTATCAATCCCCAATACCGTAAAGTAAGGCTCAAATGACAAACGAACAATCCCCGAACGAACAATGCCCAAAACAAATCCAAAATAACCATTGAAATACTCCACCAAGGTAAACTAATCCCATTAGTCTCATCATCGAATCGAAACCAAAGTAAGTCTTATACCACCGAATCACGCGAACCTCAAATCGCAAGGAGACTACAACATTGCCATCATAAGAATTCCATCAAAAATCTAGCTCTCATATTACATGGTCAAATACAAACACAAACTCCTACACCAATTCCCGACAAAAATCAAAATACAAAAATCCTCAAATCGCAACCCACTAACTCTGTAAACATGGTCAACAAGGTACCAACTATACTAAGTAGATAAGGAGTGATAACGGAATAGAGAAACGGTAATATTTTCGAAGAGTGCATGAGCATGACAAGTTAGGAAACTAAGGAGTCGGACCGTAAAGATAACGGTTGACAGAAATAAGAGGTACTCGAGTAAGAAGATATCTCGGGCAAGAAGAAGATACGTAAACTTCGTCATAAAAACAGGGTTCAACGAACGCTAAAGAGAAGGAGAGGAGAACAGAAGCGACATAATGAAAGGGTTACCGCTAAACCAAACACTCCTCAAAGCTTATGATCGCTATGATAAGGTTACATCACTAAGGTGCTCAACAAAGACTCAAAGTCTACCAAATCATAGGACTAACAAGGACTCCACAATGGTAGGTTTTCCTCAACTCAATTGGTTCCAAGAGCCAAAATCAATTCACCACACAAATTCATTTGTTACCATCCAAGTCCCAAAGTATCTCCTTTACAATTCTCGTCATCGAACTTCACTTGCTATGTCATCCCCAAGTACCATGGCTTGTTTACACTATCATCTCACCACTTCGTACTTCTAGTCTCCGATACCATAAATTAGAATCGCATCTTTGAACTCACGAACTACATCGAACAACTTCCCACCAAAATTCCCAAATTCAGATATGATTAATAAGGTAAACCACGTGTTCTCAAATTTCAAAAGGTCAACAAGGGCTACTCTATACTAGATTTGGTCAACTCAAAAGGTTTAACAAACTAACTAATTCCAAAGTACGATACCAATCCATTAAGCAACGTCAATGTCCTATTGTATTCCTTTCAAGGCCTACAAAGATTGGGGATAACTATCATTCCTTTAATTCTCCACAAGAAACATCGAGACTCTCAAATGAAGTAGCTTAGGTTCATTCCAACTTATGTGCTAAGGTAGTACCCATGCTCAAACACCTATAACAAACAAGCTCTCAATAGACATAAATCCCAAGGTGTTTCTCAACTCACTAGGCTCTCACGTCAAGCACAACTAACAAGACTAACCAAAGGATCCCAAGTTATCTTCTCATATACAACTCAAACCTTAAACAATCAATTTCTCAACTTGTTCATGCTTTCTAATGATACATTCACTCACCCCAAGGTACGAGACTCAGTCAAAAACATTCTCTCAAAACCGAGTTCTCTTGAACAAGGGGACTATCCCACGGAATAAAAGGAAGGTATCCACAAGGACTCTTATTATAAGAAGAAAACGAACCAAGGATGAATCGGGAGAAAGAATAGAAGAGTAGTTACCGAGGCGAGAGAAGAGGAATTAGAAAGACGAATAGACAACGAGATTGAAAGATTAAGGTAAGGTACACTGAATACGAAAAGAAATATCGAGAAAGTGGAAGCATCCTCCATTTGGCATAACCAATCTTCAACATTCGGCAACGGCCACTCAATCTTGGTCACCAACGAGTAAGATCACGGTCAGAGCTTCAACGGCACGAAAATTAATAACTCACAATTAACAAACCTAGCTTGTAGGATTGCATTATCTACGTTTCTTGGAGGGGCCATCTTGCAAAAGAGAACATTGGTTAGCACCTAACAAATAGCAATCACAAAGAGACTATAACATAAGGTCCTAAGTCTACCCATCCTACCCATCTCTCGAGTTTATTATTTGAAGGTCAAGTTATTTATATTGGGGTGCACAAACGTGCGTCGGGAGCAAGTATGCTCTGATACCAACTGTGACACCCTCATTTTTAGCGTTAAATAAACACGTAAATTCTACAGAAAAACTGACAGGATATGTTTGTAATTGGTTCAACTAGATAAAACCTGTAATTTTAAAAACTTTTCTAAACCATTCACAAACATTTCCAAATGAAGAGTGCCAAAACCTGCAAAAACTAACAAACTAATTTACATAACATAGCTAAAGTCGCGAGAATAAAGTGATACAAACCAAAGTAAGAGTGGGAGACATATGTCCCTCCAAAATATAAACACAACCATATGTTTAAAGGTTTACTACAAAATATAACCAAACTAAGTCCAAGGTTCTTTTGCTCACTAGCTCGTCTGTGTACCCCATTTAATCATCATCAACCTGTCAATCGCATTTTATACAAACACGAAAGCCACAATTCAGTGGGGAGTAACTTCGAGTCCTCCCAGCCACGAAATGTCATATTTAATGTAACATGTAATATAACATGTAAACAACATCATAAATAAATTAATTATCGAGTATTCTTACATATGAGCACTAAACTGACCAAATTAAACTATCATGTGAAACATATAACAAGCAGTAATCCAAACTTTATCAATTGTAACCGGCTTGCATCTCACCTATTACAATTCATAAAATCACCATACAAGAAAGGGCAATATATCAAAGACAGGCATAAGTTCTTAGCACCGTCAATAGTCACTTTGTAACTCGAGTATATACCACGAGGTAGGGAAGGTAATCGAACCGGTATCTTGGCTCAGAGGTTCTATCAAAACATGGCCAAGACACAATACAACCCTAGTCCTAAATCTGCGCAGACCTAGACATGCGGATACACACCACCGCACCCAAGACCCAAAATTTTTTTAAAAACAAAGTGAGTACCCTAAGGAGTCCACCAAAGGGTTGGCTAGTACTTAAGCTGACCACTTACCCTCAAAATAAGTAACGAGGTCATGCCCCAACTTGGATATAAACCCACCAAGTCAGGAACACAAAGGCTATTAAGCAGTGAACATATACTCTTCAAAGATTATAAAGACCTATCTATGACAAACACAACAACCTGCAAGAAGTATTCAATACCAATTCCATTTCAAGCAATATTAACAATATTAAAGGTTTCAGGGAATCTAAGGCCGTTTCTACAATATAAGATATTTTAGTGAGGATGGTTTAGTGAGGATGGTTTTTGTGAGGGTGATTTTTATGGGGGTAGTTATTTTGAGGTTAGTTATTTTGAGGGTGATTTTCGTGAGGTCAATGCCAGAATGGTCGCGGGAGCAATCCATCCTGGGGTGGGTAGTTTTGAATGCTTGGGGAATTCTCCCTCGGGCGCGGTGTTGGAGGATTGAAGATGAGTCGACGGTAGGCGTCGTCGAGTCGGGTGATTCTCTCAGAGAGGCTGGCTATGGCCTCCTCAACTTGTTGAAACATAGTGAGCATAGTAGCAGCACTAAACACAAACACTCTGTCTGAAGGATCTTTTTCCAAAGCATTCACCTCGTCGTCAATCGGCAGGATGAGGTGAGAGGAGTCTAGGGTCGGCTCATCGTCAGAGATGGCGTGGATTCCCAGGGAATTCGTTTTGTTGTTCGGTTTAGTTGGTGGGGGTAAAGGCAAATCTCCTTTCTCAATCATGTCTTGAATGAGGTGCTTGAGTTTGAAGCAAGTTTCGTTATCGTGCCCTTTCCCTCGATGATACTGACAGTAGGCGTTGGGGTTCCAAAACCGGGACTTCTTGGCATCGGTCGGATCCGGGGTGGGTCCGATCGGTTGTCACTTCCCCTGGTCCATGAGCCTTTTCAGGGCACTTGCGTAAGACGACCCTATGTTGGTGAACACTCTCTGGGGGCGCTCAATTTTCTTAGTAGATGGTTCAACGAGGTTGACCTCATCAATCTTGTTTGTCTGGCCGTAAGGGCGAGATCCGGTTGAGGTGGATCCCTGGTAACCTCTACCAGTGGTCTTGGCCAAGACACCCTTCCGGAGGTCATCTTCAATACGTGTGCCCAGAATCTGCAGATCTTGGAAGGTCTTGATATTCTGATACCTTAGTAGGTTGGCATAAACTGAGCGGAGATTGTTGACAAACTTTTCCACCAAAGTTGACTCACTCGGTTTACTGACCAATTGAGTACTCACCCTCCTTCAACGGGTTAGGAACATTGTGAACCCCTCCTTGTCGTTCTGGGTTAGCACTTCGAGAGTACGGGTATTGGCCTAGATCTCGACATTGTCGGCATACTGTTTGGCGAACTCAACTGCGATCTCATCCCAAGTAGTAAGGTTTTTCGGATAAAGGGAGTAGTACCATTGGCAAGGAATCGGCTCCAAAAAGGATGGGAAGATCCGGGTAAAAAGTTCTTGTTTGACCCCCTTAATGGCCATGTAGTCCTTGAAAGCACGGATATGGTTGAGTGGGTCCTCCACTCTCTTGAACTTGGGCACATCGGTTAGGGTGAAGTTGTCAGGTAACTAGTCCCCAACAGGTTCGAACCTTCGGTTGTTCTCAAGATGGATATTGTTACCCCGGGCTAGAAGTTGTTCTTCCAAGAGCTTTAGCCTCTTCTCAGTTTCAGTCAGAGGTGGAGTATTATGTTCCCCAGTTTCCTTGTTCTCCAGGGCGTCGATACGGGTCTCGACGCGGTCCAGGGTGACCTTAAGAGCGGTAAGCAGGCTGGCTAGCTGATCAGTTGTGACATCTCTGTTGTTATCATTGTTGTTGGACGAAGCTGAAGACGGGGCCATGGCTCTAAGGCAGAAAAACTGCTCACATTATAACTCAATCCGACACGATTCCAAGACTGAACGCAGACAACGCAAAGGACGAGACAAAGATCAGACTCAACAAGACGGGGATGACCGTGTGTGGTCCCCCGGTGCTGACTCGATTTATGACGTGACGGTGTTGACCGAACTTTTGACACGAGTCCAACGTAACGGCGCGACGCCATTGGACGGGTCTCGGTGAGATGACTCATAAGTAAAGACCCATAAGTACGTTTGCTTCGACTCGATAGACACGAGGCGGAATTGGAATGGTGGACTGAAGTTTTCGAAAAATGAAATTTTCAAAAAGATTCATTTGTCGCTTTAATGGACGGCTTCCGAAGATAGAGATCTCCGCAAGTCGGTCAGTTGAAAGGGTTGTCTTAAGATTATTTGCAAAAGACGGTTTGAGTTTGAGTCGGCTCGGAAATCAGTGCACGTTTCCCAAGACGGTTTTGAAATTCAAAATCGTATGTTTTGAAAATCGGGTTTGAAAATGTTTGAAGAGGTCTCGGGGATGTTACATGGTCCTCGGAATCTCGAAAGTTTCTCGAGAAAAAGGGTGTGTACTTTTCTCGGGTTTGATGAGCCAAAACTTTATTCATCGTTTATTTTATTTGCTTTGGCTATTTACTGGAACTACTTAAGTTAGTGTGTAGCACATGCGCTACTTTTTTATTTACTATTACGTGCTTTAAGTTGTATTGATTGTGATTTGTATGAACACTTATTTTTAAAATGCAGGAAATTTTGCTCGCCAGCTTTGTTCCTCAATCGAGTGAGCATGGGCTCGATCGAGTACCCAGCTAGTTGGGTTTAATTCGTAGCCAGATGATGATAGGAAGTGCGCAGTTGATCTTTCTCCCCTATTTTTGCAGCTGGTTTCGGGGAACTCATATGCTTTTACCCGATATTCTCTTCCCTTGTATCTACTTTTAATTGTATTATCTCTTGTTATTTCCCATTCCACTTGTTAGTTGTGTCCTTTAGGTTGCTGGAAATTTTTGAGTGATTGCTAAGCTGTAGGCATCACAGTGAGGACACTGTGACATTTAGGGTTGGGGGAGGAGTCTTTGTTTATGTTGTGTGTTTTACTTATTGTTGTGTGCATTTATATCAAAAAATCCATAAAAAGTAAAAAATGTCAAAATACAAAAACATGTTTTTACTTTGTTTTAAGTCGAGTCTTGGTGAAATTAAATAGTAATGATGTTAAATTGCATTGTTTTTGCATTTGAATCCCATTTAGTTGTCCATGTGCATTGTTTTGACATGTTATTTATGAAAAACAAAACTCATAATTCAAGTCTTAACCGTATTGACATGCCTTATGCTAATTAGATTTGACATAATTATGTTGGTAAACTACTTAAATTATGATATCTATAAAGCTTTCTAGGCCAAGAACATCAATAAAATGGTCTCATTGTTAATTAGGCTTGAGTGTGGTTTCTCCTTGTGGAATGTGTAATATCAAACTGCATAAGTGTGACATTGATTTCTTGATACTTTTATTGCTTTCATTTGACTAAGTACATGTGGATAGGCGGTTCTTAATATTCAAATAAGCCTTACATTACCTTTTGTTTAGCCCGTTTGAACCCTTGTAGCCGTTCTATATCCTACATTTATTAGCTACAATCCACAAATTTGCCTATCTTATTGGGACAGTCACAGTTGCTTGTTTATCATGTCTATTTTGCTATTATGGTTGGGTTGGGACTTATTATTGTCATGTGGGTATAGCAAAGTACTTTTTAGCAATTGTGTTGTATCCTTGTGATGGAAAAAGAAAAATATGAAACAAAAAAAAAAGAAAAAAAAAAGAAAAAAAAGAAAAAAAGAGAAGAAAAAGATTTGAAAAAGGAAAAAAAAGAAAAGAAATTGATTGCTTCATTTGGTTTTGTCAATGATCAAAAGGATGGTGACTAGAGTCTAATGCATATTTGGAGAGTAGTTTTTTGCTCTTATGTGTTGTAAAGTTAAGATTATTTCTCTAAGTTGGTTTCATTTGTATTTATTATCATATAATTGGTTTTGGTTTAGCGCTGCGCCTACAGTCTTAGCTCCACATATCCATAACGTGCTTTGGCACAAACCATTTCTATCCCCTTAACCCATTTGCCACCCTTATTGTCCTTGATACATGTACTTTTATCTACATATTGGATGCATATTAGTTGGGAAAACCTCTATCGCATTAGATTGTGTGCATGTTTCATAAGTTGAGTGAGTGTTTCTACTTCTTTGTATCTTCACATATAACTTACCCTTACAATACTTATGAGTGCATGAGTGAATCCGCGAGAATCCGACTAATTTATCTTGCAAGATCGAAAGGTGTTTGGCACTTGTCTATAATATGGTGACTTGAGACTTGAGCCGCGTTTTCTATTGCTCGTACCTTTGAATTTGTTTTATTGGTACACTTCGGTCATTGCTTTATTAAAGTTATGGATATCTCAAGATTAGTATGTGAATCAACATTAGCTCCGAGTTATTTGTTCGCCATTGTATGATTGCGTATTGTATTGTGTGATGCTTTGCTTAGGGACAAGCAAAGAGATGGTTTGGGGAGCTTGATGATTCATAATTATATGCATATTTATGCCTCCCCTTAATTACTTTTGATACGGTTTTCGTGCTAATTTATATTATTTACATGCCTTTTATGTTAGAACGTTGATACTTGCGTTATTGGGCGTTTAATGCAGGAATATTGCATTTGAGGAGCAAAGGAACGAAATGGGTATCGCGGAAAAGGCATGAAGGAATACACGAAGTATGGCACGGGAATCCATAAAAATGAAGGAAGAGAATCTAAGAAGACAACACGAAGAAAAGAGCTGAAGATAGGTGGTGCCTCGATCAACTGAGCATGGGCTCGATCGAGGAAGTTGGTGACTCGATCGAGTAAGACCAGGCCTGATCGAGGAACCGTGTATTTCCAGATTTTCCGCAATTTTCCTTAAATCGGTTATGTTTTATTATAAATACCCAAATCGTACCCTAGTTTATTTTGAACGCTTTTTTTTTTACCTAGTTTCGTATAGCTACCCTAAAAACTATCTTAGAATACTTTTAGATTAGTTTACATTAGTTTAGGATTGGATCTATTGTTCTTCATTACGGTATTGTTCTAATCTTTCCTCAATTATTAATTTAGTTACTTGTTCATATTTTATGCTTTTAATCATGTTGATCATTAATCTTATTGTTGTTATTCCCTTTATCATGAGTAGCTAAATCTATTATCTATTATCTAGGGCGAAAGGGGATGTAGGTGGTTAGAAAGGGTTAACTTTTGAATTGATTGTTAAATTGCTTTGGATTGTTATTCAATTATTGTCTTACTTCTAATTAGTTAATTACTGATCAGAATTGATTAATTAGTCTTGCATAAACTAGAATTTTCACCAACCGGGTTAAGACTAGTATAGGCCACGATAATTGAATTAGACCGACTTAATAATAGCGATTGCATGTTAAGTTAGATCTAAAAAAACATATTAGAATCGACCGATCATATGACTTTCAAAAATATAAATTGCTCAATCATTGAATTAAACCCGACCCTTGGATGAATACCTAGTGAACTTGATCCCTAGACTCTCTTAATATTATTGTTATTCATCTTTATTTCTCTTGCTATTAGTTGTCAGAAATCAAACCAATCAAAACCCCCATAAAACTGTTACCTTTAAGACAAACTTAAATATTAGCAAACTAGAACAATTAACTCGCTTCCCTGTGGATTCGGCCCTTTCTTACCACTAGATACCAGTTAGTAGTAATTAAGGATTTGTTTTGGTAGGCCAACGACTGAAAATAACCTTATCAATTGCGCCGCCCTATGTCAAGCCACTATTGAGTTGGTAAATGCTTTTCAAAGTTTTAGACAAAGTTCATTTCCACCGGGTCCATTTTCAAACACTTACATTAAGAACACGAAATTTCATCTGAATTTGTCTTACAAAAGTAAAAATGTGCTAAATACTCAACCACAAAATAACTTTGTGCCCCAACAACCACAAAACAATTTTTTCCCACAACAACAAAATGTCTATGCTCCACCACAACAAAGGTTCAATTACCCACCGGGCTATCAAAATCAAAGCCAAAACCAACCATAATGGCCACCTCTACAAAATTTCCAACCAAACCGAGGTCCACCAACCCCAAATGCCCAACAAAATAACCAAGGGGGGAGCAAACTTGAAGCCTTGGTGATGCAAATGGCTAAGACCCAAACCGAATTGTTGGCTCAAATGCAAAAGAGTGACCAAGCTCATAATGTCGCAATCAAAATGCTAGAGAATCAAATGGCTCAACTAGCCGCATCTAGCTCTCAAAGAAAAAGAGGTCAATTACCACCTCAAGGTTAGCAACCACATGATACCATCAATGCTATTACCTTGAGAAGTGGTACAAAATATAATAAGCCACCCATGCCCAAAGAAGGTGAGGAGATACTTGTTGAATTGGAGGCTTCTCCAAATGGAAAGAAAGGTGAAGCTATTCCAAAGAAAGTGTTGGAGTAGTGTCCTCCACAATAAATGCGTTTACATATTAAATTTCGTGAAAGGAATATCAGGGATTTATATTATTTTTTTGTCAGCTAGTCATCTTTAATCGGTAATGATTGACTGACTAGAGTTTGACATTGCTGTCGTTTGACGGCGGTGATCAGCTGATCCCTTTAGGTCACACCTATAGGATGATGCCCAAATGGAAAAATTAATTATTTGTATGAGATACAAATTAATTAAATCCTTGTATTTATTGACTTTTAATAAGTCGTGTGAATGTATTATTTGATGATGGGTTACGAACTCGGGCAAGGGGATTTATTAATTAATTATGTGATAATTAATTAATAAATATTAATTTAGAATTTATTAATTAATAGTTAATTAATTATTTTTATACGGTATGTGTGTATATTTTGAGGCGAGCTAATATTTACAAGAGGTTGTAAAATTAGCTAATAAGGGTTCATAAGACACATTTTATATTGATAAAATGGTCTAATAATTACTTAATAGTTAAGAGGTCATTAGTTGTTAATTTGTATTATTTAAGTGTTAAATAATCAAATTAATATTTAATCATATAAGATAATTAAATATAAGATTTATAAGCATTTGTGAGACAAGTGTCGAAAACCAAAATGGACCAAAATAATACTTGTGGGTTGACACTTGTATAAGATAAGTGTTACTACATGTGGCATAACCCGCTAAGAAATGTTTAACTCATTTCTTTACATTTCCTTCTCTATAAATACCTCACTATTTACACTCATTTGATGATGAATTATTAGACCAGAAATCCTCCAAATAAGCCCTTGGTCGTGCATATTGAAGAGAGAAAAAAAAAATGAAAAAAACCTTATTTTCTTCATATTTTCTCTTAAAAAAACTTGATCAAGTTGTTGATCATCATCAAAAATAATTCAAAAAACTATAATATATATAAACTAATATTATTAGTATAATAATATTACATAGTATACAAGGTTATCTTACTAATTATCTAGTTAGTAACTATTAGGATTTTTGGGTTTAATCTTGGGTGCATCCGAGGGAGATCACCTAGGTTGGTGATTTGGGTATTGGAGGATCATCAACATAATATAAGCTCAAGAACAACATCAATAAAGGAATCCTTGAGTTGTGCCCAAATATTTCCTATAGCAATGTAAGGAAATTCTTCTTGTATGGTTTTATACCATCTTTTATGTTGTATACATTTGCATGCATGTAGATTTAGACCATCTTATGAAATTAGCTAGTAATTTTAATATCATTAGAAGAGTCTAATGAGGGTCTAAATACTAACAAGTGGCATCAGAGCATTGTTACATACATGCATGTAGTTATAAGACGATTTTATGAATTTATGAGATAAATTAATAAAATTTGATATTTTGTTGTTAAAATTAGTTTTATCACAAAATATAGTCTTGCATGTATATAATCTGGTCTTCATATGATATGGGTCGAAAATTTGATTTTTGTAATATTTAATCACTTTTTATGACCTAAAATGGCATAAAATTGAGTAAAAATACACTAAAATTAATTAAGAGTTAATTAAATCATGTTGCATGTTAATTTTACGCATATTTATTTAAAAATAACCACATGCATGTTCTATTTATGAGAAATAGAAATTTTAAATTAATGTGATTAATTTAGGTAGTTTATTGATTTTTATTTGATAAAAATTGGTAAATAATGGTTATTTTACAAATAAATATTTATTTAATGTTTGGGCTCAAATTTTATTGATTTTTAGCTCTTGGAAATTGTTCCAAAATTTACAAAATTTTATTTTGAAGTGTTTTCAATTTTTATGATTTAATTTAGAATTCAGTCGTAAAAATTGCCGTTTTACCGAAAAAATTGTGAAATTATTTCAAATAAATTTCAAAACCAAATTTTTTCACATTCATGTAATGTTTGTGAAATATCAGAATGTACAAAACTTTAAAATTTAATTTTTCATAAATATATTAATTAAATGGAATTTTTCTATATTAATTATGAATTATTATGGATTTTTGTTATAATATATGTTTTAATCCCATATAAATTCAAGATAATTAGTGAAAATAATTATTTTGATATTAGACCAGATTAGTATGATAAGTAAATCTTAAAATTGTTTTAAGAATTGGTTATGGATTTTTAATGGTAAAAATTCCGTCAAAGCAAGCTCCAATGATCGTTGTTAATAAGTTAGACGATTTGCCATGACATTTTTACATAATGCATTTTTATTCATATTCATATAGATGAATGTTTTTTTTAGTATTTAAATCATGTAATTTCACCTAATATGGCCATAGGTAGAAGATGGTATTTCCCGTAATGTAAGGGAATATCGACTTGTTTTGTAATTAATTGCGATTTCTCATTGCCCAATTTGTAATTAATTAATAGTTTTTATTTTTATTACAAATTGTATAATAATAAATAGCTATGTAATTTAATTATTAGTAGTTAAATGAAGCATCTAAAGACGGAGTTTTCATAAAAACGGTGTTTTCGGAAAGGCGTTCCGAAATCCTAAAGAAGGAGGCCATTTTATTGAAGACTCAAGGGACCAAGGAGTTGGTTTTCCGAAGTGTAATAGTTTAAGTTAATTAGATTAACTAGGTGGCAATATTAGGACTTGATTGTTTTAAATTTTTATGCTTTCGTGCCAAATCGTCACTACATGTTTATATTATGTTGTTATCGATTTAATTGTCTAGCATTCACCAATTTAGTTCACTTAAAAGTGACAGACAATTAAATTGATAAGATCTCTCACATTTAAATGAAAATTGAGATTAGCCTTACCAAATAATAGCACTTATGAATCCCTTCTTCATTAGAGGTAGGTTCGGATCACCGAGGTACAGTCTTTTTACGTTGGGTAAGTAGGGAAAAAAAGTTATTACGCGTGAAAATTGGTTGGACTCAACGGGATTAATATGGGTTGAATCGGTCCACCGTGCCCATATTTAATTCTGGGGCTAAAAGATAGATTTTATGAAAATCCGTCAACAAAGAGTTCTAATAGTAGAATTAGTCAAAATTGTTGACTCACCAAATTTATATAAATATGGGTTGAATCGGTCCACCGTGCCCGTGTTTATATGCAGATGGATCTTGGAATCATTTATATAATTTAGTGGGAGATCATTATATAAATGGGAACTTGTTAAAATAGTTTTACAAGTAAAAAATTTTAAACGATAAATGTTAATTTTTTCCTTTCATTTCCTTTGTAGTAATCACGATGGCTTCTACTAGTCAAACCGTCACCATAGTTAGAGATTCATGGCTTCATTCTTTTATGGACAAATACGTATTAAAAGCCGATGGTAGTAATTTTAAAGATTGGGAAGAATAACTTCGATTAGCTGCCGCAGGTGATGGCAAATTACGCTAACTAGTCGATCCCTCTCCCCCTTCGCCTAGTACTAGGGCCACTGCCGATGTAAGGGAGGTTTTTAATGAATATCAAAGAGAATCTGCTGCCATAAAAAATGTTATGATTTTTGCAATGGACCCTCCCTTACAAAGGCAATGCGTCAAATTCCGCAATGCTCATGAGGTGTTCTCGAGGCTTTCTACCTTGTTTTCTCAAGCCCTGAGGATAATCCAATATGACACCGTAGTCCATTTCTTTGAGGCTAGCCTCAAAGATGGACAACCCGTGAGTTCACACGTACTTAAAATGATTGAGTACGTGGAAACTCTAGATGGGTTGGGATACAAGATCCCTGATGAGCTTGCGGTCGACCGAGTACTCCACTCTCTCTCACATGTCAAAGGATTTACCCAATTTAGAGTAAATTATAATATGACAAACATGAAGAGAAGTCTACATGAGCTCCATTCTCTGCTTGTACAAGCAGAGAAGGACATGGTATTGAGTGGGAGTACGAGGAGGGATGTACTTGCGATCAATGTGAAGGGGGAGAAGCAGTTTAAGAGGAACACAGGTAAGAAACCCGTACAGGTAGAGGGCAAAGGTAAGGCTATTGTGAATAGCTCTACCAAGCCTAAACCTAAGAAGGGTAATCCTCTTAAAGAAACTTGTAATTATTGTAATAACAAGGGACATTGGAGGCGTAATTGGTCAAAATACTTGGATGACATCAAAGCTGGCATTATGAAGCCAACATGTAATTTCTCAACCGAATCTTTTATGATAGACATAAATTACGCTTCAAATACAACTTGGGTAATAGATACTGGTTGTGGTTCTCACTTGTGTAATAACTTGCAGGCCCTAAAAAGCGTAAGGAAGCAAAATAAGGGTGATGTTGATCTCCGAATGAGTAACGGATCTAAAGTAGCCGCCGTTTCAGTAAGAACCTATGTACTTAATCTAGCTTCGAGTTTGCAGTTGTATTTAAATAACTACTCCCTCCTATTCTATATATTCTTCTCCTTTCCTTTTGCCACAAGAAATAAGAAATTGATTTTGGACCACACAAAACACACTACCCCACATGCCATTGAATTTGGACCACACAAATCAACCTAAAAAAGGAAATAGGGAAGAAAACCCGAATAACCGAATACGGAAATAGGGAAGAATATATAGAATAGGAGGGAGTATTTTTTTGTACCGACGTTGTCTAGAAATATAATATCAAGATATGTGTTAGAAACATAAGGTTTTTCTTTCGTTATCAAAGACAAGTGTTATACTTTTTCCCGTAATGGGATTGTATATAGCCAAGCTATTTCAATCAATGGTATTTATATTCTAAACACTTGCAACGATGTTTATCATTTAGATAATAAAAGACTCAAAATAGGTGATCCCGATCAATCTTATTTGTGCCATTGTCGATTAGGACATATCAACGAGAAACACATTAAAAGACTAGTGTCGACTGGTATAATTAAACCTTTTAATTATGAATCATTTGGCATATGCGAATCTTGTCTTCTTGGCAAGATGACTCGTGTAGCTTTTCTAGGAAAATGATCTCGAGCTAGTGAGTTGTCGGGTTTAATATACATCAATGTATGTGGTCCAATGACAGTCACTACTAAAGGCAATTATGACTATTTTATTACTTTCACCGATGACATGAGTAGATATGGGTATGTCTACTTAATGAGGTACAAAAGTGAAGCTTTTGACAAGTTCAAAGAGTTTTAGAATGAAGTAGAAAACCAATTAAATCAGAAGATTAAAACATTACGATCAGATCGTGGAGGGGAATATTTAAGCAATTACTTTAGAGATCACCTTAAAGACTGTGGTATTGTATCTCAGTTAACTCCTCCTGGCACACCACGGCTGAATGGTGTGGCAGAAAGGAGTAATCGAACTTTATTAGATATGGTCCGATCAATGATGAGACAAACTGAGTTATCTAAGTCATTTTGGGGGTTTGCCATTTTATCTGCTATACGCTCACTTAATCAAAGTCCCACTAAAGCTACTGACAAAACTCCATATGAGATATGGAAAGGGAAGGTCCCGAATTTACGATACATGAAAGTATGGGGTTGTGATGCTTATGTCAAGAGAAAGTTTAACGATAAGCTAGCACCTCGTTCTGACAAATGTATATTTGTAGGCTACCCTAAGGAAACTTGTGGATATTACTTCTACAATAGTAACGAGAACAAAGTGTTTGTGGCTCGTGAAGCTGTCTTTCTAGAGAAGGAGTTTATTTCTAGATGACAGAGTGGGAGAAAATTTGAACTTGATGAAGTTCAAGAGCCACAAACTGATGTAACGGTATAGGAAGATGTTCCTTCTACGTCTGAATCGGTTATTGTTACTTCTAAACCTAGGAGGTCAGAGAGGGTTAGTCGCTAGCCTGATAGATACCTTGGTGTTATTGAGGAAGATGGTGACTATGTGGTTTTACTTTTAGAAAGTGATGAACCTAAAACCTACAAAGCAGGTATTACTAGTTCTGACTCTAAGCTACGGCTCGAGGCCATGCAATCCGAAATGGATTCCATGTACGATAGTCAGGTATGGGACCTGGTTGACTTACCAAATGATGTTCGACCTCTTCAGTGTAAGTGGATATTTAAGATTAAAATCGGCATGGATGGACATAAAGATGTCTACAAAGCTAGATTGATGGCAAAGGGTTTCACGCAAGTTTATGGTTTACACTATAACGGAACTTTTGCACCAGTTTCTATGCTTAGATCTATTCGGATAATGTTAGCGATTGCTGCATTTCATGATTATGAGATATGGCAAATGGATGTCAAGACCGCCTTCCTGAACGGGTTTCTGGAAGAGGAAGTGTATATGACACAACCTGAAGGTTTTGTGGATCGTAAAAATCCTAACAAAGTATGCAAACTTAAGAGATCCATTTATGGTCTTAAGCAAGCGTCAAGGAGTTGGAATCATCGTTTTGATCATGTTATTAAACAGAATAGTTTTTCTCGAAGTGTTGAGGAACCATGTTTATACATGAAGTTTAGTGGGAGTAAAGTTGTTTTCTTACTTTTATATGTGGACGACATATTACTCATTGGGAATGATGTAGATATGCTTGCTTCTGTCAAAAAGTGGTTAGGAAATCACTTCCAAATGAAAGGTTTGGGAGAAGCTCAGCGCATCTTGGGTATCCGAATCTATAGGGATAGATCTAAAAGGATATTAGCTTTGAGTCAAGAAGCCTATATCGATAAGATTCTTGACCAATTCAATATGAAAAACTCCAAGAGAGGTTTTCTACCTATAGGCAGTGGAATTACTTTGAGTAAGTCACAGTGTCCTACTGAGCCTAAGGATATTGAACGCATGAAATCGATTCCCTATGCTTCCGCTGTTGGATCGATCATGTATGCAATGATGTGCTCTCATCCTGATGTCTCGTATGCTTTGAGTTTGACGAGTCGTTTTCAGAAAAATCTAGGTGGGAGTCACTGGATAGCCATCAAGAATATTCTTAAGTACTTGAGAAGGACAAAGGATTCATTCTTGGTGTTTGGAGGAGAATCTGAGTTACGTGTAAGAGGTTATACGAATGCCAGTTTCCAAACCGATAGGGATGATTTGAAATCCCAGGCTGGTTTTGTCTTTTTGATGAACGGAGGGGTGGTTTGCTAGAGAAGTTTTAAGGAGTTTGTTATTGCTGATTCTACAACGGAAGCTGAGTACATTGCAGCCTCTGAAGCTGCAAAGGAAGTTGTTTGGATTAGGCAATTCTTAGAGGGACTGAAAGTAGTTCTGACCGCCGAGGATCCTATCACTTTATATTGTGATAACAGTGGGGCAATTTTTCAAGCAAAAGAGTCCAAGTCTAGTAACAAGTCTAGACACGTACTTAGAAAATTTCAAGTAATTAGAGATTTAATTGAAAGGAAAGAAATTATAGTCTGTAAGGTTGGGACAGCTGACAACATCGCTGATACTTTAACCAAGTCATTGTCTCAAGTTAAACAAGATAGTCATGTAATTTCTATGGGATTGAGACGAATGCCATGACTGTTGTAAATTATGCGATATGTAATAATTAAGATATTGTATTTATTATTTCATATATGATAATTACATTTATCGTTGTATTCAGTTTTTAGATCTAAATTTAAATACTTTGTTTCGTCCAAATAGGTTGTAGTGACAACGTCGAACCCTAATAAAGTGAACTGTATTAACATTGTATTTTGTCCCTGTTTACTTAATGAGGTGACGTCTCGGAGTGACTAGATTGTAAAGCGATAGATGACAAGTTCGACTGTCATATGGCCATAGAGATGGCTGGTCGATTACATAGGCATATTGTGAGACGATTTGTCGGACAATGACCGTTTATAGAGTCCTTTTGTTACTAGGTCGTGGCTAGGATTTCTATTTATTACTTCGAGTCAATTCTTCAGACTAGTGACTATTTGTCTGAGTTGGTGCGGTTTTTCGGTGGCTTAGGTTTTTGTTCTAGGTCGCGCCGTAAAAGGAGGCTGTTGAGCATTTACTGGGTCATTGTGATCTGTATCGAACGAAGAAAATAGGTCAACAGGATTGTCCACCCATGTCATATTTTATCTCAAGGCCACTCGAGGAGAGGTGACTTGAAATGCGTGGCCACGCTCGGAGGAGATCTATAGTAGATTATCCGGTCAGACAGTCATTCTCCTGATCGAGGAAACCACTTTATGATATGATCACGTGCAAAAATGACCTGAATGACATCTTGCATTGAGTGGGAGATATTATTGGACAAGAGAATTGGTAAAGCACACATGTGTCGGACAAGTGGGAGATTGTTGGAGTAGTATCCTCCACAATAAATGCGTTTACATATTAAATCTCGTGAAAGGAATATCAGGGATTTATATTATTTATTTGTCAGCTGGTTATCGTTAATCGGTAATGATTGGCTGACTAGAGTTTGACATTACTGTCGTGTGACGGCTGTGATCAGCTGATCCCTTTAGGTCACACCTATATGATAATGCCCAAATGGAAAAATTAATTATTTGTATGAGATACAAATTAATTAAATCCTTGTATTTATTGACTTTTAATAAGTCGTGTGAATGTATTATTTGATGATGGGTAACGAACTCGGGCCAAGGGGATTTATTAATTAAATATGTGATAACTAATTAATAAATATTAATTTAGAATTTATTAATTAATAGTTAATTAATTATTTTTATACGGTATGTTTGTATATTGTGAGGCGGAGGTAATTAGCTATTAATATTTACAAGAGGTTGTAAAATTAGCTAATAAGGATTCATAAGACACATTTTACATTGATAAAATGGTCTAATAATTACTTAATAGTTAAGAGGTCATTAGTTGTTAATTTTTATTATTTAAGTGTTAAATAATCAAATTAATATTTAATCATATCAGATAATTAAATATAATACTTATAAGCATTTGTGAGACAAATGTCGAAAATCGAAATGGACCAAAATAATACTTGTGGGTTGACACTTGTATAAGATAAGTGTTACTACATGTGGCATAACCCGCTAAGAAATGTTTAACTCATTTCTTTACATTTCCTTCTCTATAAATACCTCACTATTTACACTCATTTGATAATGAATTTTTAGACCAAAAACCCTCCAAATAAGCCCTTGGTCGTGCATATTGAAGAGAGAAAAAAAATGTAAAAAACCTTATTTTCTTCATATTTTCTCATCAAAAAACTTGATCAAGTTGTTGATCATCATCAAAAATAATTCACAAAACTAAAATATATATAAACTAATATTATTAGTTTAATAATATTACATAATATACAAGGTTATCCTACTAATAGTTAGTAATTATTGGGATTTTTGGGTTTAATCTTGGGTGCATCCAAAGGAGATCACCTAGGATGGTGATTTAGGTATTGGAGGATCATCCACATAATATAAGCTCAAGAACAACATCAAGGAAGGAGTCCTTGAGTTGTGCCCAATTATTTCCAATAGCAATGTAAGGAAATTCTTCTTGTATGGTTTTATACCATCTTTTATGTTGTATACATTTGCATGCATGTAGATTTAGACCATCTTATGAAATTAGCTAGTAATTTTAATATCATTAGAAGAGTCTAATGAGGGTCTAAATACTAACAGAAAGTGGATGAACCAATTGTTGTTGATAAAGTCAAAGATGTGGAAGATGCTCCTCCCACGAAAGATGTTGAAGTTAAATTGCTGGAAAAAGTCAAAGTACCTTTCCCTCATAGATTGGCAAAGCATCAAAAGGAAACTCAATTCGGTAAGTTCATGGAAGTCGTGGAGAATCTCCAGGTAACCGTTCCTTTTACGGAATTAATTACTCAAATTCTTTCTTACACTAAATTCATGAAAGACATTTTAACTAAGAAGAGGACTTTTGACGATATTGAAATTATAGCATTCATCGCCGAGTGTAGTGCTCTTTTGCAAAACAAGTCCCCTCCTAAGTTGAAAGATCCCGGTAGCTTTTCCATTCCATACACTATTGGCACCTATACAATTGATAAAGCTTTATGTGATTTAGGTGCTAGTGTGAGTGTAATATCGTATTCTATTTGCGATAACCTAAACATGGAAGTCTTAACATATACTAGTGTCACATTGCAAATGGCGAATCTTTCTATAAAACGCCCTTTGGGAGTTTTGGAGGATGTACCCGTGAAAGTTGGTAAGTTTTTCATTTCGGTTGATTTCATTGTTCTTGACATGGCCGAAGATGCCCAAATCCCAATCATTTTGGATAGACCCTTTCTACATACTGCGGGCGCGGTAATTGATGTCAAGAATGGTAAGTTGACCTTGGAAGTGGGTGACGATAATGTCACATATAATTTAAATAATGCCATGAAGAATCCAACGATAGAAGAGTCTTGTTATTCTATTGACGTTTTGGATATTGTTGATGTTGTCATAGAAGACTGTATACCTCTATCTTTAGCTAAAGATCCTTTGGAGGCACTCTTGCTATTGGAATCTTTTGCAGGTGATGATGAGATTGGAATTTAGGAGACTGATGCTTTGGAGCTAGAATTTGATGGAGAAGAGCTATCATTGGAGGAAAGCTCATAATTTGTAGGTTTGGTTTCTACAACTCAAGACCTTGAGGTACAAAAACCTGAACTTAAACCCCTCCCCTCCAATTTGAAATATGATTTTCTAGGTAATGAGGAGATATGTGCGGTCATTGTTAGTGCTCATTTGTGTGAGACTCAATTGTTTTCATTGGTACATGTTTTATAATCTTACAAGAAAGCCATTGGATACAAACTTGATGATTTGAAGGGCATAAGCAAGGAATTTTGCATGCATAGAATCTATCTTGAGGAAGACCATAAACCATGTGTCCAAGGTCAAAGACGACTAAATCCTAACATGCAAGAAGTGGTGATACGGTCGTTTCTGTACCAAAAATAAACCTAAATATACTAACAGAAGCTAGTGATAAGTAGGGTCGATCTCCACAGGGAGGCAAGGTATCTATCTGAAAGTCCGTCTATCTAAGTCACAATATGGGGGTTTTAATTGATTTTCTAAGCTACAAAAGATTAAAAGAAAGAGAAATTAAGCAGGAGCAATAAAAGTGAGAAAATATGATAAGAGAGATCAAATAAGGAGAGTATGCCAGGATTTCGGTTCACCATGGTAGTCTATCGACTTAGTTGCAAATAGCCTAGACAATCTATTGTGAGAAGGATAAAGGAAAGGTCCTTCCGGTCCACTTTCTATCCTAGAATTCCACTCATTTAACTTCCGTCCTCATTAGGGTAGTATACTGTTCATAGCATGTCTATTTACTCCAATCTTCCGATCTAGGGGTAAAATTAACCAAATTAAAGTAATTTAGAAGCATGCATTCAACTAAATTGGTGTTACAGTTATATTGCTATGGGGACAGATTCTCACAAGTAAACCATCTAGTCTATTCGCTACATCATCACAATCCTACCATGAATTCCCTAGTCCTAACATAGAAGAAATTAGCTACTCATATTACTAATGTTGTCAATATTAATAACAGTGAATGAACTAATTGAAAGCATGATGAAATAACAATAAAATTGCATAAATGAAATTAGGGCAGAAATTAATGATAAGAGAAACAAGGGATTAAAGCAATTAATAACAAGATTAAGATTAATAAAGAGAAGAGAGATTACAATCACAAGAATTCCGGCGTAAAGAACAACCCAAATCCGAGCAAAAAAATCCAAGAGCAAAGTCACAGTAGAAAGTTTAAGGGAAAGATTAAGAGAGTAAAGTGTATTGAGAGAAGTATTAAAAGGTAAAAGAAGAAGAGTCTATTAACCTAGTTATGACTCCCTTATATAGGGAAGTGAAAATTAACAAAACTAAACCTATCACGGGATAAAAATCCCGAGTATAATAGCTAAATACTCGATCGAGGACTTTTACATCACTCGATCGAGCAAATCCAAGCTAAAACCTCTTGATCAAGTACTTTAGGTACTCGATCGAACACTTATTAAATAGGCATTACTCGATCGAGTAGAAAAAGGAGTCGATCGAACACAATTGTACTAGATCGAGTACTTTCCAGCGCATAATTCCTACTTCGCGCACTGAACTTTAAATGGCTGCCATTTCTTCGTTACTTGGGTAAACAGGGCATTTCCGGTGGCGTTGGAAAGCTAAGAGGATAAGCTTTCATTTCAAATTAGAATAACCTGAAAGTCTGTTGTAGAACTCAAGATATGACACTTCAAATTAGGCACTAGTAATTTGAAGTTCTTTCTTTTGCTTGCCTAGCTAACTTACTTCTTTGCGCATCTCAAAATAGTAGTCTTAACGCTCCGACTCAACTAATCTCCTAAATGCATGCATAGGGACAGGTACTAAGCTTGATTATGCTCCTATTTGGTTCATTCCTGCAAATAAGATAAGAGAAACCAAAGTAGACAATTCGGGGGGACATTTGTAGCTAAACACTACACAAAATGCATAGAAATGCGTGCATCTGAAGTACGAAATACCTATATAAAATGCACGCATCAAATCTCCCCAAACCAAACCTTTGCTTGTCCCCAAGCAAATTAAATGCAAACTAATGGAATGGAAATGAAAACTCAGAGCTAGCTATAAGCTGTCTACTTGAACCAATATAATGCAATCACTACTACAAATACAGGCAACCACAACGGCCCTTTAACAACGCTTATTCACGAAAATCATCAAAACACGTTGTAGAATTTATTCCGCGAATTTTACCAAACTTAATTACAACGGTTATGTGTTGTTAACCGTTGTTATTGGTTTTAACAACGGGTCATACTTAAACAACCGTTGTTAATGAAAAAACTAGTAACAACGGTAAAATTTTAACCGTTGTTAATGGTTTGGCGCCAAATTAGTGAAAAGTAATCACAACGGTTATATTAGAACCCGTTTTTAATACGTTTTAACAACGGTTGTAGACTCAATAACCGTTGTTATTAATATTATGAAAATCTTAAGAACAACATATTGCTTTATTCTGCTATACGCTACAAACACAAACACAAGCTAATACTGCTACTATATCATCCTCCATTCCTCCCTGATCGTCTCTCTGTCTTCATCTCCGTCCTTTGTTGTCACGTCTTTTCTCCTCATCGTGTTTATCAATCAGGTATATATATGTTTCTTAGCAACGCTTATAACTAGATATAGGATTTTTTGGTTATTATCTAATTTGTTGATAATTTAGCTTAATTGCTTTCCTGAATTTCGTTTATTTGTTTGCCTATTATTGTATTTTCTGAATTAGTTGCCTATTATTACGAATGTAGAATAATGACTCGAACTTGGATGATTGATGCAAATATGAGTGACCGCACCTACAAGGATGGTTTAGCTGAATTTTATGAATTCGTTTCGAACAATTTGAAAGGTTCTTCTAGTATTGCATGTCCTTGTGAAAGATGTGGTAATATTAGCTATATGGCTTTTCCGGACGTTAAAATACACCTAGAAAAGTGGAGATTTAGTCGATCCTATACACTTTGGATTTTTCATGGGGAATCATTAGAGGAAGAGAATAACTCGGAAGAAGATGATGTTGAGGTACACGAAAGGCTAATCGATGATCCCGAGTTTGCGAGTTTTTGAGTTGGAAGAGTTGGAAGTAGAGAAGTTGAATGTTGGGTCTATAGATAATGAAGAGAATGATGATGAGTCCATTGCTTTTGAAGATGTAGGTGATGGCACTAGTAATTGGGATGACCTTAACAACATGTATGAGAACTTGTGTGAGTCTGAAGCACCTCTGTATCCTGGTTTTAAGTTCACAAAAATGTCGGTTGTGGTGAAGTTGTATAATATCAAGGGGGCAAATGGGGTGAGTGACACGTGTTTCACTAGTTTTTTAGCCTTGATAAAGGAGTTGCTTCCTGATGGTAATGTTCTACCTGTTAAGACATATGAGGCGAAAAAACTAATAAGAGGAGTGGGTATGAAATATGAGAAAATACATGCATGTCCAAATGATTGCATATTGTATCGGAAATTATATCAAAACTTAACCAATTGCCCTAAATGTTTGGAGTGGCGTTATAAGGATAAGGAAGGGATCCCGGCTAAGGTGTTGTGGTATTTTCCATTGATACCAAGAGTCATAAGGATTTATGCGAATCCCGATGATGCAAAAATGTTAACTTGGCATGAAACAGGAAGAATAAATGATGGAAAGCTAAGACACCCGGCAGATGGTAAGCAATGGAAATCGTTCGACGCTAAGTATCCCGAGTTCGGCAATGAACCTAGAAACTTACATCTAGCGCTGTCCACTGATGGAATGAACCCACACGGAAACATGAGTAGCCAACATAGTACTTGGCCAGTAGTGTTGGCTATTTATAACTTACCTCCATATGTGTGCATGAAAAGAAAGTATTTGATGTTGTCGTTGTTAATTTCCGGCCCTAAACAACCTGGAAATGATATAGATGTATATTTGGAACCTCTTCTAGATGATTTGCGATTGTTGTGGGATAGTGGGATAGAAGTATTTGATGCATATAAGAACGAAACTTTCAATTTGAGAGCGATGTTATTGTGTACAATAACTGACTATCCGGCTTATGGCGACCTTTCTGGGCACACAATTCATGGGAAAGAGGCTTGTCCATTGTGTGGGGAGGATATCGAGTCTGAATACTTGAAGTCTTCTCGTAAGTATGTGTATATGGGAAATAGGAGGTTCTTGTATCATGAGCATTGTTATCGCAAGATGCAGAAAGCATTCAATGGAAGACAAGAACTATGACATCCAAGAAACGTCCCCGATCCTGAGATAGTTCATCAGGACACAGTGATATGGACGACCAACATTTTGAGTCATTTTCAGACCAATAATTTGATGGTTTAATTTATTGGTAAATCAATAATGGTCATTATATTGTTAAATAAAAATTCCCAAATTTGCATGGCATGGTAAATCCTGTAGCTTAGATATGCAAAGTATGCATGCATCTTTGGTGTTGTCTTATTTTCTTGATCTTATTATTAGATGTGGATCTTTGGTGTTGAAATTTTGAATAATGTTGCAAAGTATATGGTGCTTCGCTATTACAAGTATGTATTGTTACAGTTTGACCTGTAATGGAATTACTGATAATTTTAAAAAAAAAAGTGGTTCAACAATAACAACGGTTATATTTAAATTACCCGTTGTTAATACTTTCAACAACGGGTGTAGTACCTCTACCCGTTGTCAATTATTTTTTTTGACATATTTCATTTTGGCGCAAATTTGGTGAAAATATATTACAACGGGTATATTTTAACCGTTGTAATAAACTTTTGACAACGGTTGACTTTTATTGACCCGTTGTTATTAATATATAACAACGGTTCTTCTTTGAGCACCCGTTCTCAATAGTTTGTCTTAATAAAAAACTAATATAGAAACCCATACAGCATGCCATACACAAACACACACAACATTATTAGTTCAACCGTTGGTATCCTGTGTTAATTCTTCTCTCTTCCTCGCTTTTTACATTTCTCGTCGCCGCCGTCGCCGATTTCCGACGCCTTGATTCCGTTGCCTTCCCTTATCATCCCGCTCGTTCTCTTTATCATCATCATCAACAGGTATGTTCACTTTAATTTTGTGTTTCGTCATTAGGGTTTTAAGACGATCATCTTGTTTCTTTTTCATGCATCTGTTTGTTTTTCGTCTTCTTTGTTATCTTTATCATCCCGCATCATCTACTTTACTCCTCTTATTAGGGTTTAGGATTTTAGAAGCTCAATCTGTTGTTTTAAATTTTCATTCCTATTAGGGTTTAGGGTTTTAGATAATACTGTGCATGTACGTTGTTAAGTTTTTCATTTCACTATATCATTCATATTTGGGTTTTAGGATTATCATGGGTGAAAAACGTAAAAGAAGTCAAAAGAATAATGAGCCTGGTGATAATAAGCCTGGTGAGAGGGGTGCTACGAAGTGCCAAAAAGTCCTTGCAGCTATAGCCGCTAAACAGTAGTTCCAAATAACATGGAGTGAGATGGTTTCCCCCTCTTTTGGTCCAAATGCGGGTCTTTTCTCCAATTGGATTGGTGCTTGCACAAGACAGTTTGTGCCTATCCATTTAAATGATTTTAGAACTTTGTATCCAAAATTGGCGGAGTTATACTTGGCTCGTGTAAAGGAAGGCTTTATTATATCCGATAAAAGCCATGATGAGTATTTAATGCATAAGGCAGCGGATGTCCACAGGCAGTGGAGGTGTGGCGTTGCTAGGGATTGGTTGTATGTGGACAAGGCAACGGGGGAGATGCGTAAGAGCCCACCGGAAAACAAGTGTCCCACCATCAAGCAGGAACAATGGGATCTTTTCAAAAAGATGAGAACTACTGAGAAGTTTCAGGTTAAATATCCTCGCCTTTTAACGATTTACCTATCATTTTTTAATTAATGAGTCCTTTATATAATCTTTTTATTATCTCATATACTTGCGCTTTTATATAATTATTTGAAGGCCGTTAGCAGAAGAAATCGTGCTAACATTTCATGCAAGAAGGGGAAATTCTATGGTTCTCGAGGCGGTTACAGAAAGATAGAAGAGGACCTCGTAAGTAGCATGCATTATTCCCCTGTGAGACTTTATTTTTTTAATCACACTTGGACTTGCATTGATACACATTTATGTGTATAAATGTTACCATGTTAATGTGTAGGTGGCAAAGGGAGTGAAAGAGGTGGATCGGCATGTAACTTATAAAGAAGGGCACACGCCTAAAGGATCCCGGTCGTCGCGTGACAAATATGATGAGGAAGTTTTGGCCAACATAGTAAGCATTATTTTATTAAGACGAGTTCATTACTAACTTTATTATTTTAGTCACAAATATAATTTGAAGTTTATTTAATATATTATAGGACAACGTATTGAAAGAGGTAGAAGAAGGGAAATTCACTCCCAGTGGTCGTAATGACGTTCTTGCTAGAGCGATCGGCCGACCCGAACATCCAGGTCGTTTGAGGGGCGTCCCGTTACAGGTTGGAGTAACGAAATATTATGGGAAAACTGCCCAGATAAAGAAGAAAAGGAAGACTAAGTCTGAGAAGGCTGACATGGTAACATTTATTCTATTATTTTCATTTAAGTTCAATTCACATGTTATTGTTGGGATAAAAATTGCTGACACATTACATTCTTGGCAAGCAACTTGATTAATGGCATCCGTACTACTAAAGCTGAATCTTTGGAGGTAAGCTTTCCGAAGAAGAAGTGAAGATGATGGAGGATGTCATTTCTAAAGGGGGTAATAATAAGGTACAACAGATTGGTCAAGAGGCCGCTACTACCTTGGCAATACATGAGAAGGAAGTATCGGTCAACGAGATTCAGAAAGATCAAGTACCTAATAATGCTTCTGAAGTTGTAACAACTAAAGCCGATCAGGTACCTAATACTTCCTTATTTTTCTTTTCTTTTTTTTTTTTGGGTAAGATCAGGGGGTGTGTTCACTGCCAGCTCTAATGCTATAACTTCTGACATGGTGCCATTGAATTGGTTAATTTTATTAGGTAAATAATGAGTCTGAAAAGGAGATGCAACTTGAGAAGACGGCGATGGAAAAAAGATACATCCCCTTCAAGTCGGTTTCCTGTTTTGATAAGGTATGCATGAAGTGTTTAATTAGTTAAATTTATATGAATGCTGATGTTAGTGCAAAAATCGGCCTGAGACAGAAAGCGTTTTTGCAAAATCTTTTGAATGCTGAAGCGTTTTTGCAAGGATATAATAATGTATGTGTATATTCTTCAGGCCGTAAACAAGAGGCCATTATTCTTGCGACCCTAATAGAACCGAAAAGCCACATGTGCGTGTTGGCCGGGGTCTCGTAGAAATGCACACCAAATCAGAAATGAAACCGTAGTTCATGGCGAAAAACTTTTGCCGAATCATACCAAAGTAGAGATAACTACGGTCTTACAGGCCATGAAAACTTGCAATCTGCTGTCCCAGTTCGACGACATTACCATTCGGGAGATGCGCTTGGAAGTTTCATCCAATGGCTCGAAAATCACATCTACTTGGCGAAGATATCTCGCCGCCTCAAAGAAATGAAAGCAGTTGGGGTTAGAAGAAATACCTTTATATATATGTTACATTTTTAATTGTTGAATGTTTTTATATGTTAAATTTATATGTTATTTTTTTTTTTTGTAGGGAACAAAAAAGACGGCTTTGGCGGATAAGCCTAAGTCCACAGACATGCCAACGACCTCGTCGAGACAACAACTTGATGAGGTATTTAATTAACTTCTCCATTTTTTAAAAAATTAACCTCGCTCCCTTTATTTATATTTTGTCTGTATTTATAAAAAGCATGGTAATTTTGTGTAGGGGACAAAAAGACCGATAAGCCTATGTCCCAGTCTTACTGCTACTACTACCTCATCATTGAAAGAGCGGGTTGACGAGGTATTTAATTAAGTACGCTTTTATTTTTATTACTCCAACTAGGATATGTTACCTTTGGATTTTTTATTATTTTAATTATCTACTACATGTGTAGGCTGGTGGTAGTAGCACAAAATCAAAGACTCATTATTTCCCGGACGTGAAAGTTAGGAGTTTAAACTCCACACAATATAAAGGGAAGGATTACATGCAAAAAGTAAGAACGGTGACGATGATGAGACTGCATGAGGAGGTTGGCCATCGCATAGCCACCGAGCAAGTGATAGTTATTCCGCTCGAGGAGGATATTCTAGGGGCTGAGCGCCAAGCGCTTATATCATGGTATCTGCTAGCCGTATGGGCTGGCCTAGACCAGATTGATATAGCACACATATTTGTTTGGATGAAGTAAGTTTCTTAATAAATAATTTCATAGTCTAATATTCTGACTACTAGATAGTGTTTTAAATACCGGAATTAATACCGTAATAATGTAGGATATTGAAATTGAGAGTGATCCCCGAGAAGAATATTCCATCTGATCAATACGGATTCCTGTGCCCCTATGTTTTATCTTTATTTATTCCGGATTTCTCGTTCGAACAACGGGTAGATTATATTGCTCAAAGAATTGGCGACAACCAAGAAGCTGATTTTTGGCGTTTATAATGAAAAAGGGTAATAAACAAATTAATATTACGTTTCCCCCTACAATTGCATTTTCATAACTAATATATGTACTTGTTAATAATGATGATGTCTCTTGATGTAGGACTCATTGGGTGCTAGCAGCCATCATGCCGACAAGGAATAAAGTTTTCTGGTTAGACTCTTTACATCATCAACCAAGCGAGACTTTTAAGCACTTGATTAATATGTAAGTTTATAATACTGATTTATTTATAATAACATTTTCAATTTTTATTTATAGAAAAAAGCTCTTTTATATTTTTGCCCCTAAAAAAATTAGTTTTTGCCTCCTTTTTTATTTTTTAAAAAAAGGGCCTTTAAGAAGAAAAGAGCAAACGAGCAGGATCAACCCACGAAAGATTCTGATGTTGGCCCTGATTTTATTACGATAACAGGGGTACGTGCTCAAATACAATAACATTAAGTGCAAAATCTGTGTTTAATACTAATACAATACCTAAAGTTCAAGATTCTGATGTGAGCCTTCTCTCGTCTGTTTTTTTTATGTAATAATAGGCCCCTCGCCAGCCAGATAGCATACAATGTGGATACTACGCTTGTGGGTTCATGTTGGAGATTATTAGGCGAAGATATCTCGTTATTCCAGAACATGTGTTTATTACTTTTTTTTTTTTAAATTAGAGCTAATGTTGTCTTGCTTGCTGCTATATATACCATGATGTTGCTAATGTTGTCTTGCTTGCTGCTATATATACCATAATGTCTTCTCTTTGTTTTTTCCGCAGTATGCAATCAACCCGTCACAACAGATTGAGCAATACTCAAGTATAGATATAGACTTGGTAAGAGACATGTGGGGCAACTACGTCTTAGAATATATTAGAAATGCATGATACTCAGAGTTTAGATCAACTTATTAGTAAATTTTTTGTTGAAGTTAAGGAATGATTAGTTCATGTAAATTCAACTCCTTGTAAGTATATATATATATGATGCAGCTGCTGTTGTGGTTGAATTGAATCTATTGAGTTCTGATGAACCCAGCTATGATTTATGCTGGTGCTTGTATATGGTGCTGCTGACATATGCAGGTTTTTGAATGGCATGAAACAAATTTAATTTTTCAAAACATTAAGAGTTCGTAATAAAAACGGTTACTAAAAAAAACCGTTGTGAATACCTTTCACAACGGTTAATAAAAATAACACCGTTGTGAATGACATTCACAAATACCCGCTCATAATATTCAAGAACAGGTTTTAATCGAAGAACAGTTGTTAAAAGTCTTCACAATTTTGGAGGTAAAATTACAACAACGGGTATTAAACAAAGAACCGTTGTTACTAACAATTTCAACAACGGGTATGTACCATAAACCCGTTGTCAAAAGACTTCACAATTTTGGAGGGAAAGTTACAACAACGGTTGTACATACGACAACCGTTGTTATATAATTCCCTCCAAAATTTTGAAACACTTTCCACAACGGAGAACACCCAACAACAACGGCTTTTAACCGTGGTGAATACTTTAGACAACGGTTTCATTAAATAACCAAACCGTTGTAAATACCTTCTACAACGGCCGCTTTAACAACGTCCGCTTTTTGTTTTTACAACGGTTTTTACCCGTTGTTATAGCCTGTATCTGTAGTAGTGAATCAAAAATTAACAATCTTAGCTACAGTAGTCAATACGCAAACGAGTTCTAAGATGTCCATAAACAAGGCTGACCTATTGACCTTGCAAGACCAACAAAATCGGACTCTCACATGGTCACTCTACTGTCATGAAGCAAAGGGTGAATAATTATGTGTAAGAGGGAAAGAGAATACAGTCACTCACCTAAACTGCGACCTACATAACATGCATGCAACAAAAATGATAGACGATTCAAGTACTACGCATACACTCAAACCAACAATGTCTGTCACATCCGAGGGCTTACAAATAGTATGGGAAAGTGAGGTTCAGGTGAGAAAAGGCAAAACAAATTATGGAAATGTGAAGGTAAAGCGTCAAGCTAGTTCCTAAACAAGGCCATATAAGACCATCTGAATCTCAACTGACAGTAATAAAGTACAAGTGCCCTTCATTGGCACACAACTCACTGTCCAAATACACTATCTCCTAAAAAAATGTATAAATAAGAACAAGGAGTAGACCGTCACAAGATAAAAATAAACACAGATGGTCTCTTAATCAAACCAGCTCCATATTTTCAACTTTTCTTCCTCTTCTTGTCACTGCATTACGTATGATTTCATTTTTTTCAATTTTTTTGCTTTTTTTTTCTTCACACGTTTTCTCTTTTCTTATTTTTTCATGTCTTTTATTTCATTTTATTTCATTTTTCATCCTTCCTCCTTTTTCACCAACTCCAAGCAACAAAAACGAGCCAAACTCGCAACAAGGATCAAAATACCACAACAGTCACACTAAATTAGCTTGACAAGGCAGGCTAATTATGGATGTAGCTAATGGGCCAAAAAGGCTAAATTTGGCTTAAGTGGAGCTAGATGGGTGAAAAATGTAAGAAAAGGAAATTTGCAAGCACCTCCCTGCATGTGACACCGACCACAAACCCGAATGTATGCATTTGACAAGAAATCGAATGTCATAAATGTGCAAAATTGATAAAGATGCTATGCAAGGAGTACTACTCTCAATTCCTATGTAAACCGGTTATGAATGTCACCAGTTATAAGGCTCTAAATCTCATAAATTGTAAAGTAGATTGCCAATTTATCAGGTCAAGTCTACACAGTCAGCTAAATTTAAACAAAAACTCGTAGATATTCGTAAGACTCAGCTAATAACTGTCAATAGAGTGCAAGGCTCAAGTAAAAATGACAAGCTATAGTGCAATATCATCACGGAAATCTACCGTTCCGACTCAACCTATATGCAAAATGAAACTTGAATATTTTTTGATTTTTTAGATTTCTTTAATTTTTATGGGATTTTGATTTTTATGGAAATAAACAAGCAATGCATACAGAAATTAAACGTGATAACAGAAATGCAAATAAAAACAAGATGCAGACACAGATATGGATGCATAACCTCCCCAAACCAAACCGTACAATGCCCTCATTGTACCCAAAACAGGGAAAGGAAATGCAAACTAAAAAGGAGAGAAAGTGTAGATGCGGAAAACTTACAAGATAACGCGAAGAAGGGACCTCCCCAAACCAACCAGCAACATGGGAGGTCACAGCTAGCGGCTTCAGAGCAGCTAAGTTGCGAACAGAATGCAAGAGTACCTGCAAGTTCGCAAATAGCAACCGCACAAAAGTACTGCCAAAGCAAAGAGGGCTCAAATGTTCACAGTCTATCGCCGAGTAGGCTAATTATTAAGGCACACAACAAAACTAAATTGTTTAAAAAAAAACAACTAAATAGTTTGAACTCCGGGTTGCCTCCCGGACAGCGGCAGTTTTAGATAGGTCCCAGCTCGACCTTCTTTTGTCAACCAGCAACACAAAGCAATCGCCCACTACTAGGCCTCTGACTGGAAGCAGTAACTTCAGCAATCATCAAGTCTGCTTCCGGCCTCCACAACATGGCAACGGAAGAACAGCAGTTTCTCCAATCATCGGGATCCCAATCTCTAACGTCGTCACGCAGTAACTTCCTAGACGATAAAACTTCCTCAAAACCTCCTTCAGGGTCATCTATCTGGGTAGTTCCAGACTTCAACTTGAGAGCACCTATCTCACCTCCTGGGTCCTCGAGCCTGTCAAGACTTGTAAAAAGAGAAACAAAGTAATGTTCCTCCAATTTACTCCCAAACTGGGGCGGAGGTGTTATAACAGCAGCAATATATGACTCATAAGGAATATCAGATGGTATCTCCACGGACTCTATAGGAGGGGTAGCATCACAAGGAATGACTCGCATGGGTTCCCTACATGCATTAGACTTGGTAAAAACCAAATCCTCTCCTCCTACCTGAAAGGTAAGTGTCTTAGCCCCAACATCTATAATTGCACCAGCAGTGCGCCAAAATGGTCTTCCCAAAATAATGGGAGTGTGACGGTCTTCGGCTATATCTAAAACAACAAAATCTACAGGAATAAAGAATTTCCCTATCCTAACAGGTACATCATCCAGAACTCTATTAGGCTGTGATAAAGAACGGTCGGCCATCTGTACAGTAATGCTAGTATGCTTAAACTTAGTCAAACCTAATCTGTTAGCAAGAGACAAAGGTAACACACTGACACTATCACCAAGGTCACATAAAGCATTGTCGATTAATTGGGTCCCTATATGACATGGTATGGAAAAACTACCTGGGTCAGACAACTTAGAAGGGGTCCCAGTCTGAAGAAGTGCGCTGCACTCTTCAGTCATAGCTACAATCTGAATAATACTAGCATCCCTCTCACAACATAAAGTCTGCTTAATAAATTTAGCATAAGAGGGTACATTTGCCATAAGCTCATTATAATGCTCACCGACGTTAAGAACCCATATAAGATCCAGGAATCCGCGTTGCGGCAACAACCTTCATGGAAAAGGTACTTGAATAGGATAGGCTTTGACCGTATCCTCCTTCATATCATCATTTGGAATAGGCATTATTGACGTATCAGTGCTGTCCATGGCTAGGCAATTCGATCGAGGTATCACAGTACTCAATGGAGATATTTCTTCACTCATATTGCTCGATCGAACAGTCACAGCGACTGTTCGATCCAGATCTTCTTCTTCAGCAGTACTCGATCGAACAGACTTTGTGACTGTTCGATCGGGATTCTCCTTCCCAGCAGTGATCGATCGAACAGTATGTGTGTCTGTTCGATCGAGATAATACCTTCCAGATTCGTTCGATCGACCTCCAGCAGTGTGTCGATTGAACACATTCCCTCCATATTCTCTCGATCGAGCGCTGGCAGGGTCTCGAACGAGCTCTTTACTTATATCAGCTCTTAAATTGACGCAATAAGCTTCTGAAACAATGGAATTGACCCTTGTATTTTCAATATCGGCGCTAATAGGCGAATTGGGTACCTCATAAGATGAGATGCCCTCGGTATGAACTACATATACCATTTCCTGTTGCCCATACGCTTGCTCGGCAGCTATTTGATTTAGCTGAGTATGTAGCTTCTTTATACGGATGTCAGTTTCCGCATAAGAATTCTGCGTCGTTAATGCAAATGCCTCTATCATTGACTTCAGTTCAGCAAGCTCAACTTTTTCAATCAACCCATTTACTTGGGCCTGCAACCTCTCAAGACAGATGTCATGAGCTTTGGATTTTTCCACACTTGAAACCAAGATATTTGCAATTGGGAACAATTTCTCGAACCCATCATTCTATTTAGCAGGAGGGGTGTGTTGCGATGGGTTAGCATAACAAGGTTGTTGAAGACCTTGTTGTTGCAGCGGTTGTGGTGGCACCGGTATAAGAGGAGCAAAACTTTGGTGACTTCCACAACCCCAAGACTCTTTCCTCTTCCAATTGTTAGTTCTGACGGTTGGAGCTTCAAAACGGGCTATAACTTGGGAGACGGACGTCATCTTGGCTAAAGAATCGAAGGTACTCAAGCCTTCCCTTCGATAATCTTTCTCTGAAATTTGTCTAATAGACCTGTAGACCTATCAAAACAGCACAAAAGAAAAAGATAAGAACTGCCTCAAGGAATAAATCCCTTGAGGCTAAAGACAAACAAAAATAAACTGATAAATAGGCCAATTGCCTCCCCGGCAACGGCGCCAAAATTTGATACGGTCGTTTCTGTACCAAAAATAAACCTAAATATACTAACAGAAGCTAGTGATAAGTAAGGTCGATCTCCACAGGGAGGCAAGGTATCTCTCTGAAAGTCCGTCTATCTAAGACACAATATGGGGGTTTTAATTGATTTTCTAAGCTACAAAAGATTAAAAGAAAGAGAAATTAAGCAGGAGCAATAAAAGTGAGAAAATATGATAAGAGAGATCAAATAAAGAGAGTATGCCAGGATTTCAGTTCACCATGGTAGTCTATCGACTTAGTTGCAAATAGCCTAGACAATCTGCTGTGAGAAGGATAAAGGAAAGGTCCTTCCGGTCCACTTTCTATCCTAGAATTCCACTAATTTAACTTCCGTCCTCATTAGGGTAGTTTACTGTTCATAGAAGGTCTATTTACTCCAATATTCCGATCTAGGGGTAAAATTAACCAAATTAAAGTAATTTAGAAGCATGCATTCAACTAAATTGGTGTTACAGTTATATTGCTATGGGGACAGATTCTCACAAGTAAACCATCTAGTCTATTCGCTACATCGTCACAATCCTACCATAGATTCCCTAGTCCTAACATTGAAGAAATTAGCTACTTATATTACCTATGTTGTCAATATTAATAACCGTGAATGAACTAATTGAAAGCATGATGAAATAATAATAAAATTGCATAAATGAAATTAGGGCAGAAATTAATGATAAGAGATACAAGGGATTAAAGCAATTAATAACAAGATTAAGATTACTAAAGAGAAGAGGGATTACAATCACAAGAATTCCGGCGTAAAGAACAACCCAAATCCGAGCAAAGAAATCCAAGAGCAAAGTCACAGTAAAGTTTAAGGGAAAGATTAAGAGAGTAAAATGTATTAAGAGAAGTATTAAAAGGTAAAAGAAGAAGTGTCTATTAACCTAGTTACGACTCCCTTATATAGGGAAGTGAAAATTAACAAAACTAAACCTATCACGGGATAAAAATCCCGAGTATAATAGCTAAATACTCGATCGAGGACTTTTATATCACTCGATCAAGCAAATCCAAGCTAAAACCTCTCGATCGAGTACTTTAGGTACTCGATCGAACACTTATTAAATAAGCATTACTCGATCGAGTAGAAAAAGGAGTCGATCGAACACAATTGTACTCGATCGAGTACTTTCCAGCGCACAATTCCTACTTCGCGCACTGAACTTCAAACGGCTGCCATTTCTTCGTTACTTGGGCAAACATGGCGTTTCCGGTGGTTGGAAAGCTAATAGGACAAGCTTTCATTTCCAATTAGAATCACCTTATAATCTGTTGTAGAACTCAAGATATGACTCTTCAAATTAGGCACTAGTAATTTGAAGTTCTTCTTTTGCTTGCCTAGCTAACTTACTTCTTTGCGCATCTCAAAATAGTAGTCTTAACGCTCCGACTCAACTAATCTCCTAAATGCATGCATAGGGACAGGTATTAAGCTTGATTATGCTCCTATTTGGTTCATTCCTGCAAATAAAACAAGAGAAACCAAAGTAGACAATTCGGAGGACATTTGTAGCTAAACACTACATAAAATGCATAGAAATGCGTGCAAATGTAGTACGAAATACCTATATAAAATGCACGCATCAAGTGGTAAAAAAGGAAGTTCTTAAATTGTTGGATGCGGGAATTATTTATGCAATTTCCGACTCTAAATGGGTTAATCCGGTCCAAGTGGTTCCCAAGAAAGGAGGAACCACCGTAGTCAAAAATGATAAAAATGAACTCATTTCGACTAGAATTGTGACGGGATGACGCATGTGTATTGACTATAGGAGACTAAATTTGGCCACCAAGAAAGACCACTACTCATTACCTTTTATTGACCAAATGTTGGAAAGGTTGGCATATCACAAGTATTTTTGCTACTTAGATGGTTATTCCGGGTTCTTTCAAATACCCATTCACCCGGACGCCCAAGAGAAGACCACGTTTACATGTCCATATGGTACCTTTGCCTACCGTAGAATACCCTTTGGTGTTTTTAATGCCCCCGCCACTTTCCAGCGTTGCATGATAAGCATCTTTTTCGACTTTATTGAGCCTATCATGGAGGTATTTATGGATGATTTCAGTGTCTATGGTTCTTCATTTGATGCATAATTGGCTAACTTGTCTAAAGTTTGAAGCGTTGTGAAGAGGTTGACTTGGTGTTGAATTGGGAAAAGTGCCACTTCATGGTAAATGAAGGAATGGAACTTGGTCATATTGTCTCGGAAAGAGGAATTGAACTAGACCGTGCTCAGGTCCAAGATATTGAACAACTACCCCTACCGGTAAATGTCAAAAGTGTAAGGAGTTTCTTAGGCCATACGGGATTATACCGCCGTTTTATCAAGTATTTTTCTAAGATTGCCAAATCCCTTACGGAGCTTCTTTTAAAAGATGCTCCATTTGTGTTTACTAGTGATTGTATTGAGTCTTTTAATAGGATCAAAAAGGCTTTAATCTCCACACCTATCATCCAATCACCGGATTGGAACTTGCCATTGGAGCTCATGTGTGATTCAAGTGACTATGCAGTAGGTGCCGTGCTAGGACAAAGAAAGAACAAGGTTCTCCAGCTATATACTATGCTAGCAAAACCTTGGATGCGGCTCAAATCAACTATGCCACTACGGAGAAAGAGCTAGTTTTCATTGTCTATGCCTTAGACAAATTCCGCTCTTACTTGATCGGTTCCAAAGTCATTGTTCATACCGATCATACCCCTCTAAAGCATCTCCTAGCCAAGCAAGAGGCCAAGCCAAGGTTGATAATATGGATCTTTCTTGTGCAAGAATTTGATCTTGAGATTAAAGACAAGAAGGGGGTAAATGTTATTGCCGATCACCTATTCTGATTGAAGTTTAATGATGGGGATATTGACAAACCTATTGATAATTCTTTCGCCAACGATGCCTTAATGATGTTGGAAGCCAATAGTCCTTTGTATGCCGACATAGCCAACTATCTAGTTGGAAGGGAGTTGCCACCCGGCCTTTCATATCAACAAAGGAAGAAGTTCTTACATGATGCTAAGTTCTTCCTTTGGGACGATCCTTACTTATTCAAACATTGCTCCGACGGTCTATTCTGGAGATGTGTCCCACAATGGGATGTGAAAGGGGTGTTAGACGGACGCCATTCTTCTCCTATGGTGCTCATCATGGACCATCCAATACCGTTTCCAAGGTGTTGCAATCCGGCTTCTATTGGCCTACCATGTTCCAAGATGCCAAAAATTTCTTGATGGCATGCGATGCTTGCCAAAGGACGGGTTCTATTTCAAGGAGGCATGAGATGTCTTTAAATAGTATCTTAGAAGTGGAGGTATTCGATGTGTGGGGCATTGATTATGAAGGACCGTTTCCTTCATCTAAAGGGAATCGGTATATTTTAGTTGCCATTGATTATGTCTTTAAATGGGTAGAGGCAATTGCTACTCCCAATAATGATGCCCGAACCGTGATCAACTTATTCAAGAAGATTATATTTCCGATATTTGGAATGCCAAGAGAGGTCATTAGTGATCGTGGTACACAATTTGGTGAAAAAACAACTTGATGCATTGCTAGAAAAATATGGGGTTTCCCATATAAGAGGCTTGGCTTACCATCTATAAACAAGTGGCCAAGTAGAGGTCTCTAATCGTGAGATCAAGTCCATTCTTGAGAAAGTTGTTGCCAAATAGAGGAAGGATTGGAGTATGAAGCTTGATGATACTTTGTGGGCCTACCGTACCGCATACAACACACCTATTGGTACCTCTCCATGTAGGTTGGTCTATGGAAAGGCCTTCCATCTACCCGTGAAGATGGAACCTAAGGCATATTGGGCGGTAAAGGAGCTTAACATGGATGCAAAGCTAAGTGGAGAGAAGCGGTTGTTGCAATTAAATGAGCTTGATGAATTCCGCTTTCAAGCTTTCTCTTTATAAGGAGAAGACGAAAAGATGGCATGACAAGAAGATCTTGAAGAAATAATTTCAAATCGGTGATAAGGTGTTGCTTTTCAATTCCTGCTTCAAGCTATTTCAGGGAAAATTACGATCACAGTGTTCTGGTCCATTTACCGTCACAAATGTCAACAAGTTCGGTTCCGTTAAAGTGATGACCACCAATGGCGAAACATTCAAAGCAAATGGCCATCGTTTGAAGGTCTACCCTGAGAATCTGATCGATGGAGTAATAGAGGAAGTGACCGTAGATCCTCTACTTATGGAAGCTTAACCGACTCAAGCTTTTTACGTCGTGCGGGACGTTAAACCAGCGCTTCTTAGGAGGCAACCCAAGCTTTTATTTATTTTTATTTTTAATTTCCAAACAATTTAATGCATTTGAAGATTTAGAAATAAATTGCTAGATTGGACGGTATTTTGAGTGTGTTTTGTAGGTGAATAAAGAACAAAAGAAGGCTCAAGGAGGTTATGCATGCATCCCAATGTAAGAAACCCCGTTCGGGGTCGTAACTTTCAAAAACGGGACGGGATTAAGCAATATGGAATAGCGGAAAAGTCAACGGCTATACTTGGTCAACCCCGATCGGGGTGGGCTGTCCCCGATCGGGGACTTGATTTTCTACGTCTTTTGCTGTTATTTGAAACACCGGTAAAGCAAAAATCCCTCATATGCTCATCCACAACTCCGACGGTACTATCCTTCCTTCTTCTCTCATTTTTCTTCATTAAAATCACATAGAAACACCAATTCCATCATCAAATTTCAAGTTTTGTTCATCCATTAACATCCCCAAGTAAGTATTCATCTCATTTCTCTTTGATTTCATCCATTTTAATCAATTTAATCAAATTTCTCAAACCCTAACTCAAATTGGGGGAATTGATTTATCACTTATTTATGCTAGAAATTGATTAAACTGTGTTCTATTAATGTTTATAGGATGAATTAGTTCACTAATTTGTTCTATTAAGCTTGTTTGGATTAAATTTAGCTTGTCTTCAGGTGAATTTTTTGTCTTAAAATTTCAGTAATGGCTCCTGAGAAAGCTAATACCCAAGATGCTTCAAAGAGAAGGAGAGGTGAAGCGGAGGCATCCCATGCTGCAGATGATATCGAGATGCAAGAAACACCGGCTTGGCATGATCCGACATGTCCCTAAGTTGTCTTTGCTAGTAAAAAGAAATGGGAAATAAGGTCATCTTGAGATCCAAAGGTATGAAGGCCATCCAAAGGTAGGAAGGGCTTCAATTTTCGACCCTTTTCTTGAATTGATGATGATTGGAAGAGTCCCCCATATACATACTAGCTTGGGGGAGGCTAGCTAGTCTAGTAAGTATTCTATCTTTTGCATTTTAGTTATTTTTCCCACAATCCATTAGATATAACCTCTTGTCTTACTTGTTTATGTGCTTTTAGCCGTTTTTCCGGTTTAGTTGGAGGCTTTATATGTTGGCACATTGAGGACAATGTTGTGGGCAGCTTGGGGGGGGGGATTTGATGCGTGTCATAAATATGATGTTTTACACCTCATTTTACACGCATTTCAGAGCTCATTTGTGTAGTTTACGCTACTATTTGCCCCATTTCGTCTACTTTCGCATTTTTATGTGATATTGCAGATTTATGCGGAAATGAGTAGATATTGAGCTAAATCCGTCCCCGAGTACCTTGCACTGCATTTGACGTAAAGTATTTACTCAAGGAACGAGCTTGGTGCGCATTTCGAGGCCCGAAAGACAAATCCACGAGAATTTAGAAGTCAAGTATCAGCTAAAGCAGTCGATCGACCGCTACCTATGGTTGATCGACCATACCACGACTTCCAGGAGCCACTGTTCAGAGCTTACCAGTCGATCGACTGGCTTCAGTGGTCGATCGACCAAGCCGCTAATCTGCGTGAATTAAAAGATCGAGAATAAGCAAGCCCATAGTAGTTAGGTTTTGGAAACAAGAACTACGTTGTATTCTATATAACGTAAGCTAGGTTTTGAGAACAGGCATCCAGTTTTTATCAAGCTTTAATTTAGTTTTAGTTCTACTTTCATAATTAGGGTTCGAGATTATTGTTCTTTGATTAATAAAGTTCCTTTCGCTTTCGGTTTGGATCTGGCGCTTCAATTCCTTTTCGGTATTCTTCTGTTCAGTTTCATTGCTTATTTTATTCATAGTATAGAATTGCTAGTTAGTTTCCCGAAGCCGATTATCGTTTATTGTTACTTGTTATTTAGCTATTTTAAGCATGAATTCAGTAGTCTATTTTGTTAATCTTGTTGTTGTTTTTACCAATATCATGAGTAACTAAATACCTTGTGCTAGGATATAGGGGAACTGTAGGTTCGGTGGCATTAGTTTGTAGACCCTGAAATCGCATACCGGTCGATCGACTGGGTTCCCTGGTCGATCGACTGGCCACGTGGGGTTTTGCTTCGTTTTAATTGATTTAAATTCTATATTTGATGAATCGAGTGCACGCGACTAATTGAATGCTTAGTATTTGAGTGACCCATTAGATCGGAAGATAGGGAAGGTTGTCAGACTACCAATTAAAATGACTAAAATATGCTAAGGTCGAAAGATAGGTAAAGTTTAGGTTATTAGTCACTTTTCAGGACGAGAGTCAGTACTAGTGATATTAGGGACCCGTAGCGAGATCGAAAGACGCTGCTTGTTAAGAGTGGACCGAGAGGACCTCTTGTTTTCCCGCCTCATGTGTTTATTTCAGACCTACTTAGTATGCTGCCGCCGAAACTATAGTGAACCGACCATCTTAGCACCCTTTTAATTCTTGATTTCATCTATTGTTTAGTTTATTTTACTTTTATTGCCTTAGCTATAGACCACTCAAATCAATCAACCTCCACATTCGTTACCTTAGACTGAAATTAGACAACTAATAATTACATCTGCCTCTCTGTGGTTCGACCCTGTTACCACTAGCTTCTGTTAGTTTTAATAGGTATTATAAATATTATTTTTGGTACTTACAACGATGGGCATCAGGATTGCATTTGCTTTTTAGTGTAGTTTGCATTGTAGAAAATCTGAAATTTTAAGAAAATTGTGTTGTTTTTTGCTTGTTATGCTCCATTTAGCCTACTTTTGTAATGCAAAATATGTTTATGCCCTCTTGCTTATCCGAATGATAGCTTGTTAGCTAATGATTCATTCTTATTTTATGGGATATTTGCTTCTTGAGGATGTCTTGACATAGTAGGTGGAAGATGAAAATTGAACCAAATAGGCTTGATCTTGACTTTGGCAAGCCACAAAATGGTAAGGTAGAACCTCCTTGGACCAGTACATCTTTTTCCGGTCTCATTTAGGTGAGTGTAGGTCTCCTTATGGTGTGTGTTATATCAATAAGTCATAAGTATGGTTTTTATTTCATCTTTTATGAGCATTACTTTCATAATATGCTTACATTTGAAGCCATTCACATAGACTTTGTTGCCCATTTCTAGCCTCCTTCTTACACATTTTTACACCTTATCTAGCTACATTATACACTTTCATACCTTGTTAAGCTAGTAGCTATATCATTGGTGTTAGGGTGATCATTTGGGATATGCTTAATTTTTAGTCTTTGTGAGCTTGGTTATGCCGGAATTGCTATTTTTCGGAATTGATTTATGAAGGAAAGAAGTGAAAAAGAAAGTTGTGAAAAAGAAAAGAAATAAAAAAAATGATGGAAAAAAAGGAAAAAAAAAGATGTGAAAAGAATGGAAGAATGAAAAAAAAAGAAGCATGATTCAAATTGAAAGAAAAAGAATAAGAAGAATTATGAAATCTCTCATATTTTATCATCAATTTTTGGAGAGCATTCTTATGATTTGCATTGAAATATTGGGTTTAGTTTTGGGATTGAGCATCCTTACACTTGGTTGTTGCTAGCTTGACTTAGCTCCGTATACCATAATTCATATGTTCCCCTTTCTTATGCATTACATATTGCCTTCTTCTACCCATTGGCTTCTTTTACATGCTTGCATTTTGATTGTTTTTAACGTGTGATTTGAAATGGCTACCATATTAGATTGCGGGCACACTCTCATGAGTCGAGGATAGTTGAGTGCTACTCACATAAAAATCATTTCACATAAAATGAGTGTTGAGTGAATCGTGAGAGTCCAAAGTCAAAAATATCATGTAAGGGCCGAAAACTTCATTAGAAGTCATTCATGCTACGCCGCCATGTAAATCTCATCCATGTTTTTTCATTATCCTTATGCCTATGTTGTTTTGGGTTTTGAATCATGATGTTTATAGCTTGTTTTAGGATATTGCAATTGATGGGATATGGTTTCTTGCTTGAGGACAAGAAAGTAGGGCTGAGCATCGGTCCAAGACCGGACCGGATCGGACCGAAGAACGAAAATTAATTTTTTTGTGGACCGAAGACCGGACCTAAAACTTTCGGTCTTGGACCGGACCAAACCCGAAATATTCGGTCCGGTCCGGTCTTAGACCGAAATGGACCTAGAACTAATTCTTTCACTATTTCGTTTATGATAATTACATTTAAGTTTCACTAAATTAAATGTCGATGAATAATTAGACGATTGTTTTTGAGAAAAAAATACTCAATATTAATTTATAATGTCTTGTGAAGATAAAATGGTAATTTAGTTTATAATATTCTAATGATAGTCTTTAGAAACATAAAATTCGGTCCATTTGGTCCGGACCTAAAATATCCGGGTTTGGTCCGGACCGGACCGAAGACCGAAAACTCAAAAAATGAGGATCGAGGACCGGACCTAAAAAATTCAGTCCGGGTTTAGTCCAGACCAAATGATCCGGTCTGGTCCATTTTTCCGGTCCGGACCTAAACTTGCTCACCCCTACAAGCAAGAGTTTAGCTTGGGGGAGTTTGATGTGTTCAATTTTTATATTATTTTACTCCTTATATTAGCTTGATTTTGATTGAATAGCACACTTTTATTAGTGTATTTGTGAGCTAATTCTGTGTTCTAGTGTCTTTGCTTATTTTTATTGTATTTTGTAGGAAATGTAGTTTTCATAGCTTTTTCCCGTCATATGTGCAAGCACTAGAGATCGGAGGCTAAAAGAAACAAGACATGCAAAAGGAAGGGCATCTTGGAGAAAATCGAGTGAAGGAATCCCAAGCATAAAGAAATATGAGCATGGGTTGATACAAAATAAAGAAATGAAAATCAAGCACAAACAAAAGTCCAAAGACCAAGTCAAGCATGGAAGCATGGGATGCCAAATGATGCCTTAAACCGGAGAAATTAAGGAGATTAATGACGCACCATTGGATTCCTCATGCAATTAATCAAGGAATTAAAGCAATAAATCGGAATACTCACGACCCCGATCGAGGTGTCCTGTTCTCGATCGGGGCTACCTTGTCCATGGAATTTTACGTTATGCGCCTATTTTACAATAAATAGAGGCCTTAATCCGTCATTAGAGGATCATATTCTTACACTCTTTTATACTCTTCACACACTCTAAGCAACACAAATTCTCTTAATTTTCATATTAGTTTACATTTTGTTAAGCATTTCCTTTGTTGTTAAACAATTCCTTAAGCATTTCAAGTTTTAATATAAGTCATTGTTCAAGTTACTTGGGTTGTTTGTTCTTCGTATTTGAGTTCTACTTTCTCCATCACGATAATCTTATTTCTAAGTTCCATTTCGTTATTTACTTTTGTCATTTCCTTTGTAAGTTATTTCGTTAATCGTTTCATTATCTACATTGTTATTTTTTTATCATTACTAATAGTTAGTTTCATATTGCCATTCGTAACTTTGACATATTGTTATTTCATATTTATACTCATAGCCACTTTGTCATTTACATGTTAGTTTCATCTTTAGTTATTCTTAGCATCATTTCTCATATCGTTCCTTTAGTTGCAATTTCATATTTATCATGTTTTTACATCAAATGTTATTAGATTAATTTCCATTATGAGTGAGTAGTTTCATATGTCTAAGGATTAGGGAAGCCATGCATAAATAGTATTTGTAATTGTTAAAATTAGGCTGCTATAATATCGATAAATTGTTTCTATCACATGTTTGCTTTGCTTTGATTAATCTTTGTTTAGTGGCCATAAGCATTGATTAAGTTTGTTAATTCTTTCTATAAGTCGAGAGGCACTAAATTGAATCAGACTAAATATGTGTTAATAGAACGACCTAGTCATAACGAGAGTTCGCTAGGACCCGATCTATAGTTGACAATAAGGCCGAGAGGTGGTTGTCACAAGACCTAAACAATTATTGTTATTAAGAATTCCTAGTTTTGGCATGAATATTTACGTACTTGCATGTGTGACCCGACTCCCCTAGACTCCTTTAATATTATTGATTTTACATCTTATTTATTTAGCTCTTACCAACCAAACCAAACAACCAATTGAATCGACCTAGATAGAATTCTACTCATAGCATTTCATAACGCAATTCCCATCTCCTTGTGTTCGACCCCTACTTACTACATTAATTTTTTAGCCAAATTTAGGGTATCTTTGATTAGTTTGCGACATCTTATCAAATATAGTGAGGTTACATTGGGTGCCAAAGGATATTGTGTCAGATCGAGATCCGATGTTCTTTTCTCGGTTTTTGCAAGAGTGGCAAGAATTGATGGGGAGTACCTTGAAGATGAGTACTGCATTTCATACTGCGACAGATGGGCAGATAGAGAGAACAATCAAGACCTTGGAAGATATGTTAAGGGTTTGTGTGATGGAGTTTGGTGGTAGCTGGGAAGATAGATTGGACCTAATTGAGTTTTCTTACAACAACAACTACCATACGAGTATTAGGACGACTCCGTTTAAGGCATTGTATGGGAGAAGATGCAGGAGTCCGATTTGCTGGGATGATAGCGCGAAGGCAGTGGTTTTGGGACCACAAATGGTACAGGACATGGTTGAACAAGTAAAGTTGATTCGACAAAAGATGAAAGCGGCCCGCGATCAAGAAAAGAGTTTTGCGGATTTGCATCGTCTGGACGTTTAGTTCCAAGTTGGGGACAAGGTTCTTTTGAAAGTGTCACCTATGTGTGGGGTGATGCGATTTGGTAAGAAAGGGAAGCTAAGCCAGAAGTTCATTAGCCCTTATGAGATTTTGGATCGTGTGGGAGAGGTTGCTTATCAGTTAGCTTTGCCACCAGCTTTAGATCGAGTACACAATTTGTTTCATGTGTCTCAACTACGGAAGTATGTGAGTGACCCTTCTCATATGCTAGAGGTTGAGAACACTGAGTTTTATGAATCTTTGTCTTGCCTTGAGGTGCCAAAAGAGATTCTAGATCGCAAGGTTCGCAAGACTAGAACTGGGGAGACAGTGTTGCAAATGGTTTTGTGGTCCAATCACAACTTTGAGGAAGCAACTTGGGAGGCGGAGGAAGCTATGAAGGAACGCTATCCGTCTCTTTTTGATTAGGTATGTGTGGTTACGGGTGTTGGAGTTAGTGTCCTCCAGAATAGTGCGTTTACATAATAAATCTCATTAAAGGAATGTCATCAGATATTTAATTATTTGATCCTCGTCAGTTGAATAACGTAAATCGATAACGGTTGGCTAACTAGAGTTTGACGTTATGGTCGTGAGACGGCGGTGATCAACTGACCCCTTTCGGTCACACCTATAGGAACGAACCCCAATTGATAACTAATTAATTGTATGAGATACAATTTATTTAGTCCCTTGATTTATAGACTAAAAGGTTAGTCGATTATTTTAGAGAGATTTCGAGTTGCGAACTCGAGGGTCGACAGTTATTATTTAATTATGCGATAATTGAATAATAAATTATGGGAGACGGGTTTTAGTTAATTAATTGTTAATTCACTAAAATTGTACTAATTGATTAATGTGATTAATATTAGTACGTAAAATAATATGTGTAGCGGTACACGTATATTTACGGAGTGATTTAGACGAAATTAATTGGAAGCATTTAAACATGAAACGATGTTTAAATAAAATTTACACGCATTTGTGCGACAAATATAAGAACCAAAATGGACCCGTAAATGGGACATTGGACCGTGTAAATGGAGTATAGTGGATGATTATAAACACAATCATTTCACTTTACTTGTGATACTTCCACAAGTTATCTTATAATTATATTTTACATGTGATGTAAGATTGACAAATATAAGACAATTTCAACACTCCACTACTCACTACTCCACCCGCCACTTCCTCATATATACTCTAATTTTGTTGTTCATTTTTGCACACTACTACACTACTACACTACTTCACTACTTCATTTTGCATGTGAACAAAAGTTGGTACTTCTCTCTAAAATAATAAAAGCTTTTACTAAGATTAGTTAGTAAACAAAATAAAATAATTACTAAGATTGTTAGTATTATTTACATATTATCAAGGGTTAATTTTACAAGTATCTAGTTAATACCTGTAAGATAATTTGTTGGGTATGGTTCTTGGGTGCAACTTGAAGGAGACTTTCTTGTTGAAGGTTTTTCAAGGAGGATCATCCATTTCTTTTTACCTCAAGAACAAACTACATAGGTGATCTAGTTTGTGCCCATATTACCATAAAAATCTATGTAAGGAAATTGTTTTTCCTTAATCTTTATTTTTATGCTTTTATATTTGCATGCATGTTACATAGATAACTAAAATGATAAATTCTGAGATAATTTAATTTTTATTATAGAGTCGAATATGGATCTATGATCTTTCAAGTGGTATCAGAGCTTAGGCTTGTAATTTGTTTGTTGATTTTAAGCATATTAATAAATTATGAGATAATTTATAAAAACTCAAAAATTATGTTAGAAGAGGTTTTGGCACGAAATTTTTGGACATGCATACCTACTGATCTCAAAAGATTTTTGGTAAATTTTGGTGATTTATGAAGTTATTTTGCTATTTTTAATGATTTTTGGTAGGAAACCGAGTCAAAATGCCGTATTTTAGTTAAAAATTGACTAAAAATAGTTAAAATTTTATTCGGGTCATGAAATTTTTATAGTTTTCATGCATTTTTTCTACAGATTGTATGCAAAATTTTGAAGTTTGGTTTGAAGTTTTGCATGCTTATTGATTTTATGAGATAAAAGTCGATAAAAGTGAAATAAATTAATCATAATTTCGAAATATTTGTTCCTGCCCATGATAAATTTATGTACATTTAAATAAAAGTTAAAAGTGAAATTTAAAATGTGATTTCACCTTGTTTTGATGTTTATTGGTTTTAGTGGTTAAAAACCGATAAATATCGATCTTTTTCTTCTTATATTTTATCCGGATTTTTAGGGCAATTTTTCTGACATTTTGGTGTTCTTGAGAGTGTTCCAGAATAGTCAAAATTTTTGTTTCAATTTTTGGGTAATTTTTCAATTATTTTGGATTTATTACTTAAAAATTATGATTTTACCGATTAAATTAGCAAAATATCACCAAATCAAACTAATTATTCATCATTAAATTAGTGAGGACTAATTTTGAGGTCCAAAACAGTTTGGGCAATTAGTTTGGACTTAAATGAGATTTAAGAGTTGATTATTGATTTTTACAAGTTAAAAATCTATTAAATCCACAAAACCGAGATGGATACCAATGATTGTTAAGATAGGGCGATTTTGGCATCATTTTACAGCAGTTTTAAGCATATTTATTTAAGTTGAATGAATGATTATCATTTATTTAAAGTATTTATCTTGTTGTACCTAGTATGGCCTAGTTTATTTTAATCGTTATTACCTGAAATGAATGGGAATAGTGATTTGTTTGTAATTAAATACGATCTCGTATCGTCGGTTTGTAATTAATTAATAGTTTTATTTATTTTATTAATTAATGTATAATAGGAATAACTATGTAATTCAATTGTAATAGTTATTCTTACCGGCGTTTCCAAAAGACGGATTACATCGAGACGGAGTCTATTTTTTTGGAAGGTGTTCCAAATCCCACAAGGAAAGGCCACTTCTGGAATGAAGAGGCAAGGGACCAAGGAGTTGGTTTTCGATATGTAATAGTCTAGTTTTTATTAACTGGGTGGCCATACTAGGATTTATTCAAATGCTTACTTGTTTTCTTGTTTTTATTTTCGCGCATGCCAAAATCGCCATTCACATGCATTTTATTTTCGCGGTTCTCAATTCACGTCATTTACATTCACCAACTTAGTTCACTTATAGGGAATTTATGACTAAATTGACAAGATCTCTCACATAACTAAAATTGAGATTAGCCTCGCCAATTAGTAACACCTATGAATCTCTTGTTCATTAGAGCCACGCTCGCCTAAGCGGGGTGTTCTCTTTTAACCTTGGGTAAGTAGGGTGGGAAACGGTTATCACACGCTAAAATTGGTTGGACTCAACGGGATATAAGACGGTCTTGTGTTCCGGGGCTAGTAGATGGATTTAAGGAAATTCGTCGACCAAGAGTTCTAGAGGTAGAATTAGTCAACGTGACTTACCGAATTTACACAATTCTGGGATGTTTCGCCCAAGCGATGCTCATTTTTGTTTAATATTTGGGTCTTAGAATCATTTATATAATTTAGTGGAAGATCATTATATAAATGTTAAAACTTGTTAAACATGTTTTTACAAGTAATTTTTAAAACAATGGATGTCAATTTTTCCTTATTTGTTGTAGCATTTTAAATCGCAATGGCTACTTCTTCAACTCCATCGACTACTTCACTAGGCAAATATTCATGGCTAAGGTCCGTAATGGACAAATGCATCTTAAAAGATGACGGTAGTAACTTTCTTGAATGGGAATCCAACATCAAAAGTGCCGCGTTGTCCGACAATGTGCTCACTTACTTGACCGATGCTCCTCCCATCGAGCCCGGTCCAAGGGCTTCATCGGCGGTGAGGACCACCTATGATGACCATGTGAGGATGTCGAATGATATCAAAAATGTGTTTATATGGTCGATGTGCCCAAAGCTCAAGCTATCATGCATTTCTTTAAATGCGTACGAGATATTCACTCGTATGATTACTATGTTTTCACAAACACATAAAGTCCGTCAATACGATGCGGCGGCACGCTTCTTTGAAGCTAAGCTTGAGAGGGGCCAAAAGGTTGGTCCCCATGTACTCAAAATGGTGGAATATGTTGACATCCTATAGCGTTTAGGGCGTAAGATTCCTAAGACTCTTGTGGTGGATCGTATCCTCCACTCACTTCCCGCCAAGTTTGCCCATTTTAGGGTGAACTACAACATGAATGGCATGGATAAGAGTTATCATGAAATTTATGCACTCCTCACCCAAGCGGAGAGGGATATGGAAGCTAGTGGGAGTGACAAAGGGGATGTTTTAACCATGAAGTTAAAGAATATGTCCCTTGGAGTTAAGAAAGGAAAAGGGAAGGAAAAGTCCCAATTCAAGAAATCGTCAAAGAAACATGACAAGGGAAAGGGGAAGGCCATTGAGAATGGCATTCCCAAGGCAAAAAGTGTCAAACTCTCCGAGGCCGAATGTTTCCATTGTAATGGGAAGTGGAATTATAGGAGGAGTTGTCCCAAATACTTGGAGGATCTCAAGGAAGGGCGTGTGACGCCTATTGGTATGATTTCCTCTCTCTATGTGATAGACGTTAATTATGCTTGCACTTCCACTTGGGTACTTGATACCGGATTTGGCTCTTACCTTTGTAATCATTTGCAGGGTTTAAGGGACGTGCGAGCACTAGCAAAAGGTGATGTGGATCTCCGCATGGGCAATGAAGCTAGAGTAGCGGCCGTTTCCGTGGGGACCTATGTGCTCACTTTAGCTAGTGGTCTAGAGTTGTATTTAAATAAGTGTTATTTTGTACCAACTTTAACCAAGAATATCATCTCCATTTCCGCGTTAGACGCGGAAGGCTTTTGTTTTATGATTAAGGACAACAGTTGTACTTTTTCATTAAATGATGTGGTTTATGGCAAGGCCATTTCAATTGGAGGCATTTATGTTTTAAATGATGTTATGACATTTATCATGTAGAAACTAAAAAGCTCAAAACGGGTGATCCAAACGAATCCTACCTTTGGCATTGTTGTTTAGGCCACATAAACGAAAGACGCATTAAGAGACTTGCTTCATCAAAAGTGCTCAAACCATTTGGTTTCGAATCTTATGGTACATGCGAGTCTTGCCTTTCAGGCAAGATGACTCGTGCACCTTTTGCGGGAAAAGGGACACGAGCTAGTGAGGTTTTGGCTCTCATACATACGGATGTGTGTGGACCATTAACCATCACCGCTAGAGGAGGTTTTCACTACATCATTACTTTTACTGATGACTTAAGTAGATATAGGTGTGTCTACTTAATGAAGAACAAGAGTGAAGCCTTTGACAAGTTCAAAGAATTTCAAAATGACGTAGAGAACCAATTGGATAAAAGGATTAAGACACTACGATCCGATCGTGATGGTGAATACCTAAATTCTGAATTTGATTCACACCTGAAAGATTGTGGTATTGTATCACACTGGACTCCTCCTGGCACACCACAACTAAATGGTGTAGCCGAAAGGAGAAACTGAACCGTACTAGATATGGTTCGGTCTAGGATGAGTCTAACTGAGCTTCCTAGTTCATTTTGGGGTTTTGCCCTCTTGTCTGCAACATTTTCACTAAATCGAAGCCCGACTAAAGCGGTCGATAAGACTCCATATGAGATATGGACAGGAAAAGTCCCTTATTTGTCATTCATGCGTATTTGGGGTTGTGAAGCGTATGTCAAGATCAAGTCTGACAATAAGCTTGCACCCAAGTCTGAAAAATGTATTTTTATAGGATATCCAAGGGAAACACGTGGCTATTAATTCTACAATAAACACGAGAACAAAGTGTTTGTAGCTTGTGATGCTGTCTTCCTAGAAAAGGAGTTTATTTCTTGGAGACAGAGTGGGATAAAATTTGAACTTGACGAAGTTCGAGAGCGACAAACCGAGAATGAGGTAGAGGAGAACGTGGAGGATAACATTCACTCTTCCTCTGAAACGGTAATTGTTCCTAGAAAGTTAAGTAGGATTTCTAATCCACCTGACCGCTACCTTGGTAACATCGAAGAGTATGGTGTTTTGTTACTTTTGAAAAGTGATGAACCCACTACCTACAAATCGGCCATGTCTAGTCCTGACTCCTTGCTTTGGCTAGAAGCCATGCGGTCCGAAATGGATTCCATGTACGAGAACCAAGTATGGGACTTGGTGGATTTACCTGAGGGAGTGCGACCCCTTTAGTGTAAATGGATATATAAAATTAAGCTCGGCGTGGATAAACATGTAGATGTTTACAAAGCTAGATTGGTGGCAAAAGGTTTCACCCAAGTTCATGGTTTACACTATGACGAAACCTTCGCTCCAGTCGCTATGCTTCGGTCCATTAAGATAATCGTAGCGGTTGCCGCATTTCATGATTATGAGATTTGGCAAATGGATGTCAAAACCGCCTTCTTGAATGGGATTCTAGAAGAAGAGGTGTACATGATACAACCTGAAGGTTTTGTGGATACATCTAACCCTAAAGGTGTGTAAGCTTAAGAAGTCCATCTATGGTCTGAAGCAAGCATCTAGGAGTTGGAATCATCGCTTTGATCATGTTATTAAACAATACGTTTTCACTAGAAGTGTGGAAGAACCGTGTTTATTCATGAAGTTTAGTTGGAGTAAGGTTGTATTCCTTGTCCTATATGCGGATGACATATTTCTCATCGGGAATGATATTCCATAGCTCACTTCCGTTAAGGAGTGGCTAGAAAAACACTTCCAGATGAAGGACTTGGGAGAGGCACAATGAATCTTAGGTATCCGGATCTATAGGGATAGGTCCAAAAGGATACTAGCATTGAGTCAAGAAGCTTATATTGATAAAGTTCTTGACCGGTTCAATATGAAAGACTCCAAGAGAGGATTTCTGCCTATGGGCCAAGGGATTACTTTGAGCAAGTCACAGTCTCCCTCTACCCCTAAGGAGTTTGAACACATGAAGACCGTCCATTATGCTTCCGTTGTTGGGTCTATCATGTATGTTATGATTTGCACTCGTCTCGACATTGCGTATGCCTTGAGCATGACAAGTCGTTATCAAGCCAAGTCTGGTGAGAGTCACTGGATAGCCGTAAAGAACATCCTTAAGTACTTGAGAAGGACTAAGTATTCGTTCTTAGTGTTTGGAGGAGAAACTGAGTTGCGTGTAAGAGGTTATACGGACGCAAGTTTCCAAACCGATCGGGATGATATGAAATCCCAATCCGACTATGTGTTTATGCTAAATGGAAGAGCTATTTACTGGAAGAGCTTCAAGCAAAGTGTTACTGCGGATTCTACAACAGAGGCCGAGTACCTTGCAGCGTCTGAGGCTGCGAAGGAAGCTGTTTGGATTAGGCAATTCATGGAGGGACTAGTTGTAGTCCATTATGCCGAAGATCCGATCACTCTATATTGTGATAACAGTGGAGCTATTTTTCAAGCTAAAGAGCCGAAGTCTAGTAACAAGTATAGACACATTGAAAGGAAATACCATGTAATTAGAGATTATGTGGAAAGGAAAGAAATTGACATTTGCAAGATTGGGACAGATGATAATATTGGTGATCCTTTAACCAAGCCTTTATCAAAGGCTAAGCATGATGGTCATGTCGTCGCAATCGGATTGAGACGACTACCAGATTTTCTTTAGATTATGAATATGTAATAATTGGATTGTGAATCTCTTATTATTTATATGATAATCACATTCATTGTTTTCGCATTAATTCTTTTATGAATCTTTTATTTAGTGTGACTAAATTTTCAATACCTTGTTTATCTGAATAAGTTGTGGAGACAATGTTGAACATTATTCAAGTGAACAAGATGAACATTGTATTTTGTCCCTAGTCACTTAATGAGGTGACATCTCGGAGTGACTAGATTGTGAGTCGATTGATGGTTGTTCAATACCATGAGGTCATACGTGATGACTAGTCGATTACATAGGCAGAGTGCATGACACTTTGCCGGACAGTGACCATTTAGAGAGTCCCTAAGTTCTATTATAGACGCCTGGTCGTGGCAGGGATCTCTAAGATGTTCCTATGAGTTGATTCTTTTGACTGGAGACTATTATCTGAGCAAGTGCAGTTTTCGAGTGACTTTGGTTTTTGTCCTAGGTCGTGCCGTGAAAGGAGGCCAAAGGGCATTTACTAGGTCATGGTGATCAGTATTGTGCAATTGGATAGATAGGGCATACAAGAATTGTCTACCCATGTTGGGTAAGTATATCTCAAGGCCACTCGAGGAGTTAATGACTACAAATGCGTGGCCACGCTCGGAAGTAATCTGTGAGAGATTTTTCCGGTTAGGTAGTCACACTCCCGATCGAGAAAACCACTCACGATATGTTTATGTGCAAGTGCGACCTGAAAGACACCTTGCATTGAGTGGGAGGTTAAAACAGACAAGAGAATTGGTAGCGCACACCTTGTGTCGGACAAGTGGGAGATTGTTGGAGTTAGTGTCCTCCACAACAGTGCGTTTACATAATAAATCTCATTAAAGAAATATCATCAGATATATAATTATTTGATCCTCATCAGTTGATTAACGTAAATCGATAACGGTTGGCTTACTAGAGTTTGACGTTATTGTCGTGAGACGGCGGTGATCAACTGACCCCTTTCGGTCACACCTATAGGAACGAACCCCAATTGATAACTAATTAATTGTATGAGAGAGAATTTATTTAGTCCCTTGATTTATAGACTAAAAGGTTAGTCGATTATTTTAGAGAGATTTCGAGTTGCGAACTCGAGGCACGACAATTATTATTTAATTATGCGATAATTGAATAATAAATTATGGGAGACGGGTTTTAGTTAATTAATTGTTAATTCACTAAAATTGTACTAATTGATTAATGTGACTAATATTAGTACGTAAAATAATATGTGTAGCGGTACACAGATATTTACGGAGTGATTTGGACGAAATTAATTGGAAGCATTTAAACATGAAACGATGTTTAAATAAAATTTACACGCATTTGTGCGACAAATATAAGAACCAAAATGGACCCGTAAATGGGACATTGGACCGTGTAAATGGAGTATAGTGGATGATTATAAACACAATCATTTCACTTTACTTGTGATACTTCCACAAGTTATCTTATAATTATATTTTACATGTGATGTAAGATTGACAAATATAAGACAATTTCAACACTCCACTACTCACTACTCCACCCGCCACTTCCTCCTATATACTCCAATTTTGTTGTTCAGTTTTGCACACTACTACACTGCTACACTACTTCACTACTTCATTTTGCATGTGAAAAAAAGTTGGTACTTCTCTCTAAAATAATAAAAGCTTTTACTAAGATTAGTTAGTAAACAAAATAAAATAATTACTAAGATTGTTAGTATTATTTACATATTATCAAGGGTTAATTTTAAAGTAACTAGTTAATACTTGTAAGATAATTTTTGGGTATAGTTGTTGGGTGCAACTTGAAGGAGACTTTCTTGTTGAAGGTTTTTCAAGGAGGATCATCCATTTTTTTTTCAGCTCAAGAACAAACTAGATAGGTGATCTAGTTTGTGCCCATATTACCATAAAAATCTATGTAAGGGAATTGTTTTTCCTTAATCTTTATATTTATACATTTATATTTGCATGCATGTTACATAGATCACTAAAATGATAAATTCTGAGATAATTTAATTTTTATTTGAGAGTCTAATATGGATCTATGATCTTTCAACGGGGACGTAACCATGTTCTTTAAGGGGGGTAGGAGATGATCGCATAAGGTTTTGGTACAGTTTTTGGTCCGTTTTGATAAAGTTTAGTGTTTGTTTTGGGTTATAGTAAGTTGTGCTTAAGTTTTGTTTTAAGTTCTAGTTGTGTAATTGCGTTATAGTTGAGTATAGGAGTTTGCTTTTAAGTATTGGTGTTGGACCATATAAATATATGTTTATGTTTTGATGATGTCAAGAGTGCTTTATGTTCTATATACTCGTTGCGCGTAATTGTTTGTTTAGTCTTTTAGATTGGACTTACTAATCGCAAGCATTAAAGAATTATGCTGGAAGTATACAAGAGCATATTATGTGATCAAGCCCTCAATCAAGGATCAAGATATTACATGCTATTAAAGTATTATTCAAGCATTCATGAGAAGATGAAGCTCATTTAAAGATTAATCAACCTTGAATAATGAAGAAGCCTACATTCGAAGATCTTCTTAGAAGATTAGAATAGTGTAGGTGGTTATCTCGTAATGATAACGTAATAATGCACTTCTTTAGATTGGTAAGGTTATAGCCTCACAGCTATAACGTTACTTATATAAGAGCTCAATGTTATAACTCCTCTATTATAACATTGAGATGTGCAATTTATATTATACATGACTAAAATGTTTTCAAATTGTTTTTGAAAAATGTTTTTGTTTCTTTTAAATGTTTTAGCAAAAAGTATTTATTTTACCAGTAAGCTTATATTCATATTAAGTGTGGTTTTATTTTAAGCTTATAATTAGTAATTATGTTGAATCAACTTATGAGTTGAGTCATATTACTAATTAGGGTTTCTAATACTACACACTCTAAAACCCTAAATCTAACCTGATGTCAAGCTAGGGTTTTCACGAAAAACGAGGCCTTTGAGCCGTGTGGACCTTCGTGTCAAACTTGATAATACAGGTTAAGTATTGTTAATATTTTATTCTCTAGAATTATCTTAACATATATTTTATATTTAGAAAGATATGGTTATATATGATAAAATATTTTTGTTATGGAAAAATCTTTTCATATCTTAAGATTTAAGGAAAAGATAATAGGAGAATAATTTATAAAATTATCTTTTAGTTATTCTCTATCATTTCCTTAGATTTTAAGTATAGAAATAATAAGATATGATTTGTTTACATATCTTACATTTCGGCCATCTAGGGGTTTAAGGAAAATATATTAAGTATATATTTGATTACATTATCTTATAATTATCCTATATCTTTTCTAAGAGATTGCTTAAATAAAATAAGGAAAGTTGTTATGATTTTTCCTTATTTTCATTCGGCATATCTAGGGCATTAAGGAAAGAATATTAGGTGAATATATGATAAGATAATCTATTAACAACTTATATCTTTTCCTAAGATTTTATGGATAAAAATAATAAGATATGATTCTATTTTCATATCATATTATTTCGGCCATATTAGGGTTTCAAGGTGACCGAAACTCCACTCACCCTTGCTCCTCTTTTACTATAAATACTTTACTCTTTGCTACATTTGAAAGGAAGACCTTTGAGCATAACTGTGATTTATTTTCAAAAAGCAAAAACCGTGTTTTAAAGCAAAAACTGTTATGTTTATTTTCGAAAAAGGCCGTGTGTTTTATACTTATGCATTCGTTCTTTCGTTATCGTTATAAGATAATAGTGCTTAATTGATTTCTTACTCGTTCATTAACGTAAACTTTTAGTAGAATCATTAGTGCTTTCTTATTAGCGTAAGTTAGTCACTCGAGTATTTAACGATACTCACTTGAGTTACAACTAGGGTTAGATGTACGAGTTGGGTTAGTAAATTTGTAATCCGTAAAAAGGTACTAAATTTATTAATCGAGAATAGTGGACGTAGGTTTCGATTTGTGAAACTGAACCACTTCAAAAATCGTGTGTGTCTCTCTTCTCTTTCGTTTGTTTCGTTTTTATTTACACTTTGTTTTAATTCGTTGATTAGTTGATTAGTTAAAGTTTAATCAATAAACTTTAAATAATTAATTAGTTACAGCCGAAAAAGTTGGCTAAGTTTTTAAATCCTCAATTCCCCCCTCTCCTGAGTATTTCGGCTATTGATAGACTCTTTAATGGGTTTGAATTTCGAGGACGAAGTTCATTTTTAAGGAGAGAAGACTGTAATACCTCAAATATTTGAGCTATTAGCTACTCTATCGAGTAGGGCTTACTCTGTCGAGCAAGTCTTTGACGCGTTATGGATAGTGTTCTGCTTTGTAGTTACTTGATCGAGTAAGTCGGTTTTTACGATTTTTCGGCCGGGTTTGATAGTAATGAGTGAAGAGGTATTTAAAGTTGTTTCGATAATTTCTTTTACTTTTACTTTATTTTCCTAAACTTTACAAAAGTAAAACAAGCGACGTTCGAATCCTCTTCTCTCTTTGCTATCAAATCAACGCTAGGGTTGTCGGATTTATGAGTTCATCATACCTTTGTGATCGTCATCTTGTGGGTAAGGTTTCTATATTGTTTTTATGTCAAATAGTTAAAGTTGGTTAAACCCTAATTGGGTGATTTGGGGGTTTTGGGAGATAGATTTGTGATTATGTGATTGTTGATTATAGGAGGTGATTTCGTAGAGGAGCCTTTTTTATCCGCTGCATTGATTGTTGGTGATTCCGTTTCAGGTAGGTTTTCACTACTCAGTTGACTGCGTAAATGTTATAAGTTGGCATGGTTGTTGATTGACATGATTATTGTTATCATTAATTGGAATGGCATGTTTAATTTGATATTGTGGATTGGTTGTTGTTTGTATATGGTTCATGAGGTGCGCCCTCGGCTGAGTGGAGTCACTGTGGTAGTGGCTTCATGCCCTTGATTCGCCCTTGTGATTCTCGTCACAAGGGGGTGTGCACATTAATGGACATGGGTTATTCGCTCTATGGTGTTAAGCGGGGCTTAGGTGGTATGACTGCGGTCCCCACTGGCGGAGTGGAATATCTTTTACGATGGATATTCTGCAAGGGATACACACTTTAATGTGTAGTCAGATGTTTGGTGATGAGATAGAGTTGGAGAATGTGATTGTGTAATTGGTTGTGTTGATTGCTTATTTTGTTTATGCAGTAAGTGACCCCGTTTAAATGTTTTGAAAACTGTGGTGATCCATTCGGGGATGGTGAGCACTTGATTAGAAGTTATTTCTTTGGAGTACGCACGGGATCTAGCTTGGGATGGAATCATGACATGTCAGAATCTTAGTCTTCCACTGTGTTTTGTTAATACAGTTTTACTTTAGTTGGTTTGCAGTTGTGAGACAGTTGTATTTCACTTTCAGTTTTGGTTTGTAATGTACGCACATTAAACTTTATTACTAAAAGTACGTTTCTTTATGGTCACATTTGATTTCTATACCTCGTGTAACCGAGATGGTAGCATCTCCATGTGTTAGGGTGGTCTTCTTAAGGCACCTTGGTGTATGGGGGTGTTACAGATTTAGCGCCACTCGATCGAGTGACGAGTCCACTCGATCGAGTGTCACTCACTCGGTCGAGTGTCACTCACTCGATCGATTTCCAAGTCAACTCAATCGAGAGACCCTCAATCGGTCGAGTGCAACGCAGTTCTCAGCAACGACCAGTTTTCGTAAAACAGTCATATCTCACTTTTAAATTGGACATTTTTGTAACACCCCTACATACCAAGATGCCTTACCAAGGACCACCCTAGCATGAGAAGTTGTTACCATCTTGACACGTCAGTCGTATACCTGTCAAAAATACCAACTGGCTCTAACTAATATAGCTAGGGAAGTCGGGTCGATCTTCACAGGGAGATGGGAAGATGTCAGCTTTGTCTAAGTTCGTCTCGGTAACCAAATGGGGGGTTTTAAATGATTGATTCTAAACTAAAGAGAGTAAGGAAGAGAAATAAATTAGAGAAAATAAGGAAGAAAAACAGAGGTAAATCAGATAAAAGGGGAAATATGCAAGGAATCGGTCTACCGTGGCAGTTACACTATCGGATCAACAGAGTCGATTAACTTATTGATAAGAAGAGCGAGGTCGTCACCTTTCGGTCCTTAAACCTACGATTATACCCTTTCGGTCTCTAATCGCCCTAGGGTCTTCCTAACTTAGCTTTCGCCCTAATTAGGTGTCACCTATTGTACTTAAGCAAGCCTTCCCTTCCAATCTTTCGATCCAGGTCGGGGGTAACTAATTAATCGGTCTCCTGCATGCATTCATTCAACCTAAACACAATTATATTACATAATAAAATTCTTGTCGCAAAGCTAACCTAATCATGTCGATCCTAACATGTTTCTACCACGGTTTCCCTAATCCTAACATATTAAAGGGATTAGCTACGCCTCATCATCGAATCAACAAAAACAATATATAAATAATTAACACTAAACATTAAAGCGAACTAATAAAGATTGAATAAGGTAGAAATGAAATAATAGGGGAAAACAACAACACAATAGCAATAGTAACTATAATTAAAAGATAAAGGAAAAATGATAATACTAATCGTAATCCAATTCCGAGTAGAAAAGTATAGAGTAAAAATATATGAGAGAACCCAAAAATGTCGAAGGGAAGGGGAAGAGAGAAGAGAGGAGAGTTACGTTCTTCACTACTCAGTCTTATACGAAAAATCCACTCTAAACCTAATCTATGGACTAATTACAAAAGTCCATACGAAATTAGGCGGAAAATAAACAAAAGCAGGACAAACCACTCGATCGAGCAACTGAGCAAAAAACCTCTCGATCGAGTGGATTTAAACCACTCGATCGAGTACTTCTCGAAATGCCTTATCTTTTATAAACTTGGACTGCTCGATCGAGCAGTTTGGAGCATACAAAGCATTCGATCGAGTAATAAATCACTCGATCGAGCTGGTTAAGCACGTTAAACCTTGAAATACTTCCCGAATCCAGCTCATGCGTCTTCCAAATGTTAGATTTCCAAGCTCCAGCTCCTCATTCTCCATAAATGCATGCAAATGGAACGAATTAAGGCTCGATTTAGCTCCTCTTTGGTTATTTCCTGCAAATTACATAAAACGAACCAAAGTAGAATATTCGGGGGTATTTGTAGCTAGATGCTACATAAAAAGTACATAAATGCGTGTAAAAATGAGGTAAAAACCTTATATAAAAGACATGCATCAAATCTCCCCAAACCAAACCTTTGCTTGTCCCCAAGCAAATATGAATGCAACTAAGAATAAACAGTGGAACGGGACCAACGCATCAGCTACAAATCATCCACTAGAACCAATTTAATGCAAGAAAATGACAAAGTGGCAAATGAGAAATGCAAACGAGTTAAACGAATGTTCCAAGCTCACTGAACCGTCGACCTTGCAAGATTCAAAAGATATCGGACTCTCACGGGTCGCTCGTCACTCAAAATTAGGCACAAGGTGAGTATGTATGTGAAAGATAGACAGAAGTAAAGACACTCACCTAACTCGGCCTATAAGAACATGCATGCAGTTAATATGAATAAAGTCTCTACAACCATACATATGCATTCCAAACATACTAGTGACCAAGACACATGCCGAGGACTTACATTTGGGTAAGTGAGGTAATGGGTAAGAAGGGGCTAAAATGGATTTGGATATGTGAGGTTAATAGCCAGGCTAGCAACAACGAATCCAAATATAACTGCATCCCATCTTCATACTCAATATAACAAAGTAAAACATTGCAAATTCCATGCATTAAACTCACTAGACGCCAATACTTGTCAACTCCCCATAAAGTATAGATGAAACATGGGAGTAGGAATTGTTCATACAATTTCTCGTTCTTTTTTCACATGACTTATTTTCTTTCTTTTCTTCTTTTCGTTTCCCTTTTTTTTTCTTTTCCGTTTCATTTTTTTTCATCCAACCGTTTTTTTTCTTTCATTCCCTTCAATTCTTCCACCATCTTCTGAAATCAGATAGAATAACCATATTGCAATAAAACATTCCAACAACTACTCGTCACTAGTTCGGCTAGGGTAGGAAGTATTATAGAAAGTAGCTGATAGGATAAAAAGGCAAGTTGGCTATGTGAGGCTCATGGGTAGAATGAAATAAAGGGGACTGCCTCTCCTAACATGTGTCACCGTCCACAGACCGAATGCATACAGGTATTAAAAAGACTAGACTCATGCTTATGCAAATTGATGTTAGATGCATTAAAGAGAGTACTACTCACATCCTAAATGAAACCGGTCATGAATGTCACCAGTTTATAAAGCTCTAACCTCAGAATGTAATGTAGCTTGCCGATATGATGAATCAAGTCTATTCGTTCAGATAAGAGAGAAACAAAAACTCGTAGATCATGCACATAATCATGCCAACTAAATGTCAAGAATATGCAAGGCTCAAGTAAAGATTCAATGTAGCGTCAAAGTTCAAACGTTCCGACTCAAATTAAACATGAAAATTTTTTGATTTTTGAAATTTTTCTAATAATTTTTTTTTTTTTGAATTTTATGATTTTTTTCGAACTAATTTAAACAACAATGCATTCGAAATTAGTTAAACGTGCAAACGAAAATGCAAGAAAACATGCAGACAGACATAGATATGGATGCATACCTCCCCAAACCAAACCGTACAATGCCCTCATTGTACCAAAATCAGGGAAAGAAATGCAAACTAAAGAGAAAAGGAGAAGTGGAGTCGGGAAACTTACAAAATGTCATAAAGAGGGACCTCCCCAAACCGACCATGAACATGGGCGGTCAAAGAAAGTCAAGCAGTAGCTCCATAGACGTAAAATAGCTGCTGGAAGACGAACCCACTCGATCGAGTAACTTGGAACTGCTCGATCGAGTGAACTGGTAAATGGAAGGGCTCGATCGAGTAGAAAACTGCTCGATCGAGTAAACGTGGTTTTGGCTTTGGTCGATCGAGGACAAATATCACTCGATCGAGTGAAAATTACCCCAAAAAGCGCTCGATCGAGTAGAAAACTACTCGATCGAGTGAAGTAACCTGCAAAACACGCATTTCAAAGCAAGGAAGGCATAAAGAGTTCGTAAAACAGTGTCTAAAGTTCAACAAAAAGCTAAAGAAAAATAAAAAGTTCAATAAAACAGTCCGGGCTGCCTCCCGAAGAGCGCTGCTTTATGAGGTCCCGCACGACCTTTCTGGCATCAATTAACTGGCGCGTCTAGCTCGTCAAAGTACAAGACTTCAACACGATTGTCTGCTTCATTCGCCTCGTGATAATGCTTCACATATCGGCCATTCACCTTGAACCTATGACCTTCGGAATCTTCGAGCTCCACGGATCCAAATTTGGTAACAGCTGTCACCGTATAAGGACCACTCCACCTGGACTTCATCTTGCCAGGAAACAATCTCAATCGGGCATTAAACAGCAGCACCTTTTGCCCAACGTGGAACTCCCGAGGTAGAATTCTCTTGTCATGCCATCTCTTCGTCTTTTCTTTGTAAATGCGCGAGCTATCATAGGCATTAAGCCTAAATTCTTCCAACTCATCTAGCTGCAAAAGACGATTCTGACCACACAACTTAGAATCAAAGTTAAGCTCACGAATTGCCCACCAAGCCTTACATTCCAATTCAACAGGTAAGTGACATGATTTCCCATAGACTAACCTATAAGGTGATGCACCAATTGGTGTCTTAAAGGCAGTTCTGTAAGCCCATAATGTGTCCTCTAACTTAAGACTCCAATCCTTCCGTGATTTAGAAACTACCTTAGACAAGATCTCTTTCAACTCGCGGTTAGAGACCTAAACCTGACCACTAGTTTGGGGATGATACCCCAAACCCCCCCGGTGTTGGACACCAACTTTAGACAGAATAGAAGTTAGTTTCTTTTCCTTAAAGTGCATTTCCCCATCACTAATGACGACCCGAGGGACACCAAATCGGGGGAATATGACCTTTTTGAACATTTTTATCACGGTCTTGGCATCACAATGGGGTGAAGCAATTGCCTCAACCCATTTGGACACATAATCCACAGCTACTAAGATGTACCTGTTACCTTTACTGGACAGGAACGGTCCTTGGAAATCAATGCCCCAGACATCGAAAACCTCAACCTCTAAGATGCCGTTTTGTGGCATCTCATGTCTCTTTGAAATGTTCCCTGATCGTTGGCAAGCATCACAAGCTGAAACAAAAGACTTAGCATCAGCAAACAAAGAGGGCTTAGAAAAACCAGATCGGAGTACCTTAGCCACGGTACGCGATGGACCGTGGTGACCACCATAGGAAGAGGAGTGACAGCCTTCTAGGACTACTTTGGCCTCCCACTGCGGAATACACCGTCTGTAGAGACCGTCTGCACATTCCTTAAACAAATAAGGATCATCCCAGAAATACTGCTTAGCGTTATATAGAAAACGCTTCCTCTGCTGATGAGAGAGGTCAGGCGGCAGCTTGCCACTGACAACGAAATTAGCTATATCTGCATACCAAGGTTCTTGGTCAACAATAGACGATATAAGAGCAATTAAAGTATCGTCAGGGAAAGAGTCATCAATAGGTAAAGAATCTTCCCCTTCTTGTCGCATCGATCGCGACAAGTGATCGCCTACAACGTTCTCGCTCCTCCTTTCTTATCCTTGATCTTCAAATCAAACTCCTGAAGAAGGAGTATCCATCTCAATAGTCGTGGTTTAGCCTCCTTCTTAGCAAGAAGATGCCTCAAAGCTGCATGGTCAAAAAAAAGAACTCCGACCCAACTAAATAAGAACGAAACTTCTCTAAGGCATAAACTACAGCTAGCAGCTCCTTTTCAGTGGTAGTGTACTTCACTTGAGCCTCATCCAGAGTTCGGCTCGCATAGTAAATCGTGTTCAAAGCTTTGTCTTCCCCCTGGCCTAACACCGCTCCTAGTGCATAGTCACTGGCCTCACACATTATCTCAAACGGCAAGTCCCAGTCGGGAGGCTGTATGATCGGCGCAGAGACTAAAGCCTGCTTTAACCTGTGAAAAGCAGAAAGACACTCATCAGTAAACACAAAAGGGGCATCCTTAAGTAGCAGCTGTGTAAGTGGTTTAGCAATTTTTGAGAAGTCCTTGATAAACCGGCGATAAAAGCCGGCGTGACCAAGGAAACTCCTCACCCCCTTAACATTAACAGGAGGTGGTAATTGCTGAATCACTTCCACCTTTGCTTTATCAACTTCTATTCCCCTATCAGAAACTAAGTGCCCTAAGACAACTCCCTCGTTGACCATGAAGTGGCACTTCTCCCAATTAAGCACAAGATTAACCTTAATGCAGCGCTGCAACACTTTATCAAGGTTAGACAGACAGTTAGAAAAATCACTTCCATAAACACTGAAATCGTCCATGAAAACTTCCATAATAGACTCAATATACTCTGAAAATATCCCCATCATACACCTTTGAAAGGTGGCAAGGGCATTACATAAACCAAAAGGCATCCTGCGATAAGCAAACACGCCCTGAGGACAAGTAAATGTAGTCTTAGCTTGATCGTCTGGGTGAATGGGGATCTGAAAGAACCCTGAATACCCGTCTAAATAGCAGAAAAATTTATGAGATGCTAACCTTTCTACCATTTGATCAATAAAAGGAAGGGGAAAGTGATCTTTCTTGGTGGCGGCATTGAGCTGTCTGTAATCTATACACATCCGCCAACCAATCACTACTCGAGTAGGTATTAATTCATCCTTATCATTCTTAACTACAGTTGTCCCTCCTTTCTTCGGGACCACCTGTACTGGACTCACCCATTTAGAATTGCCAACAGAATAAATAATACCTGCGTCTAGTAGCTTCATTACCTCAGCCATCACAACATCTTGCATCTTCTGGTTCAGCCGGCGCTGACCCTGACTGCAAGGTTTCTGATCTTCCTCCAGCTCAATCCTGTGCATACAGATATCGGGAGTAATCCCCTTGATATCGTCCAGTGAATAACCCATTGCTTTCCTGTTTTTCTTAAGAACATCTAACAGAGAAGTCAGCTGATCATCATCAAGCTTGGCACTAACAATGACTGGATATTGCTCAGTATCGTCTAAGAAAACGTATTTCAGATGGGAAGGAAGAGGCTTACGTTCCGGTACCTTTACCTCAATGGAGTAAAGAGTGCTAATCATCCGTTCCACTTGCTCTCCCTCACGCTCATCTAAATCATCAACAAGCAATTCCAACACAGCGTCATTGTCGTCTGGGCTATCTGCACACTCATCAAAAAGCATAAAGGCTTCTAGTGGGTCCTTCATAAAAGAACCCGACCAGAAGTCATAAATAGACTCGTCAATAATATCAACCGAATAGCAAGTATCCTCTATCATTGGTCGAGCCAAAGTACTAGGCAGACTGAAAGTGATCGCGTCATCCCCTCGCAAGAGTCAAACGCCTTGTCGACATCAATAATGATTTTTGTACAAAGGAAAGGTCTTCCTAAGATAATTGGGGTCCGGATGTCCTCGGCTATATCTAAAACAATGAAATCCACTGGGATAAAGAGCTTGCCTATTTTCACAGGCACGTCCTCTAAGACACCTAAGGGCTTCCTAATGAGATCTTTCACCATCTCAGTAGGTAATGTTAGTCACTTTAAAGTGACTCATGTTCAGTTTCTTGCAGACAGGAAGGGGCATGACACTAACACTGGTTCCTAAATCACAAAGAGCCTTATCAATGACCACGTTGCCTATAATACAGGTAATAGAAAAGCTGCCCGGGTCTTTCATTTTAGGAGGAGCCTTATTTAAAAGCAAATTACTAGACTCTTCCATAAATGAAATCGTCTCAAACTCACTTAAATTTCTCTTACGCGTCACAATATCTTTCATAAACTTAGCAAAATTAGGTACCTGAGTGACAAGTTCGGAAAAAGGGACAGTTAACTAGAGGTTCTTCACAACGTCCACAAACTTACCGTACTGTCGCTCGATCTTTTCGTCTTTCAGACGACCTGGGAAGGGCACTCTGGTAGCAATGAGTGGACCCGCAACTTTCTCTTTACCTTTATCAATGCGTGACATCTCCGCAGCAGAGGAAGATGACACGGTGTAGACACCTCAAAGTTGCTACTGGCCTTACGAACACCCGATGATGAGGCCCTTATTTTAATTCGGAATGAAACTTACTTGAATTTGATATAAGGTTATTTATGCTCAAAATTGTCCCAAACACAGCCATTTTATAGCCCGGTCCACTTCGACACTTTACTATATACCTAGCCTCTCTTAATTAATTATGGGAGTAATGTTATATATCGACGGCACAAAACCGTAAATAATAGTGAACAGTTATACATTTTTATGGGCCGTACTCAAGGTGACATTTAAAATGGGTTAGATGAATTTATGCTCCGAATAGTCATGATTGTACAAGCCCATAAGGCAGATGCTCGGTTAATAAAAGAACCGAAAGTCAAGTTTAGCTAGTACACGGAGGATTAGCATGATGAGTTGTCTGGCACAACTTTGCGTATTTATCACATTGGAATTTCAATAATTTATCTTATTATAATATTGATAATGATAATTAAGATGGGATTTGTGATTGAGATAAGGAAAGTGTACACAAGAAAGAAAGCAAATAAACAAAGTGTGTACGTAAGCATTCAAGAATTCATAGAGCAACGGAATTCAGCAGGTTGTAGACGAGTACTTCGACTAAAAGAGTTCTATCTTACAATAGTTCCAAATCTCGTCAAATACTCCCGTCCTAACTAGTATAAATACTCTCCTTTACGCACAGAAAATTCATAAAAAATATACTACCTTTTCAGAAATACAATTCCATACAAAATACTACCTTCCCATCATACTTTCACAATACATACATCCATCCTATTTTGAGCATAAAGACGCCCTAAAGTCGATTCGAGTAAAAGTTTAATTGTCGAAACGCCGTATCAGAGTAGGCTGAGGGTGTCATATTTATTCTTTACTTCTTATATTATCGTAATTTAGCTTTCGTTGTTTGTAAATAATTTGTATAAAATTGTTTTAAAAAAACGTTTTCTTTTATTAAAATCGTCAAATATATAATATTACAAATAAATAGTAGAGGCCGTCAGTTTGATGGGCGATCCGGGTGCCTAACACCTTCCCTGATCGTACCTTTACCCCCGAATCCACAATCTTTGGTTTAGGCCGGAGTGACGGATCAGTTCCCATTCCAGGGATCAAAAGGGGCCTTTTTCGTTAACTTGTTTTTGTATGTTTTTTTTTTTTATAAAACCTAATGGCGACTCCATATTATTTACTTACTTATTTTCAAAAAAGGAGATTTTTTCAGGGATCTCACAGTGGCGACTCCGCTGGGGACCTATTAAGAGGGTAAGACTTGAAATTTAATTGTAATAATATATATTTGACGCCGTTTTCGCCTTTCGGGCACAACTAATGATTAGAAGAAAATACTGATTGCATGCTTATTTGAGTATTGGAAGTAACATGATGGTCAAAACAAGAAGTCACGAAGTTATACTGTATAATTAGTTTGTCTTGACTCTTGCTTATCATTATTTTTCCCCATCCCGTGCTTATTTCTAATTGTTTCTCGATTTTTTTTGTATTTTATTCTGAGACAAAAAAGGCGTAGGCTCCCCGTTAGCCAATATAACGTCATTTAAGCTACCCTACTTTACCCTCGGTAAGTATGTTGTATACTTAGAAGGTCCATTCGAACGACTAGGCCTTACACATATTTTCCACCTCATGACGTCGCATTTTGGCAACTCGTCTAGTCCATATGACTGGGGGAGCACAAAAGCGAGAGATACCCTCGGGTATTTTAATGTTGTGAGTACCCAATTTCCTACCCACAAACCTAACCATAGATCCCGTAGAACCTTTGTTAGGTAATGTTACGCATGTCCTGTTTGTTATAATCTTACCTGTATTAATAATTAGCAAAAAAAAAAAGAAAAAAAAAAGAAGGGTTTAACATGTACACAGAGGTGCGTCTCAGCTAACAACCACCTCAGTCCGTCGCAACGTACATATACACTAAAACCTTGGAATGAGTCCTTACATACTTAGGTTTCAACATGTAGATATAAAAAGCATCACGTGTATATCGCATCGTTAGTAGGCTGTCACCGCAGGTCCCTTGCATCTGCTTGCATAAGTCTTCCTACCCTCATTAGCTATTACATTCATCAATCTTGCATGCACACATAATTTAAACACTTAGGGAGGCATCATAGGACGTTACACAGGCATATCCATTCATCGATCAGCTTAACTGGTCTTACATTCCATTAGTCCAGTATGTCGGTCCGTCGGTCCTGTCAGGTAATAAAAAAAAAAGATTAGTTCAGTCCGTCAGTTGCGCGTCAAAAACAATACTAGCACATATAGTACCATTCTAAGTGCACTAATAGGTAATAATCCAGTGAGCATGTAAAACATTCAGGTCTTAGCTAGTATTAGATACATGTACATTCAATATATGTACTCCATTCTAGTCCTGTTATAATAGAAATAAAATTTATTTTCTAAAGGCTACTATGTCATGATCCAGGATAGGGAGGCGTAAAAAATACCCAAACTTAGTAGTCACTCCAGCTTGGGGACGAGAGAAAGGTACAGGGAGACTAAATAGTATACCGCAATCCGTACTTATAACCCAACCACCAGTCACCATGTCGCTCGAAGAATCAGTCAAAGACCTTAAGAATGCTCTATCCATTTTGACCGACCGATTGTCATCCATAGAAGACAAAATCAAGGATGACGGTAGTGGTGAGAATGACGTAACCAAAAAGCTCAAGGACATGGAGAAACTTATCAAAAGAAACACTAAGTATGCTGACCTACTCGATGTTGAATGTAACATGCCGAACATGCGAGGCAAACTACCTCCGAAATTTACGACCGCTGACCTACCAAAATTCAAAGGTACCGAGCATCCAGCTCACCACATAAGAAGCTTTGTACAAGCAATGGCCTTAAAAGAAGTGGATGCATCAGTTTTTCCGGCTATTTTTCCTTCCACTCTAGAAGATGTACCCGGAGTTGGTTTTTCTCCCTAGATCCTACACGTGTATCTAACTGGGAAGACGTAAAAAAAGAATTTCTGACACAATACTCCAGCAATGCAGACTTATTGATCACAAAGCGGGATTTAGAAGTAACGAAGCAAACTGAGAAAGAAGGTTTTACAGATTTCTTAGCTCGGTGGAGGAATAAAGCTGCAAAAATGATTGAAAGACCGCCCGAAGCCGAACAGGTGGATATTTTTGTGAAAAAATTACGGGAACCTTATAAATCACACCTGCGATATGCAGGCATTGAATCCTTTGCTCGACTAAACAAGATTGGTATACAAATAGAAGATGATGTTATCGAGTCCACTGCCAAAAATCAGTCCAAAGGTTGCTTTAACAAAGACAAGAAAATTTTTGCTTCAACTTCTAAAGGGGGAGACACGGTGAATGCCTTGGAACAAAAACCAAGGAGGGAATTCACTGATCTAGGTATGAGCCTGTCACGAGCACTGGATCGATTAATTAAGGAAGGATATATAAAGCCCATTGGACCCACTCCAGATCCAGCAAACAAAAGTCCGAAATGGAGAGAAAATGAATATTGCAAATATCACAGAGGTAAAGGACACGATACGGATTATTGCTTCACCTTAAGGCATGCTATCTAAAATTTGATTGATAATCGCACTATCCCTTTACCCAAAGCAGCTCGAAAGCCAAACAATAATAAAAATCCACTCGAAGACATTCTGGCCATTTCAGCTAATGACTCTATTTATACTGACCCGACTCAGTTTATATATGATGTTATGGGTTTATGGGTGAGTGATGAGGAGGACGAATGGGAAGATGATGATACGACTCATGATATTTGGGGTGATGAAGAAAGAGTATCTAATGACACTTGGGCAGATAATGAAGGCAAAGACGACACCGATAATGAACTCGACCAGAACAATGTACAACATTTGACTCGATCAGGTAGGCACTATAAACCTACTGACGCAAGCCCACCCCAGGTTATGCAAAGTAAAGAAGGGGAAAATAAAAATGCACATGAAGATGACGCTCTCATTAAGTTATTCAAGAAATTAAAAGCTGACATTACTGTTTGGGACTTATCATGCAACTCACTGGAACATAGACAAGCTATTCTAAATGCATTGACAAGTATGAGTGTCCCATCTGAAACTACTCCGGCTGAATAGGCCAGTTATTTGACAACGGACAGAGAGGCGCCCGTTGTCACGTTCTCTGATAAAGATTTACCCCCAGAGGGTATAAAGCATAATAAGGCACTCCACCTAACTACACTATGCAACAAAAAATATGTGCCTCTCTCACTAGTTGATAATGGATCGACAGTAAACCTATGCCCACTCAGAACAGCCCAAGCTTTAGGCTTTGAAGAAAAAGACTTTAAGAAGACTAATCGGATTGTTCGTGCATATGACAACACACGTAGAGACGTATTGGGGCTGTTAACAACTAATATAACTACTGGACCCATAGAAAAGAAAGTCACGTTTCTGGTGATCGACATACCTGCCTCATATAATCTTCTTCTGGGAAGGCCGTGGCTTCATGAGCTTAATGCCATATCTTCATCCCTGCATCAAAAAGTCAAAATGATAATTCAAGGATCAGTAATTACTCTAGATGCATCACCTGCCAGAGTCGAAATCACACCCAATCCAGTATTGCAAGTTAACCATGGTGAAGATGACGTAGACCTATGGGGTTTCAGCGAAGAGGACGCTTTCATAGAAGACGAGTCACAACCCATTGATAAAAAAATTAGCCCTTATTATGCAAATACTACTGTGAACTTAATAATGAAAAACAACGGCTACATGCATGGGACAACACTTGGTAAGACTGCCAAAAGGGCATCCGACGCTTCACTTAAATGAATCAAACACGACCTCTTTGGTATAGGGTTTCAGCCATCCAAGAAAGAAATAAGAGAAGCATTGACAAAAAGAATGAAGGAAAAAGCTGCAAAGAGAGACAATAGACCTACAAATCAAACAATAGGTGCATATCCACACACATTAAATGGACAATTTGTCAAAGAAGGTGATTATTTTCCGTATTTTAACTTTCCAGAACCATTCTTTGTCGAAAAGACAAAACAGAAAGTTCCCGGATTTGAAATATTTGAGGACTGTCACTTTTATGAGGAGGCACTTCCCCTCCCATTAAAAATGCATGCCAACCAACGATTGGATTCCAAAAACAAATAATAATGCCTTTGGTTTACTCTTTGGGCAGGCACCCATAAAACACTCAGACCATTTTGTCATGGCACTTCAAGACAACAACTTTGACCCTTCTAAGGTAATCACAACTCATTACAGCAATAACATGGAGCATGGATGGCGTAAAACCTGGAAGTGGACTACAACTAATGGAAAGAGTATCAAAATCAGTGTGGGAGAAGGGCCTATGTTTGAGGAAGCTGAGTCCGAACCCGAGTCTGAAACCGAGTCTGAGACAGAGAGTCAGTCAGAGTCTAGCAAGCAGGGGTTTTCACCCTTCCATTCCTCTATCGAGTCTAGTGTTATGAAGTCTAGTATCCTAAATGAGTCGGGGTTTAACCCTATTTCTTTTCATGCTGAGTCAGGGAGTTCCCCTATCAATTCTAATTTAAGTTCAAATTCCGAGTCTAGTGATCTACTCCTTAATGTACTTCTTTCCAAGGATAATAAAATAGCTTTCAATTACTTGTCTGGTTCTCCTACCTCTCCCATATCTTATTCTGATTGTTTAGTTTCCGATGAAGATGAGTTGCCAAAAGATATAATAAAAGCATTAACGCATCAGGAAAATAAAACATCAATAATTGAGGAAACGGAATTAATAAACATAGGCACAGATCAAGATAAGAAAGAAATAAAGATTGGGTTGTCACTAAACTCAGAAGAACGAGCAAGTTTGATTAAAGTACTCACAGAATATCGTGACGTGTTTGCCTGGTCTTATAAAGATATGCCCGGCATAGACAGAGAAATTGCTGAGCATACTATCCCACTGTATCCTACTGCAAAACCCATAAAACAGAGACTTAGAAGGATGAAATCAGAATGGGCATTAAAAATAAAAGAGGAAATACAAAAGCAATTAGATGCAGGTTTTATAAGAGGGGCTAACTACCCGGAGTGGGTGGCAAACGTTGTTCCAGTACCTAAAAAAGACGGAAGGGTCAGAATGTGTGTTGACTATAGGGACCTTAATAAAGCAAGTCCAAAAGACAATTTTTCGCTACCACATATTGACATTTTAGTGGATAACACGGCTAGTCACGCTCTACTTTCTTTTATGGATGGTTATGCGGGGTATAATCAAATTAAAATGGCCGAGGAAGATAAGGAGAAAACTACATTCCTCACTGAACGGGGAACATATTGTTATACGGTTATGCCGTTTGGACTTAAAAATGCGGGAGCCACTTACCAAAGGACCGCCACAACACTATTGCATGATATGATGCACAAGGAGGTCGAGGTCTATGTAGATGATATGATAGTAAAGTCATTGGATAGAGAAAGTCATACGACCGCATTACAAAAATTCTTTGAGAGACTCCGAAAATATAATGTTCGACTCAAGCCGCAAAAATGTGCTTTCGGGGTTACCTCTGGGAAGCTTTTAGGATATGTTGTTAGTAATAGAGGCATTGAGGCTGATCCATCCAAGATCAAAGCAATTAGAAATATGCCACCACGAAAAACAGAGAAGCAAGTTCGGGCATTTTTGGGGCAGTTACAATACATTAGTCATTTTATATCCAAGCTTACCATGGTGTGTGAACCAATTTTTAAGAAACTAAAGAAAGGGGCATCCCTTGAATGGGATGAACAATGTCAGCAAGCATTTGAAAAAGTTAAAAAATACTTAGAAAACCCACCAATCCTGGTCCCTCCAAGACCTGGACTACCACTTCTCTTATACTTGACAGTAACCGAGACATCAATGGGTGCAATGTTAGCATAAGTTCAGGATGGTCAAGAAAAAGCAATTTACTACCCGAGCAAAAAATTCCTGGAATACGAAACCAATTATTCTCCAATCGAGAAATCATGTATAGCATTAGTGTGGGCCACCAAGAAGTTAAGGCACTACATGTTGACCCACATAATTCATGTCATATCACGAATGAACCCTCTCAAGTATCTCTTTGAAAAGCCGGTTCTTAGCGGCAGAATAGCAAGATGGACCATGATGCTTGCTGAGTTCGATCTTACATTTATGGCTCTTAAATCGATTAAGGGAAAGGCAATTTCTGATTACCTAGCTGATTTCCCCGTTTCAGAAGACAAACAGGAAGCATACGACTTCCCTGACGAGGAAATATTTGTTATAGATGATGAAACGTGGCAGTTATTTTTCGATGGCGCATCCAATCAAAAGGGATATGGCATAGGGGTACTTTTGATTTCACCAGATGGGGCACATACCCTCTTTCAGTTAAGTTAGATTTTAGCGTCACAAATAATGAAGCAGAATATGAAGCGTGTATATTAGGACTTCGAGCGGCAGCAGCCTTGGGGATTAAAAACTTAAAGAGTATACGGAGATTCGTCACTCGTTATAAATCAGATTTTGGGAAAATGGAAAGTCAAAAGTGAGGGCCTGGCACTTTACCAAACATACCTAGAAACCATTCTCAAGCATTTTGATGATCCGAAGTTCATTTATTTATCCCGAGATGAAAACCAATTTGCAGATGCTCTAGCCAAATTGGCGTCGATGATCAATATTCCAAATGAATTAGAAAATATCCCATTATGCATTGAAATAAGAGAGGAACCAACATACTGTATGGCCCTTGATGATACAGTAGCTGGTGATGACGCACCATGGTTCATAGACGTATTGAACTACCACTTAGGAAGAAGCTTTCCGCCAGATTCTGATGTAAGGACGCAGCGCGCTATCAAAAGGTTTGCGGCACAATTTATTCTTAGTCAAGGCAAGTTATACAAGAAGTCTCAACAAGGGATATTACTCTTATGTGTGGATGGAAAGGAAGCTAAAAGAATTATGGAAGAAGTGCATAATGGTACTTGCGGACCACACATGAACGGCCGGATGTTAGCAAAAAAGATAATGCGGATAGGATATTTTTGGTCGACACAGGAACATGATTGTACACAGTACGTTAAGAGGTGTCATAAATGCCAGTTATTTATGCCAATGCACAAAGATATACCACCTTCATTCTTTGTACAATTTGGCATCACCTTGGCCATTTTCGATATGGGGCATAGATATAATTGGCAAAATCACTCCCAAGGGAACCGGAGGACATGAATTTATATTAGTAGCAATCGACTACTTTACTAAGTGGGTTGAGGCAGCGTCTTATGCTACCTTGACTTCTAAACATGTTGCCAAATTCATCACCGAAAATATAATTTGTAGGTGTGGTGTCCCTCATGAGTTGATTAGTGATCATGGTTCCCATTTTAAGAAAGATGTGGCTGCCTTACTAGCGCATTACAAGATCCAGCAGCGTAAGTCGTCTACATATAGACCACAAATGAATGGGCAGTGGAAGCTGCGAATAAAAATGTGAAAACTATAATTGAAAAAATGACAGAAAAGTATCATGATTGGCCTGCAAAGTTGCCCTTCGCCTTATGGGGATATCGTACGTCGGTTAGAACACCAACCGGTGCAACACCATATTCACTAGTCTACGGGATGGAGGCAGTACTTCCTATAGAACTTGAAATTCCCTCTCTTAGAATCGCATTGGAAAGCCAAATACCGGAAGTGGATTGGGTACAAGCTCGATATGAAGAATTGCTATTAATAGATGAGAAAAGACTAGCGGCTCTTAACCAAGTTGATTATACCAAAGAAGGATTTCTCGTTCTTTTAATAAAAAGGTCAAGGCAAGGAACTTAAAAGATGGAGATTTAGTTCTTAAAGAAATACGGGCACCGGTCAGAGACCCGAGAGGCAAGTTCAAACCAAACTGGGCCGGCCCTTACATAATTAAAAAGATTTTAAAAGGAGGGGCAGTGCAACTGACAGACATAGAAAGGGTTGAGTTCAGTCAATTAACCAATCTTGATCAGTTGAAGAAATATCATGTGTAAGTATTCCAAAAAAAAAAATAAAAAAAAAAAGACCCCTCCCAGGTCGAAAAAAAAATAATTAAAAATTTAATGTTAAGTAAAAGAGTAAAAAAAAAACGCAGCGACAGTAAAAAAAAAAAAAAAAAAAAAAAAAAAAAAAAAAAAAAAAAGGACCCGTCTCAGGCTAAGGGAAGATACACATCACTCCCAAGTTAAAGACCCATCACAAGTTAAAGAAAAATGGTAAAAAGCCCCTGCCAAATCGCAACAAAAGAGAAATAAATAAATAAATAAATAAATAAAATAAAATTCAGAATAGAGACCCCTACCTGGTCCAAAAAAAAAAATTGTTAAACAAAGAGAAAAGACCCCTACCAGGACCAAAAATAATGAATGAAGTCCAGTAGCAGCAGTCAGACATAAAGGACAGCCACAGCAGAATGAATGAACACGGAAGCAGAAGACGAAGAAGGATGCAAACAGAGTGGGCAGCAATTCAGAATGGAGACCCCTCTCAGGTTTTTTTCAGAAAAAAAAAAGAGAGAGGAGATAAAACAGAAAAAGAAAAAAAAAACTTAGAAAAAAGTAACAGGTTCAAAAAAAAAATATATTAGAATCTGTAGCAAGTTTTGTTATCAATATATATCGCTCTCAATTAGGAGTTTTCAAAAAAAAAAAAAAGTGGCAACTAATCGGAGAAAACTAACAATCGTTCCTCTTATTCTATATCTAGAGTTATCATGGCAGTAAAAAAAAAAAAGAGAGGAGATAAAACAGAAAAAGGAAAAAAAACTTAGAAAAAAGTAACAGGTTCAAAAAAAAAATATATTAGAATTTGTAGCAAGTTTTGTTATCAATATATATCGCTCCCAATTAGGAGTTTTCAAAAAAAAAAGTGTCAACTAATCGAAGAAAACTAACAATCGTTCCTCTTATTCTATATCTAGAGTTATCATGGCAGTAAAAAAAAAAAAAAATTCCTACACAAACTTTGAGGTTTGTAGAGTTCATAATCCATCCTTTTATTTCAATCCTAATAAGCTATAACTACATTTATAATGCTCTAGATTCCACTTATTGTCACTTCTTAGGTTCGTTAGCCACTGTACTCTTCTTTCTAGCTTCATTCTGATCATCCGGGTCATTCTGATCCTTCTTTCTTTTCCAAACCAGAATTCTACTACCTCCACTTTTGTGTCCTCTACTCGAGTCTTGAGTCTTAGAGTTCGTCTGAGTCAGGTCAGGTCCTTCTCCCACCATAATAGCATCAAGTTGCAACCTACGTTTCGCTTGACGAGCTGATTCACGTTCCTCTATAGAGTCTGATGTCATCCAAACCTTATAATGATTGCTTATGTAGGTTGAGTCAGGAACCTTTTCTATAGTCCAGAACCAACGTGCATTCCAGTATTGGTACCAGTTACGCAAATAAGAATGGGTCATCGGAGAAATTCCAGGAGAAATAGTATCTAAAGAGGGTACTCGTTGTTTTCGCCCGAATTGTCGCAACAAGCGAGAAGGAAATATGAAAGAGGAGTGAGTAAGGCCAGGTAGTCTATAGTATGTTATAGAGGATCGCGGGGCCGTCATAGCAGGGATGTGCCACCATGATATAGTCCAACGAATTGGAAACCCACTGTTCATCCATTCCCTCCAGTAGCTAAGTGGCTACTCCCCTTTCACAACTCTTTGTCTGCCAGCGAAGCTATGAGGTTGATAAGATTTGGGATCGAGAGGTCGTTCAACTAGCCGCATACGCTCTTGTAGCCATACCTAGGACAAAGATTTATCGACATAAAATGACCCACACCAGGTCAGGAAAAAAAAGAAATAAGATGACCCACATCAGGTCAAAAAAAAAAAAAAGAAATAAGATTACCCACACCAGGTCGAAAAAAAAGGAATAAAAAAAAAAGAAAAGGAATCAGAAATAGGAAAATATGTGAGTTGTGTGAATGACACAAGAAATTACCTGAAGTAACAGGGGGCTACCGCAGAATGCAGCTTCTGGATTATGTCGTAAGGTATCTAAGCAATGAAGAGTTTCAGCTAAGACCAGAGGCATAGGTGAGCAGTCGTTGCGCATGTGCTTTACTACTCTTAGAAGGCAGCCGTGTCCGTAAACATTGGAAGGGCTTACAAATAGATAACGGTTGAGCAGGCATAACACCAATGCCCGTTTTTTATAACGGAAGTCAATCACAGTCCTGGGGTAGCTAGGGGAAGTGAAGTGCGCGATCAGACGACATAGATTTACCCTACGTCCGTTCAAAAATTCATCAACACGAGTAGTAATGCCCAGATAATCTTTGAAGTCTTTTCTTAAATCATCATCGAGACTAGGAAGCGCGGGAGAAGATTGAACAGATGATCCTAGGATGGCACTAAATTCCTCCGTCATAGGACATATCTCACGATCCCCAAAGCGGAACACGTGAACTTCGGGATCCCAAAATAAAGCAGCAGCGCGTAAAAATTCGCAGGAGATCTTAACTTGTTTCAGTGATAGCAGCAAGGGTCCCAGCTGAACACCAATGACGTAGTCCTTTTCATCCTTCGTGAGGTTGTCAAGCCATAATTTTAGAGCGTTTTCAAAATTTTGAGACATTGTGAGTGAAGAGAAAATTTTGAGATGGAGAAGTTTAAAGAGAAGAGTGCTATTAAAAGAGAAGAAAGCATGGGGCTAATAGAAATATTTATCCGTATTTAATACGGAGTTACCAGATACTCCTCCTTGTCAGATGCAGATTAGCTACTGAGATTTAAGAATTCTAGTAGAAGTCGATAAGCTGAACTTTCTAAGAAAAAAAGCAGGGTCAAAGGCGGGATTCTTATCCGAATTCGCATACGCCGCCCCTCTCCGGATCATGCTTAATAGCACGTTTTGAAAATCAAAATATTTTAACATGACTAGTAAGGAAATGTGAGACGTCTCTATGTTAACTTAGTTAATCATCAATTAGCTAACTGTAGTATTCATTGTAGTAAGTACTTTAGAATTTGTGTCATGGTCATGCATCATGCATCATCTACAATATATTATCATGCATCATCTACCATATATTATCATGCATCATCATACATGATTAACATCATCATGCATCATCAGTGAGCACATGAATTTGTTCCTGAGATCAAGCAAAATATAAAACAAAGCAAAAGAAAGGGGCAAAAATTTGAGATCTGAAATCATTCAATAAGGAGGGAGAAACACATATAATCTGACAGAAAGTCCGATCAAAACATACAAGATCCGATGGGGCTCCTTCATCAGACATCTAGTCACCCATCGGGGGCTCAAATTGGCGCACACCTCCGCTGAATTCCTTCCATATCAGGAGCCAGTTCAACAGTGCTCCGACGCCGACCATCTTGTCGCCAATCAAGTGCTGGAATGACGGCCAAGGCGCAATCCACGCTGATCTCGTCCCAATCAGAATAGTACGTTTCAACAATCATTTAAAGAGTACAAATTAAAAGTCATTCGTAAAAAAAAAAAGTGGTACTTACTTCGATGGAGTTCCGTAATCGGTCATCCGATCGCAATCGGGGGCTCGAACGTCAGCTATGGCGGCAGAAAACCGCTAATCGCATCCCATATCAGGAGCGAGCAGTCACCTCATTGCTAGTACAAAGTTGGGACAATGCCTATGGCGGCATAGGCGCTGATCTCCGGGGACGATGGGGCTTTAATGTTCTGAGCAATAATAGTTGAATTAAGAAAAAAAATCAAATCGAATTGGAAACAGGAGGATGATTTACTGGAATTTATGATTAAATTAAACTAGAAAAGGGGAAAGTAAAGTTTGGTCAGTTGAATATGAAAGAAGCAACATGAAACTTGTCCTCCCTGAACTTTGTGGAGTATATTCAATGAATACGTCAATTAAATTTGTGAGTCAACAAAAACGATCCATCTCCATACGGGCAAAATAGATGTACCTGTATATTTTTTGTGAAATAAACACTTGATATTTTTGAGAAGTCAAATTTAAACTTTTCCTTTTTGTGAAATAAAATTTTGCACAAATCCTTTTGTCGGCAGGCCCTAACATGCATTCAAGTTCTTAAAATAAAATTTTCTGAACTTGCCCTTTTTCCAAACTTATTGGTCAGCGGGCTCTAACACGCATCTAAGTTTGTAAAATAAAATTTTACGATCTTATCCATCCTTTTCAAAATAAAATTTTGAATCCTCGGTCGGCGGGCCCTGACACGCATTCGAGCTTGTGAAATCAAATTTTGCAGGTACACTCTTACGTGAAACAAAGTTTTGCTTAACCAGATTCCAGACAAGCGGAACAAAGTTTCGTTATACCGCTTTTCAGGAAAGAAGTGAAACAAAGTTTCACTATGACAATTCCAACCGGCGAAACAAAGTTTTGCCATGCCAGCTTCCAGTCAAGTCATAAAACAAAGTTTTATGATCTCTATGTCAACCAGCTACTCCAAACAAGTAATATAAGAGGCACAGGTACATTTCTTATTCTTTATCTGTCCCGACCGGACTACTTTGACCTTCGTCTTACTCAGACTCGGTCAAAGTGGGGGCTTCTGTAGCCACCTCAAAGTTGTCTACTGGCCTTACGAACACCCGATGATGAGGCCCTTATTTTAATTCGGAATGAAACTTACTTGAATTTGATATAAGGTTATTTATGCTCAAAATTGTCCCAAACACAGCCATTTTATAGCCCGGTCCACTTCGACACTTTACTATATACCTAGCCTCTCTTAATTAATTATGGGAGTAATGTTATATATCGACGGCACAAAACCGTAAATAATAGTGAACAGTTATACATTTTTATGCGCCGTACTCAAGGTGACATTTAAAATGGGTTAGATGAATTTATGCTCCGAATAGTCATGATTGCACAAGCCCATAAGGCGGATGCTCGGTTAATAAAAGAACCGAAAGTCAAGTTTAGCTAGTACACGGAGGATTAGCATGATGAGTTGTCTGGCACAACTTTGCGTATTTATCACATTGGAATTCCAATAATTTATCTTATTATAATATTGATAATGATAATGATAATGATAATTAAGATGGGATTTGTGATTGAGATAAGGAAAGTGTACACAAGAAAGAAAGCAAATAAACAAAGTGTGTACATAAGCATTCAAGAATTCATAGAGCAACGGAATTCAGCAGGTTGTAGACGAGTACTTCGACTAAAAGAGTTCTATCTTACAATAGTTCCAAATCTCGTCAAATACTCTCGTCCTAACTAGTATAAATACTCTCCTTTATACACAGAAAATTCATAAAAAATATACTACCTTGTCAAAAATACAATTCCACACAAAATACTACCTTCCCATCATACTTTCACAATACATACATCCATCCTATTTTGAGCATAAAGACGCCCTAAAGTCAGTTCGAGTAAGCTAATTGTCGAAACGCCGTATCCAGGTAGACTTGAGGGTGTCATATTTATTCTTTACTTCTTATATTATCGTAATTTAGCTTTCGTTGTTTGTAAATAATTTGTATAAAATTGTTTTAAAAAACGTTTTCTTTTATTAAAATCGTCAAATATATAATATTACAAATAAATAGTAGAGGCCGTCAGTTTGATGAGCGATCCGGGTGCCTAACACCTTCCCTGATCGTACCTTTACCCCCGAATCCGCAATCTTTGGTTCAGGCCGGAGTGACGGATCAGTCCCCATTCCAGGGATCAAAAGGGGCCTTTTCCGTTAACTTGTTTTTGTATGTTTTTTATTATAAAACCTACTGGCGACTCCATATTATTTACTTACTTATTTTCAAAAAAGGAGATTTTTTCAGGGATCTCACACACGGTAGCGGAATTAGATAGTATAATAGGATCTCCGCCGCTTCTGTTACTCGATCGAGTACTTTTATCACTCGATCGAGTGATATCACATAAGGAAATACTCGATCGACCACTTCCCTCACTCGATCGATCATTCTCCTTTTTTGACTTACTCGATCGAGCACTTTCATCAGTCGATCGAGTGATTTCTTCAGCAAATTCAGTCGATCGAGTAAGAAGATCACTCGATCGACCATCTTCAATTTCTGCAATGCTCGATCGACCATAATTATCACTCGATCGAGTGATGGGATGAATAAATTCACTTGATCGAGTTTATTTTCACTCGATCGAGTGTCAGCATTACACGCAGCGAGTAATTCTTCCAAAAACTCTTCTATATCATCCTCCGGGGTATCGTCAGCTATCAAGACCCCGTCTTCTGGTTCTTTTGGCCCTTCATGAGTGAGGTCAACTTGGAGATTCGTCGCATTGGCTGGATTGCATATCGGTAGAGGCTTGGCTTGGTCTTTCGCGAGTGTTAACTGCGCGACTTGTTCTCTTAATTCCGCTATGACCGCTTCTTTCCTATCGCACTTCTCATCAAATTGTTGTGATATGCTCAACATAAATGATTTTAATTCAGCAATTTCTTCATTTGTAGAAGGAGAAACTGGTTGCGGCGCCGGCGTAGAAGGAGTAGAGACATTCCTTATTTCTTCATACAGCTGAGAAAAAGGGACTCCTTGCTTGTATTTCTGATAAGCAAGGACGCGCTCTACATTTGCCAGGCACCCAATAGGGTCATGCCCTTCCATGCCACATCTACCACATGGCTCTATATGCTCAGTAACCGAACAAACTTGTAGTTTAGGCATTCTTGCAAATAGATTCACAAAGCAAACGAATAACCTGCAAAACTAATCAAAACTTTGCAGAAATGAGATCAGCCTGTTGGAATATGTGTCCTCCGACAATAATGTGATCACGACTGTTGATCATAATGATCACATGTTTAAGTCTCATTAAAATGAATACAATTGGGAAGTAATATTGTTACTGTCAACTGGTCAACATATATCGGTAATGATTGGCTGACTAGAGTTTGACATTACTGTCGTGTGACGGTGGTGATCAGTTGACCCCCTAGGTCATACCTAAAGGGCAACACTCTTAATTGATTATTTAATTGATCGTATAACGTTGCGAGTTAATTAAATTACTTGAAAATTGACGGACGATTTTGGAAGTAAAATTTACGTATCAAATTGAAATGTGATTAAATGAGATACGGTCTGAGTAATTAAATTGTATAATTACTCGGATGAAATAAATTGTTTAATGTAACAATTAAAATGAATGAATTGTTATAAATACAATCAGTTGTGATTTATAAATTGGTAAAATTTTTGGCACAAGTAATTATGAAATTACTAAGTCAATTTTTGTATGTGACGTATTTTTATTAATACGTTGATTTTTAATATGTTAAAAATACATAACAAATATATGTGACATGTGACATGTAACATATAGACAATTGACAAAAATAATATGGAATCCATATTATAGAGTGGGCCGAAAATAAGAAGGATTTAAGCTAATTATAAGTTGTTTGTAATTAGTGGAAAACACAATGATTAAAAAGCAAACCTAGCCATGCAAGCCTATTGTTCCTTGTGAAGAACAATTTCTCCATGCATTGGCTCCCCTATTGCCCTCCTCTTACACGGTTTTGGGGAAGCAAAAATGATCATTGTTTTTCTATAATTTTACCTAATAATATACTAAGTGTAGGAGATTATTATTCATTCTAATTCCATCATCAAATATTGAGTTCTAGTGAGAAGAAAAATCCTCTCTTCTTCTCTCTTAAAAACCGAAACAAATAAGTGTTTTATAAAAGGTTTTGGTTCAATTTTCTACCTTTGATTAATATTATAACTAGTATTTGTAATATTAATTATATTAAGAGGAGCCTTGGGTATAATACATAGGGAGAGATCTTACACTTAGATCTTTATTCTTCCATTGGAAAAGCTCAAGAACAAGAAGAGAAAGGTGATCTCTCTTGTGCCCTAATAGCCGAAATCTACTATGTAAGGACATGATTTCTCCTCTATTTATATTATTGTTTGCATGCATAAGATCCGTTTTAATTTTATGACAAATTAGTTTAGACATATATGAGTATGTTAATTTGTATATGTATATACATTTCCTTCAATTGGTATCAGAGCCACGGTTGTTTGCATGCAAATTGGTTAAAAGTTTTTCCGAGTTATATGAATAACAAATAAAACTTGTAAAATTTGTGTTATTATGATATATCACGAAATTATTACATGCATGTTAATATTTCTGGTCCTAAAGTGTTTTAGGATTTTTGGTTAATTTTTCGGATTTTATTGTTCATAATTTACAATAATGGCATTTAAATGTGATTTTATGAGTAAAAATGTCATTTTTTGGTCTAAAATTAGCTATACTTCGAATTTTCACTTGGTTTTTGAATATGTTGTTACATATATTATTTTTAGATAACCTGCAAATTTTCATAATTTTTGGACTTGTTATGCTCGAAAAATGAATTTTTCATTATTAAATACGGATTTAAGAGAAAAATAGGTTAATATGAGTTAAATTTCGAATCTGGTCATAGAAAATTAATATGTTGTCACATGCAATTTTACAAGATGTGTGTAAAATAATTGGCTATAAAGAAGTCTTTTAGCATGATTTATGAATTTTTGAAGAAAAATAGCATAAATAGTGACATTATTAGTGGAAAATTAATAAAACATAATCTATGACTTAGAAAAAACGTCTAATGTTGCATTTTATTATATTTTTCAGATCTAAAATTGAAAAGTTAATGAAAATAATTTTTCCATGATTTTATGATTATTTTATTAAAAATCGATAAACCGCAACATTGTTTTTCCGGAAAAATTTCGAAATTTTTAACCTAAGATTTTGAACATTATGAGTGTCATGGAATTTTTCCAGAATGTTCATGAATTTAAATTTTGAATTTTGAATTTATTTGGAATTTTTGGATTTATTTGAAGTTTAATAGCTTATTTTTGTAATTTTTGGTCCATTTATGAACAATTTTGTAAATAAAGGTTAATTATGGTCAAACTATTAGTGAAGACTAAATTTTGAGTCCTAAGAGGTTAGGGTAATTAACTTATGCATAAATATGAGTTTATGCATTTTTGTGATTATAAAATGTTGAAATCACGCAAATCCGTAAAAACCGAGTAATATATGATATTGGCTATTAAAGGCGATTTAGCATAAAAATTGAGCATGTTCATACATATTATAATGCTGCATTTTTCTTTATGATTGTCATAATTTTAATTTATGTAATTTTGTATTATGTAATTTTACTTAGTATGGCCTTAGATTTTAATTGGTATTTCCCGAAATGTATGGGAATATCGATTCGGTTGTAATTTTTATTGTGATCTCGTATCACCGTTTTGTAATTTAATAGATTTATTTTATTTTAGTTACAAATGTATAATAGGAAATTATGTAATTTATTATGTAATTTTATTCATTCCGGAGTTCCAAAAGACGGATTTCTTCAAGAATGGCGATACATAAAGACGGTGTTACCTCGAGATGCGTGCCACAACCGAAGTTCAAGGGACCAATGGAGTTGGTTTCCGAATATGTAATAGATTAATAGTTTTTCTATTTTAGGAAAGGCCATACTAGGATTTTTATCTTTATGCTTGCATTTTATTTTATGTCACATGCATCGCTAAATCGCCATAACTAAACATGCATTGTTATTTTATCGAGTTTATCGACCGTGTCAATTCGAATTATCGTAGTTCACCGCTTTAGTTCACTTAAAACGTGATAGATAATAAATTGACATGACCTCTCGCTAAAACTATCAATTGAGACATAGCCTTACCAAATAGTAGAAACCATGAAAACCTATTTCGTGAGGGAGTGCACTCGGCCACACCGGGGTACAAACCTTGTTACGTAGGGGAAGTGGGTGATGAATGTTAATCCACCGAATTCATGTTGATGAGGGATGTTGATACCCGTCGCTGTGAGTACCAAAGATAAAATTTATAAACTCCTATTAAGACTAACCTAGGCTAGTGGTAACAGGGTCGATCCACAAGGAGGCAGTTGTAAATTCTAGTTATTCTATGATCAGTCTAAGGTAACTATTATGGGGGTTGAATTGAGTTGGTCGACAGCTAAAGATAACAAAGATAATAAACGTAAATAACAGATAAGAGAAAGGTACTAGGATGGTCGGGTCATTACAGCTTCGGCGGCAGCAAACTAAGTCGGTCTGAATTTAACACAAGTAAGGCGGGAAATAAGAGGTCCTCTCGGTCCACTCCTAACAAATAGCATCTCTCGATCTCGCTATAGGTCCCTAATGTCACTAATACTGACTCTCGTCCTGAAAAGCGACTAATGGTCTAAACTATACCTATCTTTCGATCTTAGCACAGTTTAGTCGAATTAATTGACGGTCAAGCAACCTACCCTACCTTTCGGTCTAATGGGTCAGTCACAAAAGAGGTATCTAACTGGTCGCATGCATTCGATTCGTTAAATACAAGTTTAAAAACAATTAAAACGAAGGTAACCTTACAAGGTCAGTCGATCGACCAACTATGTCAGTCGATCGACTGACACGCGGGTTCAGTCCGTGTCTAACCTATTGCCGCCTAGCCATAAATCGCCTACATCCTAGCACAAGCTATTTAGCTACTCATGATGAAGGTAAAAACAACAATAAAACTCATGACAATTACGGAATTCATGCTTGATGTAAATAACAATAATGACGAAACGATAATTGGCTTTTTGGGGCACTAACTATCAATCCTATTCTAATAAAAGCAATAAACGGAAATAGGGCAGAATGAATACCGAAAATTCAGAGGAAAGATTTAGAACAAAGGCAGAAATTCCAATGCTAAAGTCGATAATCCAAAACCCTAATTGCGAAATAAGCTAAATTATGATGTGAAACTTAATGTATTCTCTGATATCAACTTCGATATCTTATTCGATGCTGGTGTTACGTTATATAGCAATAAACGCAACAACTTATTCTAAAACCTAAACTTCACGGGCTTTCTAAATCAAATGCGGAATCGAAGTCCTGGTCGATCGACTAAAGATCTTTGGTCGATCGATCGCTCCTCAGCAATGTAGCTTCGAAACCGAGCCTTGGTCGATCGATCGATTAGGTTGGTGGTCGACCGCTAATTTCGCTACTTGACTTCTTTAAACTCGTGGATTCGTCCTTTGGGCCTTGGATCGCGCACCAAGCTTGTTCCTTAAGCAGTTCCTTTACGTCATTTGCAATGCAGATTACTCGGGGGCGGATTTGGCTTGATTTCCCGCTAAATTCTCCACATTTCTGCAATAAAGTATAAAAGCACGAAAGTAGAGGAAAATAGAGAAATATGGGCATATATGGCACAATTGAGCTCTGAAATGCGTGTAAAAGGAGATGTAAAACATCATATAAATGACACGCATCAAATCTCCCCAAACCAAACCTTGCTTGTCCCCAAGCAAGAACTAGACTCGATCTAAAGACCTAATGGAACGAGTTCAAACTCAGAGCGAAATGCAAACTGTAAGGCCTAAACCAATTTAATACACAACCAACAATCAACTAGTAATGTGAATCATGCAAACGAATTATAAAGTCGTCAAAAACTGCTGAACCGTTGACTATAGAGACTTATCAAATTGGACTCTCGCGGGTCGCTCAAATCACTCAATTTAGCACAGGTGATATATTTGTAAGATAGAAAGAATTAATTTTGTAGTGACTCTCACCTAACTACGACCTATGAAGACATGCCAGCAATAAATTATGAAGACGACCTCTATGACCGTACATACGCATTCCAACCAAACAGATGACCATTGACACACGCCGAGGTATAATTATGGAAATGTGAGGTATGGGTAAGAAGAGGCAAAACATTTTATGGTAAAGTGGAGGTACAGGTGATCAAGCTAGTACCAAAACGGAACCAAAGGAACAACATCCAACTTCTTTCTCATAAACAAACGAACGGTGCTATAGCAAGCACAAAACTCACAATCTCCAAACTATCAAATCAATAAAACTCCCCATAGGATATAAAGGAATCATGGGAGCAAAAATCGCCAAAAGATACAGGATAAAGTATGCGAATTGATTTTTTTTTCTCTTTTTCTTGTTTCACGCACGTCAGTCGATCGACCTGAATGAGCAGTCGATCGACTGCGTTGAACAGTACAGAAACTCTTTTTTTTTTTCATTTTCTTTCTTTTTTCTTTCTTTCCTCTTTCATTTTCCAAACTTCATCTCAACAGAGCATATGCCACCAAAAATGAGTAACAACCCCAAAAACACAGACTACTAGCTTGACAAAGGACAGGCTAAATGTAGGATGTAGAAAATAGGACAAAAAGGGATATTTTTGGCAGTGTGGAGCTTATGGGTAAAATGAGAAAAGGAAACCTCTACCATATGTGTCAACTAACCACAAACCGAATGCATACAGGTATTAAGTAGATCAAATTCATAATTATGCAAATTAAGGAAACATGTCTCATAAGGAGTACTACTCACATTCCTAAATAAACCGGTCATAGATGTCACCAGTCATAAGCTCTAAAAACTCAGAATATAATGTAGCTTGCCAATTATCAAAGTCAAGTCTAAAGTTCAGCAAATAAATTGACGAAAACTCGTAGATATGCACTTATGATTCTACTAATAACATGTAAGTCAAGCAAGGCTCAGGCAAAACAGATGCAAATGCTAAATCATCATAGAAATACTACCGTTCCGACTCAACCTATATGCTAAAATAAACGTGCATTTTATGGAATTTTTTTTGAAATTTTTCAATTTTTTTGGAATTTTGGATAAATATGAATAAATAAACAACAATGCAAAATAGAATAAATAAACGTGAATGCAAACAAATGAATGAAGTGCGACGCAAAACCCTTCCCCAAACCAAATCGCACAATGTCCCCATTGTGCAAAATCATATAATGAAAGCAAAGAGAAATGGGAATTTGCGAGAAAAGGGAAATAAAAACACAATGACATAAAGTAAAGACTTGGGAACTCACAAGACTGTAAGCGCAGCAAAGGAAACCTCCCCAAACCAGCGTGAGCTAGGAGGTTTCAGTAGCCAGCAGTGCTACCAATAAGAGACCTGAAAAGACAATTAAAACCACGCATAAGACTGAAGAAAGCAATTTTGAAACGTAAATATTGTGCACAAATGAGACAAAAGAAGAAATAGATAATTCGACGGAATATAAAGTGGAGTAGAAAACTCCCTTAGGTCCGCATATCGACCAAACACAGCAGGGGAAAGGTCGTGAAAGAATATAGCAGCAGCAGAAGTCGATCGACCTCCAGGGGCAGTCGATCGACCAGATGGTCTTGAACAGTAGCTCCTGTAACCCGCAACTCAGTCGATCGACCAAAGATACCAGTCGATCGACTGAAAACACTGCTGCAGTGTCTTATTTCTTCGTAATTGCTCAATGATTTGAGCTGATAAGCTCTAATTACCTGCAAATGCACAATAGTACGCGCCAAAAATTGCGCAAAACCCGGAATAAAGTCTAAAGTACTTAAAAATCCTAAGCAAACTAAATAAAAGCGAAGTTTTCGTGCACACGAAAGCAATAACAGATAGTTCGAAAGCAAAAAAAATGAAGTTTATAATGAACTTGATCAACTAATAGTTGATAAAAAAGGACCAAGGGATGGCCCACTTTGTCGGCTTCTGGCTACTAGAGGTAGCCTCAATGGTGCTCATCTTATCAGTTGCACCTTTCTTAGCTTCAACAGTCGGAGAGTTGGTGATCGCCTTCGTCATCTCCCAATCAAGGACTTCCTCGGAATCGTCGGACTCCAAATCTGCCCATCTCACCTTAACTGGCTCATCTTCCACTTCCTCGTCAGTCCCATAACTTAGGCATCCAAGACCTCCTCTTGAAACGATAGGCTCTGTTGCAGCTGGAGCATCCAGCGGCTCTTCCTTCCCCAAACCAGCTCCTGCGATGTCTAAAACAACAAGTTTCTCCTCCTTCTTGCTCCCAGGTCGGGGCGGAGGGGTTAATACAGCAGTAGTAATAGGGACAGTCGATTCAGGAAGCACAAAATACGATTTCTTTTCGGAAACCGTGTTACAGGTGACAGGCCACATGGCATCCTTTTTCTTAGCCGGCTGGGCAAAAACAATAGAGTGTTTCCCAACCTTGAAGGTCAAGGTTCCTAAACCGACGTCGATGATCTGCACAAAGTGTGGTGTGCGAAACGGCCTACCCAAAATGATGGGAATATGGTCATCCTCGGGCATGTCAAGGACAACAAAGTCAACAGGGAAGAAAAACTTCCCTATTTGGACGGCACGTCCTCTAGGACTCCTATAGGCTCGACCGCAGATCGGTCGACCATCGAACTGTCATTTCGTGATAGCAAACCGGGTCAACTTGAGTCTCCTAGCTAAACTCAAGGGCATGACACTTATATCGGCCCCTAAGTCACACAATGCCTTCTCAATTGAGAAGGTACCTACTTTGCAAGGGGAGAAAAGCTGCCGGGTCCTCTAACTTAAGGGCGCGGTGTGAGAGAGATAAGAACAAGACTCCTTTGTGAGTGCGACGGTGTGCACTTTGTTTCAAGTGACCGCTTTTTTGACAAACGGTTGTTTCATAAATTTGGTGTAAGCGGGTACTTGGTTAACTAACTCAAGGAAGGGGACTTGCACATTAAGACTACGGATAACTTTCTCAAACTTATTGAAAGATACCTGTTCTTTGGTCGGCACGAGTCTCTCCGGATATGGGGCTGTAAGGAGCACCTTAGCCCTCTCTTCTAAGTCGCGTGTGCCGGTGTCCTTGGACTTAGGCTGAAAGTCCGTCACCTTCTCTTTGTTGAAGCTAGACCCTTCCTCGACCGTCTCGAGATGAGACCCATTGACCGTCATTGGATCGAACTTGAGCCGGGATCGACCCACCAAAGACTGGTCTGCCCCTAAAACTTTCGGGACTGTGGTACCCCGAAACAAGTGGTCTCGTAGATTATTTGGCATTAAAGGACGAGACTCTTCAATATCAGCAATGATAGTGGTCGATCGACCACTCTCCTCGATCGATCGATGGAATGCACGATTCGAAGCTCCTGGAACCGTGTTTGATCGATCGACTAGGTACTTCAGTCGATCGACTGAAATTCCTGGCAGACGCCTTTTTCTTTGAATTGTTCGTTGAAGCCTTCTCTTTGCTTGTTTCTGGCTCATCTTTCCCAACAGCATCCTCAACCATAGCAGGACCGTCAAGGGTGGACCCGCTCCTCAATGTGATGGCATTTAGGGTCTCCTTTTGTTCGGGTTGAGTGGGTAAATATCCGGGAGCTCGAGTGTTATTTTTACTAGCCAACTGAGCAATTTGGCTCTCTAATAGCTTCATCCCGGCCTCTCTTGCTTGGGACTCCTTTAGCAACAGATTCTTAAGCTCGGAAAACTCAGAATTTTGTGATTGTTGTTGTTGCGGCACATAAGGAGGCTTCGGTATTCTTTGTTGCTTTTGATGAGGCGCACACATACGGCTTCTTTGTGGCGGAGGTTGAGTTGGGTTTTGGACATTCGGCTCCTCCAACTCGAGGTTCGGATGTGGTGGCTCGTAGTAGGTGTTTGTCCGCCTATAATGTTGAAAGGCAAACACATGATTCAAAAGGACTAGGGCGTTTTTCGAGACATGGCCCTCAACTCCACACCTTTCACAGACGAAGGGACCGTCCCGCACAAAGCATTGACTTGGTACATCCCACCTTTAGATGCTCCCCTAGCTCATATTTGTCGAATCTCGCGGTAAGAGCCTCAAGTGCAAAGAACAGAGGAGGATTCAGCAGCTCTCCTCGGTTCCCTCTCGAATTCCCATACTCGGCCTTGTGGGTAGCTAGATCGTCAATGATCTTCCACCCCTTGGTTGCTCCTAAATTTTCAAACAAATCTCCCATTGTTGCAAAGCATCCAAAATGGCCCCTCGATCGTCGTACAACCCATTGTAGAAATGATTGCACAAACTCCACTTAGCAAACCCATGGTGCGGTATGGTTCGCACCAACTTCTTGAATCGGACCCATGCCTCATGGAAATTTTCATCTGGCCCTTGTTTAAAGCCCGTGATTTGGGCTCTAATAGCGATCGTCCTTGAAGCAGAAAAGTACTTCTTGTAGAACGCCAATGCCAATGTATTCCAGTCAGTGATCTCCAAAGCAGCTCGGTCCAGATCTCTATACCATTCCCTCGCAGCATCGCGAAGGGAGAAGATAAACATAGTTTCCTTGATCTGGTCCTGGGTCACGCCGGTGGTGGGGGAATGGGAGGCGATGAGTCAATGAAGGTCTCCATATGTTTAGTTGCATCTTCATTTGCAGCTCCCGAATGGTTTCTCTCTACCATAGTGATGTAGGCAGGCTTTGGTTCGAACTTTCTGGCTTCTCCCGGTAGTTCGAATCCCTTATATAAGTTCGCGGCCGTCGGCTCAGAAAAACTAGCTATACTCGCTTCCTCGGCCATGACTGAAAATTCTGGAGAAGTAACTGTCTCAACTGAAGATGTAGAAACGGGTGAAGAGGGTGGATTCTCCTCGAACAGCTCGTTCTCGTAAAAGCTAGAATGAGAACTGGGCTCTTCCAGCTGTTGTTCTTGAAATAATCTCCTCTTAACGTGCAAAGACCTTTCAATCTCTGGATCAAACGGCAGTAATGGACCACCCTGAGACCTGCGCATAAGAGGAAACTACAACAAAATATAAGAACAGTTTAAGGAACGGATGTTCCTTAAACTAAGAAAGACTAAAAATAAAGACAACTAAAATTAGGACTATTGCCTCCCAAGAACGGCGCCAAAATTTGATACCCGTCATTTGTGAGTACCAAAGATAAAATTTATAAACTCCTATTAAGACTAACCTAGGCTAGTGGTAACAGGGTCGATCCACAAGGAGGCAGTTGTAAATTCTAGTTGTTCTATGATCAGTCTAAGGTAACTATTATGGGGGTTGAATTGAGTTGGTCGACAGCTAAAGATAACAAAGATAATAAACGTAAATAACAGATAAGAGAAAGGTACTAGGATGGTCGGGTCATTACAGCTTCGGCGGCAGCAAACTAAGTCGGTCTGAATTTAACACAAGTAAGGCGGGAAATAAGAGGTCCTCTCGGTCCACTCCTAACAAATAGCATCTCTCGATCTCGCTATAGGTCCCTAATGTCACTAATACTGACTCTCGTCCTGAAAAGCGACTAATGGTCTAAACTATACCTATCTTTCGATCTTAGCACAGTTTAGTCGAATTAATTGACGGTCAAGCAACCTACCCTACCTTTCGGTCTAATGGGTCAGTCACAAAAGAGGTATCTAACTGGTCGCATGCATTCGATTCGTTAAATACAAGTTTAAAAACAATTAAAACGAAGGTAACCTTACAAGGTCGATCGATCGACCAACTATGTCGATCGATCGACCGACACGCTGGTTCGATCGTGTCTAACCTATTCCGCCTAGCCATAAATCGCCTACATCCTAGCACAAGCTATTTAGCTACTCATGATGAAGGTAAAAACAACAATAAAACTCATGACAATTACGGAATTCATGCTTGATGTAAATAACAATAATGACGAAACGATAATTGGCTTTTTGGGGCACTAACTATCAATCCTATTCTAATAAAAGCAATAAACGGAAATAGGGCAGAATGAATACCGAAAATTCAGAGGAAAGATTTAGAACAAAGGCAGAAATTCCAATGCTAAAGTCGATAATCCAAAACCCTAATTGCGAAATAAGCTAAATTATGATGTGAAACTTAATGTATTCTCTGATATCAACTTCGATATCTTATTCGATGCTGGTGTTACATTATATAGCAATAAACGCAACAACTTATTCTAAAACCTAAACTTCACGGGCTTTCTAAATCTCGTCTGGAATCGAAGTCTGGTCGATCGACTAAAGATGCTGGTCGATCGACTGCTCCTCAGCAACAGTAGCTTCTGGAAACCGAGCCTTGGTCGATCGACTGATTAGGTTGGTCGGTCGACTGGCTAAGCTGCTACTTGACTTCTTTAAACTCGTGGATTCGTCCTTTGGGCCTTGGATCGCGCACCAAGCTTGTTCCTTAAGCAGTTCCTTTACGTCATTTGCAATGCAGATTACTCAGGGGCGGATTTGGCTTGATTTCCCGCTAAATTCTCCACATTTCTGCAATAAAGTATAAAAGCACGAAAGTAGAGGAAAATAGAGAAATATGGGCATATATGGCACAATTGAGCTCTGAAATGCGTGTAAAAGGAGATGTAAAACATCATATAAATGACACGCATCAGATGTATCGGCCCCACCGTGCCCAAGTTAATGTGGGTTTGGATCATGGACACATTTATTCGAAATTTGGATTGAACTCAACAAAAGTATTTGATAAGGGATGTATCGGCCCCACCGTGCCCTTGTCGATGTGTTTTGGGCTATAGATAATTGTTAATGTAATATTATCGACCAAGAGTTCTAAAAGTAGAATCGATTAAACGTTAATCCACCGAGTTATATTGATAAAGGATGTATCGGCCCCACCGTGCCTAAGTCGATATGAATTTGGGTCTTGGAATCATTTATCTAGTTGGGTAGAGGTCACTAGAAAAATGCGTAAAACTTGTTTAAATCATACATTTTTACGAATATAAACGACATTTGTTTTACTCCTTATATTTTGTTTTGTAGACCACTTCTTATTCATAACAAATGGCAACACCAACTCCTAATGCTACACCTCTCGCTAGTTCGTCTTGGCTCCGATCCTTCATGGATCGATGTAAACTTGAAAAGAATGGGTCAAATTTCTCCGAGTGGGATGCCCAACTCAAATTAGCCGAGGGTGACGACAAGCTTCGTTACCTTACCGAGGCCTCTCCACCCGAGCCCTCCACTAGGTCCACCGCGGCCACTAGGGAAGCATATGAGGCTTACCAAAAGGAGTCCGCCGCAATGAAAAATGTCTTAATATTTGCGATGGAGGCGGACCTCCAAAGGAGAGCCTTCAAAATGGGCAATGCTAATGAGATTTACTCCAAACTTGTGACCATGTTTTCACAAACTCCGCGGATCGTCCAATATGAGGCGGCGCGGCATTCTTTGATCTCGACTTCAAAGAGGGCCAAAAGGTTAGCCCTCATGTGCTCAAACTCATGGAGCTTGTCGAGACCTTGAAAATTCAAAAGGTTGAAATCCCCAAAGAACTCATCGTAGATAGGATTCTACACTCCTTGTCCAAAGTCAAGGCATATGTACAATTCCGGGTGAATTTCAACATGCAAGACAAGGACGTGTCTCTTGAGGAGTTGCACAAGTTACTTGTGCAAGCCGAGAGGGACATGGGGTTAAATGTGAACCCTCCCAAGGATGTGCTTAACATAAGCACAAAGAGTAAGGGGAAGTTCAAGAAGAATGGGAGAAAGGGCAAGAAGCAAGCTCCCACATTCACCAAAGCTAAGTCTTGTGAAGCTAGCACCTCCAAAGTCAAGAAGGGTCCTCTTGATAAGTGCCATTATTGTAATGGCATGGGACATTGGAAAAGAAATTGTTCCAAGTACCTTGGTGATATCAAAGCTGGAAAGATCACTCCAGTAGGTAAATGACTAACCTTCTTTTATGTTTCTAAATTCAACTATGGTATTATGATGCAAAGTTATGATAATGTATCTCCCTTTTATTGTAAATAGGGCCTCCACCAAGCAAAGACAAGGGAAAAGAAAAACAAGCATAAGAAACCATGGAGAAGCTAAGGATAGCTTTTATGGAGCTTTGTTTTTCATTGTCTTATTTTAAGTTATGTTTTGAATTTTTAGAACTTTAAGTTTCCGTGTTCGACATGGAAAGGTATTTTGGATAATGGTTTGTATTTTGGATGATGGTGACTTGGTTTGCAACCCAAGTCACCCGTTTTTATCATTTATCCTTTATGTTCTAAAATTTCATCTTTAAATGCTTGCGTTTTGAAACATAAGATTATTCACTTAAAGGTGATCTAATAGACAATTATAGTGACGGGTTTCATTATATGTCCACATGCTTAAGGCTTGTGTATGATCATTTATAAAGTGATTTTGAGTCTATGAACTCTCTTAAAGGTATGTCAATCACCAAGTACACATATAAAATCAATAACAATTAGTCTACCTATGAGGTAGTTCTCCTTATAATTCAACATCATTAATTTGTGTCTCATATGCTATCTTTGAATGTTTAGTGTATTTATTCTAAAGATAGAGTGGGAGAAAAATGAGGACACATCACACAAGGCAAGATAAAATTGTGTACTTGTGTATATGAAGATCTACACAAGAGAGAATGATTTGAATAAAGGTATATTTTGGATAATGAGTATGCCAAATAGATGAGATCGATGGTCTCAAGTTAGTTCTATTTGACTAAAGAGACCAAGTGTAGTAATCATAAGAGAATTTTCTCAAGATAACTACACGAGGAGACCAAAAGAAAGTTTTGGAAGAAAAATAACTAATGTATAGTCTTAACAAGTTTTTGACTAAGTTTATGAAACATTTGACCAATAGTTTCAATCATGAGTTTTACTTAAGAGCCTAAATGAATCAAAGTAACATACTAGTTATGATCAAAATCAAGTTGCAAAAATTGATATTCCGATATCTTCTATAGCCAACGTTTTAACCATACAAATGTCATTGCTTAACCTCCCCATGAAATGGTTAAATCTCCTTCCAAAAGGATATTTGCGAGGGACGTATTCTAAATATTATTTGTATTTGAATAATGACATTGCTACACATCATTATGATATGAATGTGTTAGAGATTTAAAATCTCTTTCCGTAAGGTTGAAGATAAGACCAATTCAAAATAGGCATTTTGAAAGGATATGATGGGAACATATATGGTTTTATCCTAGTAACTTGGCAAAGCAATTTATATTTATATTCTTGACAAATTTCGATTGAGAAGTCAATTTCGAAATATGTTGAATTGAGTGGGAGTTAGGAAATTCTCATGTGAAGACATGGAATTTAGTGGGAGCTATCCTCCTTGAATGTATAAAACTCATTACTCATTAAAGAATGACGAGCCAATGCCTTCTTTCATAAAGAAGCTTTTGAGTTTTCAATTCTGGATGAAAATGGACAATGATGAATCCAATTACATCATGGGATGTTGGATTAGTATTAAAGAGATACACATCGTATCAACATATACATAGGTTATTCATATGAATAAAAATGGGATTACCGTTAGCTTGATCATGGTAGTTCATTGAACACGAGAACGGTTGATCTCATGATTATTAGTGACTAATGTTTCCGCCATTAGAATAATCATATACATGTCCAATTATGAATCATATGCATAAGAGCATGATGATTGATTTGTGAGCCATTACAAGAAACGTCATGAATTCTCAAGTAGAATCCAATGAGCGATTTCAATGCTTGACGGAATGTTCCATTATGTGATAAGAGGTTGCACATTTTGTAGAAGATCCAAGCACATATAAGGATTTATGAGAATCCCAAATCTTTCAAACTTGAAAAGAGAAATGAGAAGTTTTGGAAAGATGGTTGGTTGAATAAGAAGTTATTCAAAGATAATCTTTCCTAGTTAAGCTAGGACTTGTGAGAAGTACTAAGCTAATAATCTTGTCAATTGTTACAAGATTCTACAAAACATATACCTAGTGCATTGTGTGTGGATGGAATACTTGATCGGTACAAGTTGTATTATTCATCGCAAATTCGTTCGTTATGAGATGATCGATAAGAAAGTTCTTTCAAGTTAAAGAACCAAAACCAAGGTCGAGAACCTTGATGTGTACTTGGTAAAATTCATGGTATGAGAACATGAATGTGAAGGAAATTGCAAGTGTAAGAAGTTTGAACACGTGGACACATGGGATGTTAAACTTCTATTGCAATCAATAAGGGTTTACACTTATGATAAACATCACAAGGTTGTAATATGATATTGACTACCCGGGTGTGATGTCGACACTTGTCGTTTGAGTTATTATTGACTCACCTTGAACATTGTTATATCCAAACGGGTTGTAGAGACAATTGAACCCCGTTAAAGTGAACATGGATTAACATTGTTTTTGCCCATAGTTACTTATATGAGGTGACATCTCGAAGTGACTAGAGTGTGAGGAGATTGATGGCAAGTTCAAGTGCCATACAGTCATGTGAGATGACTAGTCGATCACATAGGCAGACTGTTAGGAACATTTTGTCGGGCCTAATGACCGCTTATAGAGTTCTGGCAAATTTATATAGCCTGGTCGTGGCGAGAGCTACTATAGTATTCAAATGAGTCGATTCTTTTGACTAAAGACTATTCGCCTAAGATGGCACAGATTTAGATTAACTTTGATTTGTGTTACTACGACCTTCGTAAATGGGGTCAAATGGGCATATTTTGGGTTATGATGGTGTGGCTAGTCGAAGGGAATGAGTGCGATAGGAATTGTCCACCCCTAGTCAGGGTTATAACAATATCTCGGGGCCACTCGAGGAGTAATGAATTGGAAATGCGTGGCCACGCTCGGATGGCGTCAGTGGATAAATCCGGTCAATCAGTTATTCTCCGGATCGAGGAAACCACTCTTGATATGATCACTTGCAAGTACGACCTGAAAGACACCTTGCATTGAGTGGGAGATAGTAATAGGACAAGAGAATTGGTGGAGCACACTTGTCGAGGACAAGTGGGAGATTGTTGGAATATGTGTCCTCCGACAATAATGCGATCACGACTGTTGATCATAATGATCACATGTTTAAGTCTCATTAAAATGAATACAATTGGGAAGTAATATTGTTACTGTCAACTGGTCAACATATATCGGTAATGATTGGCTGACTAGAGTTTGACATTACTGTCGTGTGACGGTGGTGATCAGTTGACCCCCTAGGTCATACCTAAAGGGCAACACTCTTAATTGATTATTTAATTGATCGTATAACGTTGCGAGTTAATTAAATTACTTGAAAATTGACGGACGATTTTGGAAGTAAAATTTACGTATCAAATTGAAATGTGATTAAATGAGATACGGTCTGAGTAATTAAATTGTATAATTACTCGGATGAAATAAATTGTTTAATGTAACAATTAAAATGAATGAATTGTTATAAATACAATCAGTTGTGATTTATAAATTGGTAAAAATTTTGGCACAAGTAATTATGAAATTACTAAGTCAATTTTTGTATGTGACGTATTTTTATTAATACGTTGATTTTTAATATGTTAAAAATACATAACAAATATATGTGACATGTGACATGTAACATATAGACAATTGACAAAAATAATATGGAATCCATATTATAGAGTGGGCCGAAAATAAGAAGGATTTAAGCTAATTATAAGTTGTTTGTAATTAGTGGAAAACACAATGATTAAAAAGCAAACCTAGCCATGCAAGCCTATTGTTCCTTGTGAAGAACAATTTCTCCATGCATTGGCTCCCCTATTGCCCTCCTCTTACACGGTTTTGGGGAAGCAAAAATGATCATTGTTTTTCTATAATTTTACCTAATAATATACTAAGTGTAGGAGATTATTATTCATTCTAATTCCATCATCAAATATTGAGTTCTAGTGAGAAGAAAAATCCTCTCTTCTTCTCTCTTAAAAACCGAAACAAATAAGTGTTTTATAAAAGATTTTGGTTCAATTTTCTACCTTTGATTAATATTATAACTAGTATTTGTAATATTAATTATATTAAGAGGAGCCTTGGGTATAATACATAGGGAGAGATCTTACACTTAGATCTTTATTCTTCCATTGGAAAAGCTCAAGAACAAGAAGAGAAAGGTGATCTCTCTTGTGCCCTAATAGCCGAAATCTACTATGTAAGGACATGATTTCTCCTCTATTTATATTATTGTTTGCATGCATAAGATCCGTTTTAATTTTATGACAAATTAGTTTAGACATATATGAGTATGTTAATTTGTATATGTATATACATTTCCTTCACAGCCTCAAGGAATAAATTCCCTGAGACGAGAAACAAACTTAATTAAAGCAACAAAATTACGCCACCTCCCCGGCAACGGCGCCAAAATTTGACACGTCAGTCATATACCTGTCAAAAATACCAACTGGCTCTAACTAATATAGCTAGGGAAGTCGGGTCGATCTCCACAAGGAAATGGGAAGATTTCAGCTTTGTCTAAGTTCGTCTCGGTAACCAAATGGGGGGTTTTAAATGATTGATTCTAAACTAAAGAGAGTAAGGAAGAGAAATAAAGTAGAGAAAATAAGGAAGAAAAACAGAGGTAAATCAGATAAAAGGGGAAATATGCTAGGAATCGGTCTACCGTGGCAGTTACACTATCGGATCAACAGAGTCGATTAACTTATTGATAAGAAGAGCGAGGTCGTCACCTTTCGGTCCTTAAACCTACGATTATACCCTTTCGGTCTCTAATCGCCCTAGGGTCTTCCTAACTTAGCTTTCGCCCTAATTAGGTGTCACCTATTGTACTTAAGCAAGCCTTCCCTTCCAATCTTTCGATCCAGGTCGGGGGTAACTAATTAATCGGTCTCCTGCATGCATTCATTCAACCTAAACACAATTATATTACTTAATACAATTCTTGTCGCAAAGCAAACCTAATCATGTCGATCCTAACATGTCTCTACCACGGTTTCCCTAATCCTAACATATTAAAGGGATTAGTTACGCCTCATCATCGAATCAACAAAAACAACATATAAATAATTAACACTAAACATTAAAGCGAACTAATAAAGATTGAATAAGGTAGAGATGAAATAATAGGGGAAAACAACAACAGAATAGCAATAGTAACTATAATTAAAAGATAAAGGAAGAATGATAATACCAATCGTAATCCAATTCCGAGTAGAAAAGTATAGAGTAAAAATATATGAGAGAACCCAAAAATGTCGAAGGGAAGGGGAAGAGAGAAGAGAGGAGAGTTACGTTCTTCACTACTCAGTCTTATACGAAAATTCCACTCTAAACCTAATCTATGGACTAATTACAAAAGCCCATACAAAATTAGGCGGAAAATAAACAAAAGCAGGACAAACCACTCGATCGAGTGGAAATAAACCACTCGATCGAGCAACTGAGCAAGAAACCTCTCGATCGAGTGATTTAAACCACTCGATCGAGTACTTCTCGAAATGCCTTATCTTGTATAAACTAACTTGGACTGCTCGATCAAGCAGTTTGGAGCATATAAAGCACTCGATCGAGTAATAAACCACTCGATCGAGCTGGTTAGGCACGTTAAACCTTGAAATACTTCCCGAATCCAGCTCATGCGTCTTCCAAATGTTAGATTTCCATGCTCCAGCTCCTCATTCTCCATAAATGCATGCAAATGGAACGAATTAAGGCTCGATTTAGCTCCTCTTTGGTTAATTCCTGCAAATTACATAAAACGAACCAAAGTAGAATATTCGGGGGTATTTGTAGCTAGATGCTACATAAAAAGTACAGAAATGCGTGTAAAAATGAGGTACAAACCTTATATAAAAGACACACATCACATCTCGGTCGCCCGAGGATAGTATATAAAAAGTAACAATTCATAAACATTTATTAAAGTATAAAGTTTAAACGATTACATTGTCTCAGAGAAATACCAAAAGAAAGTGTCTATCAAAACTCAATACAACTGAAATCCAAAACATCTACTCGTAACAGCGGAAGCTAGACTCAAAGTGATGACATCCCATATCGTCCCCGTAGCTAAAGTCAACCATCACCTGTCACAATCTGCTCACCATCCCCGAATGGATCACCATAGTTTTACAAAACAACAACGGGGTCAGTTCATTGTATAATTAAGATAAGCAAAATACAAGAATATCAATGACAGCAATTTCACAATCATTCACCATTCCCATCCATGTCTCATAACTGACTACACACTTAAGTGTGTAGTCCTGCCAGATTACTACCGCGACAGATAATCCACACCGCCAGTGGGGGACCGCAACCTTGCCCACCTAAGCCCCGCTCATCGCAACGAGCAACAACCCATATTCCTTAATGTTCACATCCCCTCTTATGGCGGGTTACACAAGGGGCGAATCAAGGCCATGAAGCCACTCCCGCAAGTGACTCCACTCAGCCGAGGACACACCTCACCAACATAGTCAATTCACCACAACTCCAACAATCGAGAATACAAATCAACAACAATACTAATCATGCCATTTAAATCACAATCATTACATCTTAAATTAATTATGTAATCAACTGAGTAGGGAAACCCTACCTTAGCACATATCCGAATACGAGTCTACAAGCGAAAGCAAGAAACGTTCTTCTAAAAATTCTCCACCTAACAACAATCATAACAATCCAATCACAACATGCAATCATCCCTTTTCCCCCAAATTCCAATACTAGGGTAAAACCCTAAAAGACAAAACTAACAAAAGTATAAAACTAGTGACTTACCGACGCAACCGACGCGAGAGAGAGATGAACAAGGACTCACGAACAATCAAAGATCTTGGGAGAGATTAGGGATGATTAGAGTACGTAGAAATGTTTTAGGTTTTTGTAAAAAGTGAAACTATTATACATAATTTACAACTCTAATCATCCTAAACCAAACCACGGAAATAATTCCCGTCAGACCGGATACTCGGTTGAGTAATGAGAGTACTCGGCCGAGTATTACCATACTCGACCGAGTGTTCCTGGATAGTAGCCTGACCAGAAAACACACGACACAATACTCGGCCGAGTTAGCCCTATTCGGCCGAGTGGCAGAACCCAGAAAACCGTGGTATTACAGTCTTACCTTATTAAAAAGAACTTCGTCCCCGAAGTTCATACCATACTCAAAACGAAACACCCAACACAACACTAGGTGCTCAAAGATAACAACCATAACTACTCAAAGTTACCAACAAAGCCAACTATACATGACAAAACACTCAATTCAAACTCGAAAGATTGACAAAACACAACTATGTTAACCTCAACTAACCCCAAAACAAACATGCGACCATCTCCTACCCTCTTAAAAGACAACGATTACGTCTCCGTAACAAAACATACCTGATCGAAAAAGTGAGGAAAACGCTCTCTCATAGCCTCCTCTGGTTCCCATATGGCTTCTTCCACATCGTGATTAGACCAAAGTATCTTTAGTAAGACGGTCTCGCCGTTCCTTGTCTTACGCACCTTCCGGTCTAAGATCTCTTTGGGAACCTCCGCATAAGTGAGAGACTCATCTAACTCTATGTTCTCAACCTCAAGAACATGTGATGTATTGCTCACATACTTCCGAAGTTGCAAAACATGAAACACGTTGTGAACTCGATCAAGCAATGGTGGTAAAGCTAGCGGGTAGACTACTTCACCAATGCGGTCTGAGATCTCATAGGGACCGATAAAATTCTGACTCAACTTCTCTTTCTTGCCAAACCTCATCACCCCTAGCATGGGTGACACTTTTAAAAGGACCTTGTCACCTACTGCGAACTCGATGTCCCTGCGGTGCAAGTCTGCATAACTCTTTTGGCGATCTTGAGCTTCTTTCATCTTTTGGCGAATCATGCGAACTTGCTCAATCATATCATGCGCTATCTGTGGTCCTAAAACCATAGTCTCAGCACTATCGTCCCAACATACCGGACTCCTGCACTCCCTGCCATATAAAGCATCAAACGGTGCCATTCCAATGTTGGTGTGATAGTTGTTGTTGTATAAAAACTCAATCAAGTCTAGCCTATCTTCATAACTTCCACCAAACACCATGGCACAAGCCCTCAACATATCTTCTAAAGTCTTGATAGTCCTCTCCGTCTGACCATCTGTCATAGGATGAAAAGCTGTACTCATATTTAAGGTAGTTCCCATCAAATCCTGCAACTCTTGCCAAAACCGTGATATAAACCTCGCATCTCGATCGGACACTATGTCCGTTGGCACCCCATGTAACCGAACCACATGCTTCCTATAACCCAAAGCTAACTGTATCTCGGTCCAAGTACCCTTCATCGGAATAAAGTGAGCTGACTTTGTTAAACGGTCGACGATCACCCAAATCATATTGTTACCTTGCTGAGTCCTTGGTAATCCCACGATAAAGTCCATAGAGATCGACTCCCATTTCCACTCTGGTACCTCAAGTGACTGAATCTTAAATTGTGGTCTGGGTTTTTCACCTTTTACTTCTTGACAAGTTAGACACTTAGCCACGAACTAGGCCACATCTTTCTTCATATTAGGCCACCAAAACGTTTTCTTTAAGTCCTAGTAAAGCATGTCACCACCCGGATGAACTGAATAAGGAGTGCAATGAGCCTTCGTCATGATCAACCTTTTCAAGTCTGCATCACTAGGAACACATCATCTCCTATCAAAACCAGCACTCCCATCTGCGTGGATAGAAAACCTCGAAATTGTGCCACTCTCTACCCTTGACTTTCACTCTTGAATCTGTTGGAGCTTGTGTCCTCCACAAATTAGTGTAATAACATTTATAAATCTTTTAAAGGTTCACAAGGGTATACTTCGTATTTTATCAGTTGATTAACGATTACCTAATAACGGTTGGCTTGCTAGAAAGTTTGACGTTATTATCATACTGATGGCGGTGATCAACTGGTCCCTAAAAGTCATACCTAAAGGATGTGTGAGAGAGATGTGATTATGGAAATGTAATCACTTTGATGCCTTATATGACTAAAAGGTTAGTTCATATAATTGACTAAACAGTTAGTCAACGTGTTGATGAGACGATTATTTAATGCCGATTAAATAATATTAGCTGAGACGAATTAACTGTCAATTCCTAAATTGAATATAATAAGTTATATTTAATTAATGTATATAATGTTAGCTTGGACGAATTAATATGTTAATTCGTAATTAAATGTAATCGGTTATATTTAATTAGCAAGTTAAAGTATATATTATACGATATTCTCACAGACCGGCATTAATAAATCCACTGCAAGCTGTTGTGTGTAGACTTATTAATACGGAATGATATAAATGACAATTTATAAATAATACATTTAATACATTTTGTATACTACCAAAATAAGAAGATTTAATCTCCTTATTTTTGGTAAGTAGAAAAACCGAAAAAAGGAGATATTAATCTCTCTTAATTTCGGTTAGATGGGCCGAAATTAGGGGAAAAAAAAAATCTCCCTCATTCACTCTTATTTCGGTTACAATAAGAGGAGTGTAGAGATCATTTTTTTTCTACCCTAATTCTAACCTAGCCTCCTCTCATCAAAGAAAAACACAAAAACCTAAATTTAATCAGTTAATTAGGGATCGATTCTAGCAAGAAGCAAAGGGCATATCTCATATCATCTTGGGTGCAACTGATAGGTGAATATCATTGCGATATTGTTCTTAGGCCGATTTTGCTAGGACCGAAGGTTGTTTCTTCATTCTCTACTTTTGTTTATGCAATTTATTTTATGACTCGTAATCATCTTTATAAATTCGTTATAATCCTTAATAATAATTTAAGTATACAGATTATTTCCCACAAGTGGTATCAGAGCCAAGGCCACGAATTTTATTTTTGATGATTTTCATAATTGAATTTAACCAAAAGGATTTCGTAAGAAAAAAAATTAATCGGCTGAAAAAAAATTTATGCCGAGAAGAAATTTTTTCAGCCGAGTTGTTTTATTTTTGTTGTTGTTTTGATTTCCGTTTTGATTTGTTCATATTGTTGTTTTTAATCAGTTAAGATGATAATATGATAATTTGTAGATGTTTTGATTTAATGATGATTAAATTAATATGTAAATGGAATCGTCATGTTGATGATATAAAAATTTGTTTTTGCTATATAGTTTTTGGCATATACGGTTAATCATGTTTCATTAATTCATATGCTAATCTTGTTCTAATAGCAACCATAAACGATTTGTTCATCAAATTTTGTTTGTTTTAGGGCATAATGCCGAAATAAAAATATTAAGGCTGTTTTAATTTTTTTTTCCAGCCAAGACATAAAAAAAAAAAAAATAGTTTCTGTTTTTTATGTTTCGTTTTTCTTACAGCCAAGAAAGAAAAAAAACTTTTTATTTCTGTTACTGTTCACCGTGGGCAGATTTAATAAAAAAAAAAAATTATTTTTCCTTTCGGTTTTTGCTGAAAAGCCGAGAAAAGATGTTTTTTGGGGCTGTTTCGGTTTTTGCCGAGAAAAATTTTAAAGAATTTTTTTTTTTTTGTTGTTTTTGGCCAATAATTATAATTATACATTTTAATGTATGATTAATTGTTGTGAAAAGGTTCACATATTAAGATACCTAATTATTTTAAAGAAGTTTAAAATAATGTTGCATTAAATTCATATTACAAGTTTAATATGAATTAAGATTAAATTTATAGTGAGTAATTGAGGAATTGTCACTTAACTTGATCAATTAAATAGGTGGTTTGGGAAATTAATCTACATAATTAAAGAATTATGTCTTGCATGTTTATTTTTAGTTGATGCATTTTTTTGATTGAATGAATTTATTTACGTATTTTTGCAATCGGTTGTAATTTGTAATATCTAGTGCGGCCTTAGCCAAATTATGTTTTCGTAATGATGGAAACATAATTTTTAATGTAATTTGAGATCTCGTATCTCCGTTTGGTTTTCTTTATTTATTAAGGTTTTGAAATTAGAATCTAAATAGGTTTATTATGTAATTTTAAATTGTAATTTTTGAGAATACTAAAGATGGAGATTGGAGCTCACTCCCGCTACATGGATCAAGATGGAACATCAAGACAAGCTTCTCGGGTCCAAGGATGGATTCCAAAGTTGTATTTATGTTCATTTTGATAGATAGGCCACACTAGGACTTTTTTTTGTTTTTACGTTTTCGTTCCTATTGCTTTTCATTCACATGATAGTTTATGCATCATATTCCGCCTAAACCAAACCACCTACTAAAATGCATGAAAATTGACTCTTATAGATTGTATGTTAGTTTTCATAGACATACAGATGTCACATAGTTTAAACCATCACCTTAATTTATTCATTCACGCGTGCTAGATATTGGTTCACTTAAAATGAATTAAAATGAAGATGATGGTACTTCCTCTAAAACGGAAATTGAGACTAGTCTTTATAAGGGCAAACAACTATGAATCCCTTCTTCGTCGGTAGGCATAATATGACCCCTTCTACGTTGGGTAAATAGTTTGTGTTGACTTAGTTTATCTCAACATTATAGTCCGAAGAGTTTCTCGTGATTATGATGGACTAAAGATAGAATTTACAGAAATTTATCGACCAAGAATTCTAACAGTAGAATTAGCCAAAAGGTTGGCTTATCAATTTACAGATAATTGAGTCTTAGGATCATTTATATAATTCTTGACGGAGGTCAATTGTATAAATGCTTGAGTCTTCGCTTATAACAGTTTTTCATTAAGACTTAAAACCATAACGATGTACATGCTTATTATTTTTATTCTTCTTTTCGCAATGTAGAATACGTTTATTTTGATAATACTGTTACAGCAAATGGCTGAAAATAACGAAATCCCAATGCCGAGTGCCACACTTGGACGCGAGTCCTGGTTTAAAGTTTTTATGGACAACATGAATCAGTTCACACGACTGAAGAATGATGGGTCCAACTTTGCGGACTGGGAGGCAGCACTATGAATGCTGCCATTGCTGACGGTAAGCTCAAGTACTTAACTGAGCCAATACCGGTAAACCCAGGCCCCAATGTAAGAGTTAACGAGTCACTTGCTTATAGTGATTTTGTTATGGAAGCGGGTGCGATAAAGAACGTACTCATCTTTGCAATGGAAACCAATTTGCAGAGACGCTTCATTGCCCAAGGTGCAAACAAGATTTTCACCACGCTCACTAACGAGTTCTCAAAAGCACCGAGGATCGTTACTTATGAGCATACCTGTCGCTTCTTTGATGCGAAACTCCAAAAGGGCCAACCGGTTAGCCCACACATTCTTAACATGATTGAGAATGTCGAGAAATTGGAGGCACTTGATTGCAAAATCAGTGAGAGCATAGTCATTGACCGAATGCTTCATTCTCTTCATGATGGTTTTGCCCTTGTTAGGGCGAACTACTACATGAATGACTTAAAGAAAAGTCCTCATGAGCTACACTCACTTCTCGTACAGACCGAGAAGGATATGAAATTGAGTGGGAGCATGAAGCAGGATGTTCTCACGATTTCAAACAAGAATAAAGGTAAGGGCAAAGCTCTAAGCGACCTAACTGCAGGTAAGCCAAAATTCAAGAAGCCAGGAAACGGTAAGAGTGGGCCTGGTGAGACTAGTGGCTCACAGGGCAAGACAAAGAGCAAGGGCGGTGACATTGAGTGCCACCATTGTCACAAGACTGGACATTGGAGGAGGAACTGTCCCGTGTACCGTGAGGACATTAAAGTAGGCCGCGTCGTTCCTGTTGGTATGTCATCTTATATTCATATGATTGAGATTAACCATGCAAGTTTCGGAACTTGGGTACTTGATACTGGTTGTGGTTCTCATCTGTGTAATAATTTGCAGGGCCTAAGAAACATAACACCTCTCGGAAAGGGTGATATGGACCTGCGAGTCGGGAATGGAGCTAGAGCTGCTGCAGTCTCGAAGGGAACATATGTAATCCAACTCCCTAGGGGTTTTGAGTTATTTTTAAATAACTGTTACTATGTACCCAGTTTGTCTAAGAACATTATTTCAGTTTCCGTACTTGATAAGGACGGTTTTTCATTTTTAATAAAGGATAATAGCTGTATTTTCTCTTTCAATGAAATGATTTACGGCAAAGCAGTTTCCATGAATGGAATTTACATCTTAGATCAAACCACGGAAGTATTACACGTGAATAATAAGAAATTAAAGGTTGGTGACAAATATCAAACCTATCTATGGCATTGTCGAATGGGTCACATAAATGAAAAACGCGTGAAGAAACTCGTCGATAATGGTACTATTCCCACATTCGATTTTTCTACATATGGCACGTGTGAATCATGTCTCATTGGCTAAATGACTCGAGTTTCCTTCAAAGGTATTGGAATGCGCGCTAGTGACCTATTAGGACTTATACATACTGATGTTTGTGGACCTATGTCAATTACCGCTAGAGATGGCTATAGATATTTTATCACTTTCACGGACGATTTGAGTAGATACGGATATGTCTACTTAATGAAGCATAAAAGTGAGTCCTTTGAGAAATTTAAGGAATACCAGAACAGGGTTGAGAACCAACTGGGTAGAAAGGTTAAAGCACTCCGTTCAGATCGTGGTGGCGAATATCTTTCAAATGAATTTGATCAACACCTTAAAGACTGTGGAATCATTTTGCAGTTAACTCCACCTGGAACACCTCAATTAAATGGTGTATCCGAATGGAGAAATCGAACCTTACTTGATATAGTTCGATCCATGATGAGTCACACAGTAGTGCCTGATTCATTATGGGGTTTTGCTCTTTTGTCAGCTGCTCTTATACTTAACCGAAGTCCGACTAAAGCTGTCGACAAGACTCCATATGAAATTTGGAAGGGAACGGTCCCTAACTTGTCCTTTATTCGGGGTTGGGGCTGCGAGGCTTATGTCAAGTGGAGACACGAGGATAAGCTCGGCCCGCGATCGGTCAAGACATACTTTATAGGTTATCCAAAAGGAACGTTTGGTCATTACTTCTATTCGCCTACCGAACATCGAGTTTTTGTTGCGGCTAGTGCGACGTTCTTAGAGAAAGAATTTCTAGAGAACAAGACAAGTAATATAACCCTCGAGATGTCGGAGATTCAAGAACCAACAACCGAGGAACAGATGGAGGAAGTTGTTCCTCCAACTGATGATACGGTTAACATTCCTGAGGAACCCAGGAGGTCGGGTAAGTCTCTAATCCTTCGGACAGATACATTGGTATGGTCGAGGACAATGACGTTTTGCTCCTAGAGAGTAATGAACCCGCTACCTATAAAGGTGCTATGGCATATTCCGACTCAAAGCTATGGCTCGAAGCCATGCAATCCGAGATGGACTCCATGTATGAGAATGACGTATGGGATCTTGTTGATTTACCTAATAAGGTCAAACCTCTACAGTGCAAATGGCTTTACAAAATAAAGCATTATGTAGACGCGCAACCAGATACCTATAAGGCACGACTAGTGGCAAACGGTTTCACTCAAGTGCACGGATTGCATTATGATGAGATTTTTTCACCTGTAGTCATGCTACGTTCCATTCGGATAATCTTAGCGATTGCCGCTTTTCATGACTATGAAATTTGGCAAATGGATGTGAAAACCGCCTTCTTAAACGGTTATTTGGAGGAAGAGTTGTACATGGTACAACCCGAAGGTTTCATAGATCCTGAACATCCTAAGAAAGTATGCAAGCTTAAGCGTCCATTTATGGACTTAAGCAAGCTTCTCGGAGTTGGAATCATCGTTTCGACCAGGTGATAAAAGAGTATGGTTTCACTCGATCGGTCGAGGAACCATGCTTATATATCAAGTCGAGTGGGAGCAAGATTGTATTCTTGATATTGTATGTCGATGACATACTCTTGATTGAGAATGACATTCCTCTCTTATCTTCGGTTAAAGGATGGTTGAAGAACCATTTCCAGATGAAAGATCTGGGTGAGGCACAACGCATATTGGGAATCCGTATCTACTGAGATATATCACGACGGACGTTATCACTGAGTCAGGAGTCTTATTTGGATAACATTCTTGAAAGGTTCAGCATGACCAACTCCAAGAAGGGGAACCTTCCAATGACGTCTGGGATGCAGTTGAGCAAGTCTCAGTCACCCTCGACGCCTAAAGGAATTGAGCGCATGAGTCGTGTTCCTTATGCATCTGCAATAGGATCAATCATGTATGCCATGATATGCACACGTCCAGACGTGGCATATGCATTGAGTATGACGAGTTGGTACCAAAAGAATCCAGGTGAAACACACTGGATAGCTGTTAAAAATATCCTCAAGTACCTACGGAGAACTAAGGATAGGGTATTGACTTATGGAGGCGATACTAAGCTATGCGCAATCGGTTACGCAGATGCTAGCTTCCAAACGGATCGAGATTATTCAAAATCTCAGTCCGGGTTCGTCTTCACTCTTAATGGTGCTGCGGTCAGCTGGAAGAGTTCCAAACAGAGTGTTGTAGCAGATTCTACCATTGAATCCGAGTACTATGCCGCTTCGGAGGCAGCAAAGGAAGCGATATGGATGCGTCAATTCTTACAAGGACTTACGATAGTTCCTATTTCGAATGACCCGATCACCATCTATTGTGACAATAGAGGTGCCATCTTCCAGGCTAAGGAGCCAAAGTCTAGCAACAAATCTAGACATGTACATCGGAAAGCTCACCTGATCCGTGATTACGTGGAGAAAGAAGAGATAGTGATTGACAAGATAGCTTCGGATGATAACATCGCGGACCCTCTCACTAAACCGTTGAATTTTGATAAGCATGAAGGGCACGTTATTTCCATGGGAATTAAACGTGTTCCTGAGTTGTAGTAGTTGATTATAGATTTGATACATTATCTTTTTCTTATACTATTTATAACTTCATCGTTTTTATAATATTTTGTTTTTCATGTGGATTTTATTGACAACATTGAACGCCACAAAGTGAACTGAATTACATTATATTTTGTTTGGTCCGTAATCGCCTTAATGGGCTGATAACTCGGCTATTATATTGTGCAGTCGATTGATGGTGGGTTCAACGAGCCATAAGTCAAACGGTTGACTGATCGATCACAGATGCGAGATTATAACGATACCTCGTAGGACAAATTTTTGTGACAACGTAATGGAGTCCTAAATGTTTAAAAACATTCGGTGTCAGGTCGTGGATTGGACGTCCATTGTGTTCCTAGAGTTGATTCTTTTGACTATCGACTGTCTCTTGAGATTAAGGCAGTTTTTGGGTGACTTTGGTTTCTTTCTCATGATCTACCGTAACTGGAGACTGAGTAGATTTTTTCTGGGTCATTTCATACTGTTCTTAAATCTGCAGGATTCGAGTTGAGGAAAATATCCAACCCTTATCAGGTTTAGTTATTTCTCATGGCCACTCGAGGAGTTGTAACTGAAATGCATGGCCATGCTCGAATGATGATTCGTTTATCAGTTAAGTTACTCTCTAGTCGGGGAAACCACTCTTGATATAGATCACTTGTAAAATACGACCTTTGTGAATACGGATTTTTCAAATTGTTTTACATTGAGTGGGAGAAATTTTAGGATATGAGAATCGGTTATCGCACATACACTTGTGAGGACAAGTGGGAGTTTGTTGGAGCTTGTGTCCTCCACAAATTAGTGTGATAACATTTATAAATCTCTTAAAGGTTCACCAGGGTATAATTCGTATTTTATCAGTTGATTAACGATTACCTAATAACGGTTGGCTTGCTAGAAAGCTTGACGTTATTATCATACTGATGGCGGTGATCAACTGGTCCCTAAAAGTCACACCTAAAGGATGTGTTTGAGATATGTGATTATGGAAATGTAATCACATTGATGCCTTATATGACTAAAAGGTTAGTTCATATAATTGACTAAACAGTTAGTCAACGTGTTGATGAGACGATTATTTAATCTTTGATTAAATAATATTAGTGAGAGACGAATTAATTAATCAATTCGTAAATTGAATATAATAAGTTATATTTAATTAATGTATATAATGTTAGCTTGGACGAATTAATATGTTAATTCATAATTAAATGTAATCGGTTATATTTAATTAGCAAGTTAAAGTATATATTATACGATATTGTCACAGACCGGCATTAATAAATCCACTGCAAGCTGTTGTGTGTAGACTTATTAATATGGAATGATATAAATGACAATTTATAAATAATACATTTTATACATTTTGTATACTACCAAAATAAGAAGATTTAATCTCCTTATTTTTGGTAAGTAGAAAAACCGAAAAAAATGAGATATTAATCTCTCTTAATTTCGGTTAGATGGGCCGAAATTAGGGGAAAAAAAATCTCCCTCATTCACTCTTATTTCGGTTACAATAAGAGGAGTGTAGAGATCATTTTTTTCTACCCTAATTCTAACCTAGCCTCCTCTCATCAAAGAAAAACACAAAAACCTAAATTTAATCAGTTAATTAGGGATCGATTCTAGTAAGAAGCAAAGGGTATATCTAATATCATCTTGGGTGCAACTGATAGGTGAATATCTGTAGATACCCGTATCCGTCGATATTGGAATTTATAGAGAACCCGACAAACACCCGATGATGATAGGACACATGTATTCTTTAGTTGTCATTGTCATTATTTGGGTTCGTTTTACGATGTAGAATGAGCGTTGTCGACGGAGTATTTTAATTTAAATGATATTTAAATTAAAGCTTTTTTAAGGTGAATTCATTTTATTTTATTTTGAATTTATTTTCTCAAGTTTATTTTATTGAAAATAAAATAAATATTTGATTTGAAAAATCATTTTATGAGTATATTTGATTTGAAAAATCATTTATTTTAATGTGTTAATCGATTTGAAAAATCAATTTAAAAATCGAAAAAAACTCGTTTTAAACACGCGTTTTGGAGCTCGATTATAGTTCGGTTTTTGAGCCCGTTTTCTTTACGAGTTGGCACGAATCTCGAGTACACTAACCAACCTAGGCCTCTACCCATCCAACCCCAGTTCGAACCCCCTTACCCACGGCCCAAATCCCGTCCCAAATCCTCCCCAACAGCCCGCATAACAAGCAGCCCCCCCTGTTTTGCGTGCTCAATCCCGAGCCCAAAACCCGCTCCAAACACCACCAAAACCCGTGCCCATTAACCCTACACCATACCCTAGTATCCTACCCATATTTCCTTAGCTTAAACACCAAGAAAACCTCCCATACAAACCCTAAAAACCCCCACGAAATAGCTGATGGACAGCAGCTATGCGAAACAGGCCCGACTGCTTGTTGCCCTACTTCTACCCTTCGAAACTCCTTATAAATACCCCCCCTTAACCATACATTCAGTACTCTAAGTTCTCCATACATACTACCATCACTTACAAGCTTTAAACTCCAGAAACAAACCCTAATTGCCTCCCAAAAACCCTCGACAAAACCGACTTACAAACTGAGAATCAGTTTGTGTGTCCTCTTTGAAACCCTTCGTTCTCCCTTCAAACCTCCATCAAAATTCGAGTTTCTTGTTCCAAATTAACCATACAACATCCATATACACATTAGACAAAGATTTACGAGCCAAATTGCCTTTGAGAGTACACGAATTCCCTCGAAAAAGCAGTGTTATACACTGTTTTGCAGACTTTTCTGTCTGTCATTCTGTTTGTGCTCGTTTTTCGTGCCCAATAACTCAAAACGAGCAGGGATTGTTTTAAGATCTCTGTTCTCCTCTCTTTCTAGTTTTCAAAACATCATTTAAATCGAATTTTCACCGTGAAACGAGAGAGAAATCGCAGTTTGAAAGTTGCTGTCCAGATTTGCAAAAAAAACGTGTTGTTTGCTTTGTTTCTTCGTCGACGACGGCCTCTCGAGATAAAATCTACCATCGATTACGACCCAAGACGGTGTCAACGATACATGTAGGTTGAGGGTGCATCAAATCCTCCTCTTTCTCCCTTTTATTTCGTTTTTTTTATGTTTGTTAAAGTACCACCATGAACACCCGCGTTGACTTGAGATGGGAAAGAAATCCGCTACATCAGTCGGTCGTAACCCCCGTCTCATTTACATATCCTCGTGTTCAAGGTAGGGCATTAATAAAACGAATTCTAACTTCGCTCTTCGCTTTTGACCCCTCTCTTGTTTCGTTTAATTCGACCTACCCTAGGACCATTCACATGTTAGTTCGACCTCTGATTGTTAACATATAACTCGTTTAGATGACATTAGATCAATTTAATAACCTAATTAGACACGTTAGGGTGCATCGACATAGCTTTAAAAATCAACTAACAATTCTATAACCTAATTGAACGCATCTCTCTTTTCACTCGATTTCTCGCTAGCATAGGAGTGCGTGATTAGCACCTTCCTATTAACACTCGATGAGTAGCGTTAATATCGTAACTTCTTGACCTAATTTGACCCCTTTAGGCCGTGTAGAATACACATTTGCAAGACATCTTTTGAATCGATCAACGTCATCTCTAACTTGTTTTCTAGCCCGCTTTCGAACTTGTTTCGCAATCAATTGATCTAACTAATGAACCTGACCTAGGACCTAGGGTAGCCGTATCTAGAGTGGCCGTGGCTTGGCCGTGTCCTTTGGTCTTTCTTGCTTCATTTTTTTATGAATCGTTTGTTCTTTATTGTTTTGTCGCTTGTAATTTATCGTTTGTTCGTCGAGTTGTAATTTTCAAGTTAGTTTTCTTTTATCGAGTCAAAACCTCTTCCAAAAACCTTAGTCTTGTTTGGTTAGATGGTTGTGCCCCAATGCATGTAAGAGCGTAGTAAATCGCATGTTGTTTAAAGCAACATGGCCCGATTTATGCTAATGCATGCTTTGGTGTGTGACCCAATGTCTAATTCGATAGGATTAAGTGAAAGCACGCATTACGAGGATTGACCCAAGGCCGTGAGTCATGTAAGCCGTGGGCCACCCCTTTGTGCACGTTTTCCTAGGCCGAATGGCCATGTGTCGTGTATGGTGTCGTATATAGCAATTGTATTTAGATCGAGTTGTATCTTTAATTTCTCGTTGTGTCGGCATGAAATGCCTGGGTTGTAATAGGGTAGATCCCAATGGCTCCCCCATTCACATCAAGCCTTGTTTGTTTCGTTTATATGTTGTTAGATCAATCAACCCACATGCTAAATTACAACTTTGACAAAGTTAGTTTAGTTGCATCTAAATCGACATAGAAACTTCACATGTTAGGGTTTTGAAAACGATGTTTGCATATCATATATCGTAGTAGCTATGACCTTGTTTGAAATCCGACACTTGACTTAGTAGAGGCCGTTATTGACGGGCGGGGTTAAGTGTCCTTATGGGCTTCCTAACACGTACCCTCACCCCTTACTCAAGATCTATGGTTTGTGGATCCGTCTAAATACCATTGGATTACGAGAGTCATTCAAATCGAGTGATATAGGGTACAAGTCTTTATCTTTAATCACTCGTAGTCGATTGGCTTTATGCTTTTCGATGAAAGGTGTAAAGTTGACTTGAACGGTTCCAAGTTCCCAAAAAACTTGGTGGCGACTCTAATTTGTCTTAATTCGATTCGAAAGAACCTCGAGTCGATTATGCCTAGTGTGGATCCCGAGGACGCAGTTCCCAAGGGCCTTGTCCACAGTTTGGCGACTCCGCTGGGGAAAAGAGGACTAGTTACACTTTGTTTCTAGGGTCTTTTCCTCCGAGGTGAAACTTGAAAAGAAAGTATTGGAAAGTAAAACATTACTCATAGTGCTACGATTCATGCATAAACCCTTCAGGACTTTCCCGGGCCGTCCTAGCGTTTCTTTGTGATGCGTGGGGGGTGACGTCCCACTATGCCAGGAACTCGCACATTGCTTGCTTCCGCTTCGCCTCGTCGTGGTTCTTGATGGTGGGGATGCTCTTCTAGGTACTCTACCTAAAGGCCCTTGCTCTATAAGACCCAAAATAGGATGGAGGGCATAGACCTTCTTGTAGAAGACTTGCCGAGACTTAGAGATGTCTAGGAGCATACATCCTTATAACATGAGAATGACAATGTGCGAAATGAATTTCCCGAGTCTTTTCAAATTTTCCATGTCCATTTCAAAACCGAACTTTTGAACAACTTACTGTCAAAATTAGCATGGTTTTAAAAACACGGAATGCTGCCCAAATAGGACTCGAATTTTCGGCCAAAAATAAGCTTTTATAGCCGGCATGCTGCCCATTTCAAATCTCATTTTCAAATCAATTATTCGTTTTTTTCAAATTCAATCCAAAATGTTTCTCGAACCTCAACCAAGCATGAAATGCGTCGAGTCGTGTCCGGGTCCTGGCCGTGTTAGGCCAGGCGTTTTTCATTCCAAGAGTCTAGAACACGACCCTGTTGGGTCACCCAAGCTCACCTCTTGGGCTTTGAGTCATGTTGGTCGACCAATTGGTCTAGGATAGTCCACAGAAACGTCCAAGCTAGGCCATTTAGGGCGTTTCACCCGAACCTATGGGCTATGTTAGTCCAATCACGGGTTTAGTCACACCGAGTCCAGTTTAGAATCGAGCTATGACAACTTGAGTCATGTCGTCTTGTCGAGTCTAAAATAAATCGAGGTCTAAATCCAACCGTGAGTCGAACCTTTGGTTAGTCAGTCTCAAGTCGAGTCTTTGCTTGAGTCAAGTTGGTGTCGTGTCCTTAAGTGTGCAGGGGCTCTTACCTTAAATATTGACTCGGTTCGGGGTTTTCTTGTAGAAAGGCCGCCAAAAACCCGACGTCAGCGGTGGAAGATCTTGTTAACAAGCTCACCGAGGCCGTGAACCTCATGATGACCCGAATGGATGCAATCGAATCTAAGCTGGGTGAAGATTCCCCTCTATCTACCCCACCTCGATCGATGCGGAGAAACGGTTCAAGTTCATCGAAGACCGTCTCGAAACTCTCCCGGGGAAGAACATCCACTATGAGAATGCTAGGGCCTATGCCCCGATTCGGGATAAGTTGCCCACGAACATGGTACTCACCGACATCCCAAAGTTCAAGGGCACCGAAGATCCGGTCCACCATGTTAAGGCCTATAAAGGGTACTTTAGATCGAAGGGAGTACCTATTTGACATGCTCTCGAAATTTTTGCCCAATCTCTCGGATGAACACCCGAAGGCGTGGTTCTATAATCTTGACCTTAAGAACTTCCCCACTTTCGAAGATATTACGGTGGATTTCTGTAAGCACTATGCTGACAATGTTGAGATTCAAAGCAACATAAGGACTTTGGAGGTTATGACACAGAAAGACAAAGAAGGCTTTACTGAATTCCTTGCAGGATGGCGCGCTGAAAGCGTGAAACTAGCCAAAAAGCCTGATGAAGTTGAAATGGTAGATAAGTTCGTAAAGAATTTACGACCTGTTTACCGTAATGCTCTGAAATACCAGAATTTTGGTTCTTTCAAAGAATTGATAAGAATCGGGATAAAGGTAGAGGATGATGTCCGAATGGCAGAAGCTGAAAAGCCGAAAGGGTACCAAGGGGCCTCATCGTCTAAGGCCAAGGCCCCAGCAACGACCCATATTGATGAAGCCATCAATCTCTTAGAAGGGCAATCGAAGAAATTGCAGCGCCAAACACCTAGGGCATTCACCGATATCGGATGCACTTATACATACGCTCTCCAAAGGCTCATAGCCCAAGGAAAGTTGAAGCCTATTGGTCCAACTCCGGACCCTCCCGCTGATCAACAAGGTAAATGGTATAAACCAAATGCCTACTGTGCCTTTCATCAAGGGAAAGGCCATGATACTAAAAGGTGTTATCGACTAAAGCACGAAATTCAAGACATGATCGAGAACGGAACGCTCCCAATCCCAACTCTTAAACCCAATAACATCACCAATCCATTTTGCGATCACACCAACTTTATTTCTGTCGAAGACAATGTCGATTATTCCCATTTTATCCGCCCATGTCACTTGAAAGAGGTGTTTATCGGGAAGATATTTGTGGATTGCTTTGAATTCTTGCCAAACCCGAAGAATGAAATTCAAGTCGGGAGTCTTGCTCTAGAATGTACTCCTCTCGTTAACGAAGTTAATAAAAGACAATTCGATTCACCAACTTTCATCACTGGCGTAGATCCTCAGAGGACTACCTCAGGATGGAGGCAGACCATCGAAGGGATCAAGGACCAGAGCCGAGCATCTAAGCTGACAGATGAACAAGAGAAAGCTCAAGACCGGATTTGAAAATTATGAGTCGGGATCTGTTTTCTTATCTTAGTTGAGTCGAGTCTAGGACTTTCTTTTCTTGAAGTTGAGTCGTTTGTTCCGCGATGACCTAGGGTGTGTCCTAGGAGTCGTTCCTTCGAGTATGTTAAGCATTTGCCCTTAAATAAAAGTTGCAGTTTCGTTTCCAAATATGTCTTGTTTCCAATCCTCAATCATTTCGAAAGCATGATAAAATGCATAACACACTCAAAGGCATCCCTGGGGTAGAAATATGTCCTGTTTCAAAATGTAAGGTACACTAGGATCCCGTGTTTGATTCCTTTACCTATTCCATGTCTGGCGGTAGAAAACCTCCATCTGAACCAATGTTTGTGACAAGCTTTTAGATGATTCTATGACGAACCCGGACTAGCTCCTTGTTTCCCCTATCGATGATGGAAGGCAAGCCTTTTCCCCATAAAATCATCCCCTGTCGAAGAGACAAGAGACCAACCCATTCTAACAAGGAATTGTTAGTTCTAACCCAATTTAGTTGGCGAAGCCCAGTTTTCAAGGTGTATCCATTTATGACTAAGAGAATGAATAGAAGATCATTTTCAAAGAGAGAAAAAAGATGAAAAAGAATGAAAAGATGAAAATATGAAAAAAAAAAGGATGAAAGAAAAGAAAAATGAAAAAAGAAAAGTGATGAAAGAAAAAGAAAAAAAGAAAAAAAAGAAAAAAAAGAAAAAAAGATGTTGAAGTTATTGCAGAATGCTTTTGGTTGAATGTCGAAGTTACAGAGGCCAGAAGTCAACTCAAGTACCCATAGTTGAAGTTCAATGGGCGAAGCCCAAAAGCGTAAGTAGTAACCTCTTTACCCTCTAAGTCCTTCTTGAGACAGTTACAAGGAATAGTCGGGAATTTTGAGAATCATTCCGCTTGTGCTGTTACACCCAGCCTTTAGGGATCATATATGGAGATTTGAACCCACATTTGTTTTCCAACCCATTTGCACTCGGGTTTCATCAAACCCGAGACACCTTTTCCAACCACGATGTAAGCCATAACCCATTGGCCTTAGCACCAGAAAATGAACCTTCAGAATGACAGTCCACTATACAAGCCTTTTGTTACCAAGCTCCACATCCCAAAGAACCACAACCTTTTGTACCAACCCTAGACACGGGATTTAACGGTACCTTACAGGCTAGAATGGGATACGACATGATACCTTAGGTGAAACCTTCGAGTGTGTACACACAATCAATATGCCAAGTTTATGCACCTTGATCGAACTACGTCGGATTTGATTTCGCTCCACGCGAATACGTAGGCAGTCCTTCAGAATAAGGGATTCAATCCACCCATCATCCAAGTTGTCATGGGTCGGTTTCTTACGGGTCTTAACCAAGTCCAAATGAAGCCACCTTTGTTTGAGTTGGTCTTAGTACTCGATGTAAGCTAGGATAAGGATATAGGTTCAGATGAATAGTATCAAGTCTCAGAATGAGTTTTATCGAACGGTTTAGGCAAAGATGCCGAGTCATATAGATGTAGGTTTGTGTTGGGAACAGAAAATATGAAAAACCCGCTGAAAAGAAAGAAGGCGTGGAAGAAAAATAGTAAAAGCCCGCTGAAAAGAAAGAAGGCGGTGGCAAGAAATGATGAATACTCGCTGAAAATAAAGGAGGCGAGGAGAAGAGTGACAGAATGTTCCCAACAAGAGTGATGTGTGATGTCTAAGTGTTCTCATAAAGTCAGTCTGTGTTTAGTGTCTGGGCGAAGCCAACGTTGTTGCTCTGTGAGTTTAATCCTCCTTTTCAATGCCAAGTGATCTTGATTCCCATGTGCCCTTGGGAGCACGCCCATGCCATACGAAATCTTCGTCCCAAGTCCGACGACCTTGTGATTCCCGTTTGCAATCTTTTGGTGCGCCAGATTGGCCAATTTACCTTTCCATCCCCAGCAAGTCAATATTTGAATTAAAACCCGTGCACAATTACGGTTTTATTTTCTTTTTTTGTTTTACGGTAGCGGGCTACGCCCACGTTGTTTACAAGTCATACAGAGTGTCTGAGTCATATTTCATGCTCACCCATCAAAGCTCGATTTCAAAAAATTTCAAAATTCCAAAAAAAAAACTTTTTGCGAAATGTGGATAGATGATCCAAGTAGTGGAATCTTTGTGGGTCGATGATCCAATCCTTCGAAATTCAAAATTAAAGATTCAATTTTTGAAGGGCCGATGGCCCAACATTCCAAGTGATGTCAAATTCAAACTTCGGGTCGATGGCCCAATTATTCAAAATTTTCAAATTCAATTTTCGGGTCGATGACCCAATCTTTTAAATGATCCAATTTTAAGATCGATGATCCAAATGTGCTTATGTGATGATTATTGCTTGTACATTTTCTATGTTTCAAATATAGCAGGATATGCTTCAACTGGGGGCTCTAAAGTCTTCGACTTTAGAGCCATCAAAATCTGAAGCTCGCTTGGCCGTTGGCAGAGACCATTATCAAGATGAAATGGATGACATCCACTCAGAATTCAATTCAATGCAAGAGTATGAAATGGATGAATTCCGTAGCTAAAAGAAAATAATGAAAGCGGCGGCAACCTCCTTGGAAAGTCCCGTCCCATTTGGGCACCTGCCAGCAGATGATAAGCTTTGGGCAAGTGTCAATAGATGATGAATTTCGGACAAGTGCCAGCAGATGATAAATTTTGGGCAAATGTCGAGATGATGAATTTTGGACATACGCTGTGAGATGATAAACTTTGGGCATGTGTCGGTTAGATTGCCGAACTACGACGCGGGTTTGATTCCGTCGAGAAACGGATACGTAGGCGCCCGAGGATAAGGCTCAACCCATCATATATGCAACTTTATGGGTCGACGACCAACAACGATAATTTGACACTGTGAAGCAAGAGTCAATCCCGGCGAAGTTTGGTATGATCTCTTCTTATGGTGGCGAGCTTATATACGCAAGTCTAATGGACTATAAACGACCCGAAGAATCCTCAGGTCGAGAGGGACCTGGGGTATACTTTGACTTTCGCCTTGTCCAAGCCTCAGTCAAAGTGGGGGCTCTGTAGATACCCGTATCCGTCGATATTGGAATTTATAGAGAACCCGACAAACACCCGATGATGATAGGACACATGTATTCTTTAGTTGTCATTGTCATTATTTGGGTTCGTTTTACGATGTAGAATGAGCGTTGTCGACGGAGTATTTTAATTTAAATGATATTTAAATTAAAGCTTTTTTTAAGGTGAATTCATTTTATTTTATTTTGAATTTATTTTCTCATGTTTATTTTATTGAAAATAAAATAAATATTTGATTTGAAAAATCATTTTATGAGTATATTTGATTTGAAAAATCATTTATTTTAATGTGTTAATCGATTTGAAAAATCAATTTAAAAATCGAAAAATCAATTTTTAAACACGCGTTTTGGAGCTCGATTATAGCTCGGTTTTTGAGCCCGTTTTCTTTACGAGTTGGCACAAATCTCGAGTACACTACCAACCTAGGCCTCTACCCATCCAACCCCAGTTCGAATCCCCTTACCCACGGCCCAAATCCCGTCCCAAATCCTCCCCAACAGCCCGCATAACAAGCAGCCCCCCCTGTTTTGCGTGCTCAATCCCGAGCCCAAAACCCGCTCAAAACACCACCAAAACCCGTGCCCATTAACCCTACACCATACCCTAGTATCCTACCCATATTGCCTTAGCTTAACCACCAATCAAACCTCCCATACAAACCCTAAAAACGCCACGAAATAGCTGATGGACAGCATCTATGCGAAACAGGCCCGACTGCTTGTTGCCCTACTTCTACCCTTCGAAACTCCTTATAAATACCCCCCCTTCACCATACATTCAGTACTCTAAGTTCTCCATACATACTACCGTCACTTACAAGCTTTAAACAACAGAAACAAACCCTAATTGCCTCCCAAAAACCCTCGACAAAACCGACTTACAAACTGAGAATCAGTTTGTGTGTCCTCTTTGAAACCCTTCGTTCTCCCTTCAAACCTCCATCAAAATTCGAGTTTCTTGTTCCAAATTAACCATACAACATCCATCTAGACATTAGACAAAGATTTACGAGCCAAATTGCCCTTGAGAGTACACGAATTCCCTCGAAAAACAGAGTGTTATACACTCTGTTTTCGCGGCTTTTCCTGTCTGTCCAGTTCTGTTTGTGCTCGTTTTTCGTGCCCAATATCTCAAAACGAGCAGGGATTGTTTTAAGATATCTGTTCTCCTCTCTTTCTAGTTTTCAAAACATCTTTTAAATCGAATTTTCACCGTTAAACGAGAGAGAAATCGCAGTTTGAAAGTTGCTGTCCAGATTTGCAAAAAAACGTGTTGTTTGCTTTGTTTCTTCGTCGACGACGGCCTCTCGAGATAAAATCTACCATCGATTATGACCCAAGACGGTGTCAACGATACATGTAGGTTGAGGGTGCATCAAATCCTCCTCTTTCTCCTTTTTATTTTGTTTTTTTTTATGTTTGTTTTTTATTGTTTCGTTTTATTTTGTTTATCGATTGTTATCATTAACTATGAAACTAGTTTAGTCCGAGTATGAATTAAAGTACCACCATGAACACCCGCGTTGACTTGAGATGGGAAAGAAATCCGCTACATCAGTCGGTCGTAACCCCCGTCTCATTTACATATCCTCGTGTTCAAGGTAGGGCATTAATAAAACAAATTCTAACTTCGCTCTTCGCTTTTGACCCCTCTCTTGTTTCGTTTAATTCGATCTACCCTAGGACCATTCACATGTTAGTTCGACCTCTGATTGTTAACATATAACTCATTTAGATGACATTAGATCAATTTAATAACCTAATTAGACACGTTAGGGTGCATCGACATAGCTTTAAAAATCAACTAACAATTCTATAACCTAATTGAACGCATCTCTCTTTTCACTCGATTTCTCGCTAGCATAGGAGTGCGTGATTAGCACCTTCTTATTAACACTCGATGAGTAGCGTTAATATCGTAACTTCTTGACCTAATTTGACCCCTTTAGGCCGTGTAGAATACACATTTGCAAGACATCTTTTCAATCGATCAACGTCGTCTCTAACTTGTTTTCTAGCCCGCTTTCGAACTTGTTTCGCAATCAATTGATCTAACTAATGAACCTGACCTAGGACCTAGGGTAGCCGTGTCTAGAGTGGCCGTGGCTTGGCCGTGTCCTTTGGTCTTTCTTGCTTCGTTTTTTTATGAATCGTTTGTTCTTTATTGTTTTGTCGCTTGTAATTTATCGTTTGTTCGTCGAGTTGTAATTTTCAAGTTAGATTTCTTTTATCGAGTCAAAACCTCTTCCAAAAACCTTAGTCTTGTTTGGTTAGATGGTTGTGCCCTAATGCATGTAAGAGCGTAGTAAATCGCATGTTGTTTAAAGCAACATGGCCCGATTTATGCTAATGCATGCTTTGGTGTGTGACCCAATTTCTAATTCGATATGATTAAGTGAAAGCACGCATTACGAGGAGTGACCCAAGGCCGTGAGTCATGTAAGCCGTGGGCCACCCCTTTGTGCACGTTTTCCTAAGCCGAATGGCCATGTGTCGTGTATGGTGTCGTATATAGCAATTGTATTTAGATCGAGTTGTATCTTTAATTTCTCGTTGTGTCGGCATGAAATGCCTGGGTTGTAATAGGGTAGATCCCAACGGCTCCCCCATTCCCATCAAGCCTTGTTTGTTTCGTTTATATGTTGTTAGATCAATCAACCCACATGCTAAATTACAACTTTGACAAAGTTAGTTTAGTTGCATCTAAATCGACATAGAAACTTCACATGTTAGGGTTTTGAAAACGATGTTTGCATATCATATATCGTAGTAGCTATGACCTTGTTTGAAATCCGACACTTGACTTAGTAGAGGCCGTTATTGACGGGCGGGGTTAGGTGTCCTTATGGGCTTCCTAACACGAACCCTCACCCCTTACTTAAGATCTATGGTTTGTGGATCCATCTAAATACCATTGGATTACGAGAGTCATTCAAATCGAGTGATATAGGGTACAAGTCTTTATCTTTAATCACTCATAGTCGATTGGCTTTATGCTTTTCGATGAAAGGTGTAAAGTTGACTTGAACGGTTCCAAGTTCCCAAAAAACTTGGTGGCGACTCTAATTTGTCTTAATTCGATTCGAAAGAACCTCGAGTCGATTATGCCTAGTGTGGATCCCAAGGACGCAGTTCCCGAGGGCCTTGTCCACAATATCATTGCGATATTATTCTTAGGCCGATTTTGCTAGGACCGAAGGTTTTTTCTTCATTCTCTACTTTTGTTTATGCAATTTATTTTATGACTCGTAATCATCTTTATAAATTCGTTATAATCCTTAATAATAAGGGAAGTATACAGATTATTTCCCACAGAATCTTGGGATCAAGTTCCTCTTTTCTCTTTTTGTCATCATACAAATCAGGTTCGATAGTCAAGTCCCCGATGGCATCCCCCTTTCGAATCATATGGATCCCCGTCTTAGACATCTCATCCCTCAGTTTCAGCAAAGACATAATTCTACATAACGAATATACACTCTTCCTACTCAAATCATCTACCACCACATTAGTCTTACCCTCGTGATAGATGATCTTCATGTCATAGTCCCCAATCAACTCCATCCACCGTCTCTATAGCATGTTCTGCTCTTTTTCTGTGTGTAGATATACTTTAGACTCTTGTGATATGAAAACACCTTAAAGGTCGCCCCATAAAGATAGTGCCTCCAAATCTTGACAGCAAAAACAACTACACCCAGCTCCAAATCATGATTAGGGTAGTTCTCCTCATACGGCTTCAGCTGCCTCGATGCATAAGCGATGACTTTCCCATTGTGCATCAACACATAACCAAAACCATTCTTTGAAGCATCGGTGTATACTTCAAAGTTCTCACTTCCCTCAGGTAGAGCTAGAATAGTAGCTATGGTCTAACACTCCTTTAAGGTTTGGAACACCGTCTCACAACTCTCATCCCAGCAAAATCTGGTATCTTTCCGCATCAAAGTTGTCATAGTTCTTGCAACCTTAGAAAAGTCATTCACAAACCTCCTTTAGTAGTCGGCTAAACCCAAGAAACTCCGGATCTCAGCAACATACTTCATTGAGTCCCAATTAGTCACTGCCTCAATCTTGCTAGGATCCACCGACACGCCCTCCTTAGATATAACATGGCCCAGAAATGCCACTTTCTTCAACCAAAACTCGCACTTAGATAGCTTGGCATTTAACTGATTATCTCGCGCAGTCTGCAGAACTAACCTCAGATGCTCCTCGTGCTCCTCCTTAGTCTTAGAGTAGACCAATATGTCATCAATAAAGACGACCACAAACCTGTCCAAGAATGGGCAAAAAATACGGTTCATAAGATCCACGAAAACTGCTGGTGCATTCGTCAACCCAAAATGCATCACCACGTACTCAAAGTGACCATATCAAGACCGAAAAATTCTCTTAGGAATATCTTCATCTGCTATGCTCAGCTGGTGATAACCCGATCTCATGTCGATCTTATAAAACACCCATGTGCTACTCAGCTGGTCAAAAAGATCATCAATCCTTGGCAAAGGATACCTGTTCTTCACCGTGACATGATTTAGCTCCCAATAGTCGATGCATAGCCTCATGCTACTATCTTTCTTTTTCACAAACAACACTGGTGCTCCTCACGGTGACACACTAGGCCAAATATACCCTATGTCTAACAGATCGTTCTGCTGCTTCTTTAACTCTTCCAACTCTTTAGGCCCTATACGGTACGGTGCTTTAGATATAGGTCATGTCCCGGTTTGAGCTCAACATTAAAGTCGATATCTCTCTTAGGTGGTAACCCAAGTATCTCATCTGGAAAAACATCACCAAACTCCTAAACCACAGGTATATCAGACACCGACGGCTCCTCCACACGCATATAACTCACTTGACAAAGAATCAAAGGGCACTTCTTTCTTAAACATGACTTTAGAGTCATCACCGCGATAAACTTAAGCTTCGGCCTCACCACGAACCCTCTATATGATACTTTAACTCCCTTAGGCCCCTATAAAGACACCTTCTTTTGTCTGCAATCTATCTTAGCATCATACTTGCCGAACCAGGCCATCCCGACGATGACCTCAAACCCATCCATAGGAAACTATAACAAGTTGACCGGTAAATCTACCTCCCCCACCTCCACCAACATGGACACATCTCTATACAACTTAGAACATGACACCGACTCCCCTGAAGGTATAAACACACTATCTTTCACCAGCTTATACTCTTCCAAACCCATAGCTAAGGAACGACTCCTAGACACAAAAGAGTGGGTTGCCCCCAAATCAAACAAGACAAAAGATGGCGTATAATGAACAAGAAAAGTACCGGTAACAACATGAGCATCGTTCTCTGCCTCCTGTTTTCCTATCATAAAGAGCTTCCCGCTGCTTTTCTGACCTCTACCCTGAACCGAGGTAGTCAAAGTAGTCGCCTTAGCTGTCGAGTTTTGAATCACACTGTTGTTCGGGCGCTGATAGGATCCTCCATTGTTGCGGTTGAAGCCACCATTATTGTTGTTCTGCCCTCCACGATTGCCCCATGACGCAGATGGCCTGTTACTAGCAAAACTCTGGCCCGGAGCCTGAGAAAAGTTCCCCGGAAAGCCTCCTTCTACTCTGGCACGGGTACACTCATGCCTCTTATGACCCAGTCCGCCACAGTTGAAGCAGGTAAGGTTGAAGTTATCTTTGTTACTCCGACCACCGCCTCTTTCCCAAGCTCGGGATCCCCCTGCATACCCAGACCCTCCTGAAAAAGCCCTAGACTGACCATGATTTGCCCTCTTGTGGCCAGACTAGTTTCCACTCTCACTTTCCACTTTTCTCTTCTCTCTGTTCCTTTCCTTATCCTCCCGGGCCAAGTCCACCAACCTCTCAGCATGCCCAGCTCGTGCATATACCTCTTTCAGATCGGTAAGCACCCCAGTTGGCAGTCTTTACCTGATCTTAGGTGCAAACCCCTTTTTCAAAATGGAAAGCTAAACCTCGCTGCCCCAACTGCATATCCTCGGCGTAGCGTGACAACTCTAGGAACCGGTGATAGTACTCCGTGATAGTCATATCATCAGCCATGGTGAAATAATCAAACTCGGCTCTCAGCTTGTGGCAGATGTGCTCCGACACAAAATGCGCCCTCATAGCACTCTTGAGACCTGCCCACGGTATAACGTCATATCCCTGATCCTTGTAGTATGCTCTGGCATCCTCTTTCACATTCTGCCACCACACCCCAGCCTCACCTCTTAGGTAGTACGCCACTTGTTCTACTGCCATCTATGCCGTACACTTCACGACCTCAAGAAGACTCTCCATCTCGCGGTGCCAGTTATCTAGCAGCTTTGGCTCACCAGTGCCCTCATAAGTCGAGGAGTGGAAGCGAGCAATGATGGTGCTTAGATGGAATGCGTCCACCGGTTTCTCGCCTCCCTTACCCACGTTCTTGATGGCCTTCATGAGTGCATCTTACTGCTCAATCATACGGACAATCTCATCCACAGTCATCTCAGTGGCTTGGATGTAAGCAACAGACCTCTTTGGCGGTATTTTGAGCTGATAAAAGCAAGGAAACGTAAGCACATACCTACGGCTTAAAATAAACAAACCCTCCACCAAAGAAGTACTCGGTCTAGTACGGTCAAATACTCGGTCGAGTAAGGACTACTCGGGCGAGTAATGAGACTACTCGGTGGAGTATTCCACTCCAATAGCCAACCTCAAAAACACAGACAACATACTTGGTCGAGTATGAAAGACACTCGGTCGAGTATAGCTATTACTCAGCTGAGTGAACACAACCAGTGGCTACTGCATCGTATACACAAACGAACACTCGGTCGACTGCTTGGTTACTCGGCCGAGTATCACCTACTTGGTCAAGTGCCATCCCTGCTCGGCCGAGTTATGCCAAAAACGAGCTATACACTTACGATAACATACTTAAACATGCGATTTTATATCCAATACTTTACTACCCTTCCAAAAGCCAAGTAATAAATCACATATCATGCTCAAAGTCTATCATGTTAAACTACACCATTCACTTTCTCATATACTACCATGTTCAAAATACGTAATTCACTTTTCAATTCATCTAACAACTTCACAAGGTTTACAGCTACATGTACAACTCACACAACTTTATACACACAACGATCCCCAAGACACCCCTATGTTAACCGACTCGAGATTGTAAGGGCCTCAATGTGACTTTGGGATATCTCCCAAGTCTTTGCCATAGCTCCAAACAATTCTTCCCGGGTTCATATTATTTAGACTCCTTATGTTCATTAGTTCTAGGTTCCAGAATCGTCGCTCTGATACCACTTTGTAACACCCCCTCATACCAAGGTACCTTACCAAGGACCACCCTAGCATGAGAGACTATTACCATCTTGTTTGCCCGAGGATAATATATCAAAAGAAACCATTACACAACATTTATTAAAGTACATAAAGTTAATGTTTACATAGTTCCAAAACCAAACCAAAGAAATGTTCACTAATACTCAAAACAACTGAAATCCTAAACAGCTAATCTCGTAACAGCGGAAGCTAGACTCGAAGTGATGACTCCCTATCTCATCCCCATAGCTAAAGACCATAGTCACCTGTCACAATATGCTCACCATCCCTGAATGGATCACCACATATTTTACAAAACAACAACGGGGTCAGTCAATGCATAATTAAAGTAAGCCAAATGCAACAAAGGTAAAAAAGATGTTCCACAATCAATCTCCAACTCCCAATCTCATATCATAACTAACTACACACTTAAGTGTGTAGTCCTGTCAGATTACTGCCGCAACAGATAATCCTCACTGTCAGTGGGGGACCGCAACCTTGCCCACCTAAGCCCCGCTCATCCCACGAGTGATAACTCATGTTCCTTATTGTGCACATCCCCTTTTGTAGCGGGTTCCACAAAGGGCGAATCAAGGGCGTGAAGCCACTCCCGCAAGTGACTCCACTCAGCCGAGGACGCACCTCGCAATCAACAACAATCATCTCAACTCCAGTACTCCAATATACAATCAACGACAACAATCAACCAACAATATTAATCATATCAATTAAATCACAATATCACAATCATTAACTTAATTCAATTACGCAGTCAACTAAGTAGGGAAACCCTACCTTAACAAAAATCTGATACGAGTCAATCAAGAAAGCTAGAACGGCTCCTCTACAAAATCTCCACCTAACAATAATCATACAATCGAATCACAATTATGCACAAAATCCCTTTTACCCCAAATTATAAAACTAGGGTAAACCCTAAAAAGACAAACTGACAAAACTTGTAGAACTAGGGGCTTACCAACGCAATCGACGCAAGAGAGGAATGAACAAGACTCACGAACAATCCAAAATCTTGAGGGATATTAGAGGAATGAACAAGACTCACGCAATCCCGTTTCGCTTTAATCAAACCGCGGAAAATAAAACCCGTCAGACCGGATACTCGGTCGAGTATAGAGTATACTCGGTCGAGTATTACCATACTCGGCCGAGTATTACTGGATAGTAGCCTGACCAGAAACACACGACGCATTACTCGGCCAAGTAAGCCATATTAGGCCGAGTAACATACTTAGAAAACCGTAGCATTACATTTGGATTTAATCCGGTAGACACCGTTTATATATCTTCGTGGTGGTGTACTCAACTTGAGCTTGACGGTGATGAACATGGTTGCATTAGCATTGCAATGTATACATTACTTTTTTTTATCTTTATTGTTGTCTTGAGATTGTTATTCCTACTTAACCGTTAAACACATGTGTTAAACCAATTATTGGGGAGCAGATTGATTGGCAGGTAATATAGCTTGTTTAGATGGGAGCGGGAAGGGCGTGAGGCTAGACGATTACCTAGTAGTTTAGATCACCTATAATGGACATTTATTATTTATTTTTCGTTTTATTTAGTTTCCGCTGCAGTTGTATTTTAATTACATTACAGTTATTTAATTTGGAACAGTGTAATAAGACCATTTAACGTTAAATTTATTTAAAGTACTGTGGTTTCGTTTACCTTTGTATTCACTATCTCAGGCAACTGAGATGGTAACAATTCATTTGTCTAGGAATGCCTAGTAATGGCTCTTAAAGAAATGGGGGTGTTACAACATGCTTATGTGCTTGTGTGCTTGTCTATGAGACTGCGAATATGTGGGGTCACTAAGAATGCAAATAATCTTGAGAAGCAAAACGCACTCCAACTGAGCATTGAGTTCTTCCCAGCAAAATCCAAACCGTCAAGACCAAAGGGCTTTAAACGCGTCAATAACTTGTCATACTTTACCTCTCGGCAAGCAGCAACTGACGTCCCCAATCTGTCCTGGAAAGTTTGTAACTCCCCCGCGAGTGATGATTTTCAAATGGAAGTCACACGGGTCTTTCTAAGACCCCCAAAACATGATTCATGATCTCGAAGCAGCGTTCTCCCTAAATGGTTTTTCCAGAGAGCCTTGCTAAGATAACTCACTCCCCGTGGAGAAACCTCTCTTGACTCCTTAAGCATATCTAACATCAACCTACAATTTAATCTCCTTAGTAACTCAACGTTACCAAACTTTGAGCCGTTAGGACTTTCCTTGAACACTCTAAGTCTAACCCTTTAAGACTCTTGAGGTTACCATATATCTGCATATTGCTTAGATATTTTAGACTAGATCTACTTAATGTTAACCACTACGCTCCCTACAAAACATACAACATGAATCCTTTAAGAAATACATAACTTTCTAGCAGCACCCTTAGATTTTTTTTTTGCAAGAAAGGCAAGCCATCTTATTCATCCATTTGAGGGAATAATAGGCAAATTCTTACAAAGTATAACCAATAACTTAGACCTCTAAACATTAAGAAGCTCAACTATCTCATTCTTGTGAGAAGAATGAGTTACATGAATCAATCTTACACTAACTAGGTGTTGCACTCTCCTAATTATGTAAGGTATGTCATGTTCAATGCCTTGAAAAATTCTGAGATTTCGCTCTTCCCATAAACTATAAACCAGTACAGTCAAACAGCTCGTGAACCACCTAGCTTTCCAATGCCTCCTCACATGCTTACCAGCTATCCAGTTTAATTCCTTCCTCAAATTCATAGTACGGCCAGAGATCTTCATCCATTGTAGAATACTTTGCCATGCTGCTGTAGCAAATGAACACTGAAAGAAGAGATGTTGATGCGTTTCTACAGCAGATTTACACAAGATGCACCTATTAACCAAATACATTCCCCTGTAGTTAAGTTGATCAATAGTAGCCAATTTATGCTGTTGTGCTAAAGTCACAATAAAGCTGTGTTTTGGGAGAACTGCCCTATTCCAAACAGCATTTACCCATCTAATCTTGGTTCCTTTTTTTTCCTGAACTAATCGTAAACCATTGATAACTGAAGCTTACCATGCTTGATACAGCTCTGCAGGAAAGCTCTGGCATTTGCAGCACTCCCAGTTCTCTCCAATAGCTCATCCCGCACCTTCAGAATACTTCTCCAGCTCTCACAATGATAAGGTTTGACATCCATAGTCCAAAACTCAGCATGTTTGATGTTATATGTATAATTCCAGATCACCCATGAGCTGTCAGAATGTCTCTCAATCTCCCAAATCCATTTACAAAGGATGCACTTATTCCATGCTAGTACTTCCTTAATATTGAAACCTCCTTCCCTCAGTGGCATACAACTAGAAGCCCAGCTTTTTAGAATCAGTCTCCGGTGGCCTTCCTCTGAGTTCCATAAGAAATTCCTGCAGAACTTAGTGATGAGTTTAATAATTCCTTTAGGAATCAGTAAAGTAGAACACCAGAACTGTTCTAGCCCAAAAATCACAGTGTTAATCAAATTAATTTTGCCAACATAGGAAAGCTGATGAGTGGACCAATGATGCATTGCCTGTTGTACTTTCTGAAGAAGATCTGCAAACATGGCTTTATTCAGTTTGCCCTCATTTAGAGGCACACCTAAATACCTAAAGGGAAAACTTCCTTCAGTGTATCCAGTAGCCCTGATAATTTCTCCTTGAATATCCTCCCTTATCCCTCCCATATAAATACTAGTCTTCTCAGGATTTGCCTGTAACCCAGAAAGTTGAGCAAACATCCCAAGAGATCGAGTAAAAATACTGACATGGATGGAGTATCCCCTCTGACAAAAATCATTAAATCATCTGCAAAAATCAGGTGATTTAATCCAATTCTACCACACTTGGGATGATAAGAGACTTGATGTTGTTTATGAATCCCCCTTAGAATACGAGAGAGGTATTCCATGCCCATAACAAAGAGAAAAGGAGACAGTGGGTCACCCTGTCTCAACCCACTTTCTCCTTTAAAGAAACCAGCTATTGTACCATTGATTTTATGGCTAAACCAGGTAGAAGTTACACATCCCATAATCCATTTCTGGAACTGAGGTGGAAAATTATAAAGCTCAAGCATCTGACCTAGAAAACTCCATTGAAGTGAGTCAAAAGCTTTTTTGATATCCACCTTAATGAGACATCTAAGGGACACTCCTTGTTGGCCATATCCTTTAATAAGGGATTGAGTGAGCATGATATTCTCAAAGATGCTTCTCCCCTTCACAAAAGCTCCTTGTTCAAGTCCCACAATGTTTGGTAAAAGAGGCTTCATGCGTTCACATAGTATTTTACTCACAGTCTTGTAAAACACAGTACAACAAGCAATAGGCCTATAGTCCATGACTGTGGAAACTGTCTGTTTTTTAGGGATCAAAGCCAATAGAGTAGTGTTAGCCTGCTTGGACATAACTCCAGTTCTGAAGAAATGTTGTATAGCACAGCAAAAATCATGTTTAATCATAGGCTAGGATTTCTTGAAAAACTGAGCAGAAAATCCATCATGTCCAGGACTTTTATTGGAGTCAATGGAAAACAAAGCTCTCTTAATTTCCATTTCCTCAACTGGTTTGCAAAGATTAGGCCATTCAGAGTCAGGCACCTGAGACCCTCTCAGCAAACTAGAATACATACCAATTGTCTCCACTTTCTTACCCAATAAAGCTTGATAATATTCCACAAAAGCTTGATTAACATTATGAATCCCATCTCTGATCTGCACATTCCTGTCATGAATCTTCCCAATTATACTTTGGTTCTTTCTAATAGCAATTCTGGAGAAAAAATAGCTATTAGGGGCATCATTGTGCTGAATGTTTTGCACCTTAGCACGCTGAATTAAGGAACTTCTCCCAGTCTTCTTTAAACTCAAATAAACTTCCAACAGGCTCTTCTCTTTGACAAGCAGCTCAGAAGTAAGGAGGTTCTGTTGGATTTGATATTGACAATCCTCCAGTTCCTTCTTAGCTTCCTGAACTCTTTTAGTTAACCCTGCAAAGTGAGTTCTATGTAAGGATTGTAAGTTATGCCTAACATTTTTAGCCTAGCAAACAGCCTAAACATAGCATTCCTCCTCACAGGAATATCCCAAGCATTCTGGACAATAGTATCATAGTCAGGATAATCCTCCCAACAGTTCAAATAGCTGAATCTCTTAGTATTTATAATTTTCCACCACCTGGATCAGCAAAGGTGAATGATCAGAGATCCCAGAAGGTAAAATGGTCACCTGAGTATTTGGGTATGCCGCCAACCAACCAGGATTCACCAAAACCCTATCAAGCTTGGACCAAATCCTTTCATCCACATCTCTTTTATTTGTCCAAGTGTACCCACAGCCAAAGCTATGAGTTTCCTCCAACTGACAATCAAGCAAACATAGATTAAAATCCATTATTTCAGAAAGTGAATGAAGGTTTGGCCCAACCCTTTCCTCAATGTCCCTAACAATGTTAAAATCCCCCATCAGTATCCAATTAGCAGCAGTATTATGCAGCTGTCTAAGTTCATCCCATAAGGCTTTCCTTGTTGGAATATGTGTCCTCCGACAATAATGCGATCACGACTGTTGATCATGAAGATCACATGTTTAAGTCTCATTATATAGAATACAATTGGGAAGTAATATTGTTACTGTCAACTGGTCAACATATATCGGTAATGGTTGGCTGACTAGAGTTTGACATTACTGTCGTGCGACGGTGGTGATCAGTTGACCCCCTAGATCATACCTATAGGGCAACACTCTTAATTGATTATTTAATTAATCGTATAATGTTACGAGTTAATTAAATTACTTGAAAATTGACGGACGATTTTGGAAGTAAAATTTACGTATCAAATTGAAATGTGATTAAATGAGATACGGTCTGAGTAATCAAATTGTATGATTACTCGGATGAAATTATTGTTTAAAGAAACAATTCAAATTGAATGAATTGTTATAAATACAAACTGTTGTGATTTATAAATTGGTAAAATTTTTGGTACAAGTAATTATGATATTAAGTCGATTTTTTGTATGTGACGTATTTTTGATGATACGTTGATTTTTAATATGTTAAAAATACATAACAAATTTATGTGACATGTGACATGTGACATATTGACAATTGACAAAAATAATATGGATTCCATATTATCAAATGGACCGAAATAATAAGAGAGGTTTAAGCTAATTAATTGTTTTATTTAGTGGTAAACATAATGATTAAAAAGCAAGAGTAGCCATGCAACCCTATTAACCTTGTGAAGACAAATATGGGCATGTATTGGCTCCCCTAAAAGACCTCCACCCACCCGGTTTTCCAAGAGAGAAAGGGAAGGGTTTTGTCTTATATTTTCTAATATACACTACTTAGTTTTAGTTAGTGTATCATTCATTCTTTACACAATCTAATCTAAGAGTTTTAGAGAGATAAAAACTCCCATCTTCTTCCTTCCCTAAAACCGAAATATATAAGTGTTTTATAAATATTTTGGTTCAATTTTCTACCTAATTAATATTATACTAGTTCTTGTAATATTAATTAAATTAAGAGAAAGCCTTGGGTATAAAGCTTAGGGAGAGATCCTATACTTGGATCTTTGTTCTTCCATAAGGGAAAGCTCAAGAACAAGAGAGAAAGGCGATCTCTCTTGTGCCCAATATAACCGAAATCCACAATGTAAGGACATGATTTCTCCTCTATTTTTATCTTGTTTGCATGCATAAAATCCACTTTTAATTTTATGACAAATAAATTTCGACATATATGAGTATGTTAGTATGTATATGAATCTACATTTCCTTCAATCGGTATCAAGAGCCACGGTTGTTTGCATGCAAATTGGTTAAAAGTTTTTCCGAGTTATAAGAATAACAAATAAAACTTGTAAAATTTGTGTTATTATGATATATCACGAAATTAATCCATGCATGTTAATATTTCTGGTCCTAAAATGTTTTAGGATATTTTGGTTAATTTTTCGGATTTTTATTGTTCATAATTTACAATAATGGCATTTAAATGTGATTTTATGAGTAAAAATGTCATTTTTGGTCTAAAATTAGCTATACTTCGAATTTTCCATTGATTTTTGGATATGTTGTCACATATATTATTTTGAGATAACCTGTAAATTTTCATAATTTTTGGACTTGTTATGCTCGAAAAATGAATTTTTCATTATTAAATTCGGATTTAGGTGAAAAATAGGTTAATATGAGTTAAATTTCGAATATGGTCATAGAAAATTAATATGTTGTCACATGCAATTTTGCAAGATGTGTGTAAAATAATTGGCTATAAAGAAGTCTTTTTGCATGATTTATGGATTTTTGAAGAAAAATAGCATAAATAGTGACATTATTAGTGGAAAATTAATAAAACATAATCTATGACTTAGGAAAAACGTCTAATGTTGCATTTTATTATCTTTTTCAGATCTAAAATTGAAAAGTTAGTGAAAATAATTTTTCCATGTTTTTATGATTATTTTATTAAAAATCGATAGACCGCAACATTGTTTTTCCGGAAAAATTTCGAAATTTTTAACCTAAGATTTTGAACATTATGAGTGTCATGGAAATTTTTCCAGAATGTTCATGTATTTAAATTTCAAATTTTTGAATTTATTTGAAATTTTGTGATTTATTTGAAGTTTAATAGCTTATTTTTGTAATTTTTGGTCCATTTATGAACAATTTTGTTAATATGGGTTAATTATGGTCAATTTATTAGTGAAGACTATATTTTGAGTCCTAAGAGGTTAGGGTAATTAACTTATGCATAAATATGAGTTTATGTATTTTTGTGATTATAAAATGTTGAAATCACGCAAATCCGTAAAAACCGAGTAATATACGATATTGGCTAATTAAAAGGCGATTTAGCATAAAATTGAGCATGATCATACATATTATAATGCTGCATTTTCTTTATGATTGTCATAATTTTAATTTATGTAATTTTGAAATTATGTAATTTTACTTAGTATGGCCTTAGATTTTAATTGGTATTTCCCGAAATGTATGGGAATATCGATTCGGTTGTAATTTTATTGTGATCTCGTATCACCGTTTTGTAATTTAATAGATTTATTTTTAGTTACAAATGTATAATAGGAAATTATGTAATTTATTATGTAATTTTATTCATTCCGGAGTTCCCAAAGACGGATTTCTTCAAGAATGGCGATACATAAAGACGGTGTTACATAAAGATGCGTGCCACAACCGAAGTTCAAGGGACCAATGGAGTTGGTTTCCGAATATGTAATAGTTAAATAGTTTTTCTATTTTAGGAAAGGCCATACTAGGATTTATTTATTTTTATGCTTGCATTTTATTTTATGTCGCATGCATCGCTAAATCGCCATAACTAAAACATGCATTCTTATTTTTATCGAGTTTATCGACCGTGTCAATTAAAATTATCGTAGTTCACCGCTTTAGTTCACTTAAAACGTGATAGATAATAAATTGGCATGACCTCTCGCTAAAACAATTAATTGAGACATAGCCTTACCAAATAGTAGAAACCATGAAAACCTATTTCGCGAGGGAGTGCACTCGGCTACCCCGGAGTACAAACCTTGTTACGTAGAGGAAGTGGGTGATGAATGTTAATCCACCGAATACATGTTGATAAGGGATGTATCGGCTACCCCGTGCCCAAGTTGATGTGGGTTTGGATAATGGACACATTTATTCGAAATTTGGATTGAACTCAACAAAAGTAATTGATAAGGGTTGCATCGGCTACCCCGTGCCCTTGTTGATGTGTTTTGGGCTATAGATAAACATTAGAGTAATTTTATCGACCAAGAGTTCTAAAAGTAGAATCGATTAAAAGGTTAATCCACCGAGTTATATTGATAAAGGTTGCATCGGCTACCCCGTGCCTAAGTCGATATGAATTTGGGTCTTGGAATCATTTATCTAGTTGGGTTAGAGGTCACTAGAAAAATGCTTAAAACTTGTTTAAATCATACATTTTTACGAGTATTATTAAAACGACAATTGTTTTACTCCTTATATTTTGTTTTGTAGACCACTTCTTTTTCATAACAAATGGCAACACCAACACCAACTCCTAATGCTACACCTCTCGCTAGTTCATCTTGGCTCCGATCCTTTATGGATCGATGTAAACTTGAAAATAATGGGTCAAATTTCTCCGAATGGGATGCCCAACTCAAATTAGCCGCCGAAGGTGACGACAAGCTTCGTTACCTTACCGAGGCCTCTCCACCCGAACCCTCCACTAGGTCCACCGCGGCCACTAGGGAAGCATATGAGGCTTACCAAAAGGAGTCCGCCGCAATGAAAAATGTCTTAATATTTGCGATGGAGGCGGACCTCCAAAGGAGAGCCTTCAAAATGGGCAATGCTAATGAGATTTACTCCAAACTTGTGACCATGTTTTCACAAACTCCGCGGATCGTCCAATATGAGGCGGCGCGGCATTCTTTGATCTCGACTTCAAAGAGGGCCAAAAGGTTAGCCCTCATGTGCTCAAACTCATGGAGCTTGTCGAGACCTTGAAAATTCAAAAGGTTGAAATCCCTAAAGAACTCATCGTAGATAGGATTCTACACTCCTTGTCCAAAGTCAAGGCATATGTGCAATTCCGGGTGAATTTCAACATGCAAGACAAGGATGTGTCTCTTGAGGAGTTGCACAAGTTACTTGTGCAAGCCGAGAGGGACATGGGGTTAAATGTGAACCCTCCCAAGGATGTGCTTAACATAAGCACTAAGAGTAAGGGGAAATTCAAGAAGAGTGGAAGGAAGGGTAAAAAGCAAGCTCCCACATTCACCAAAGCTAAGTCTTGTGAAGCTAGCACATCCAAAGTCAAGAAGGGTCCTCTTGATAAATGCCATTATTGTAATGGCATGGGACATTGGAAAAGAAATTATTCCAAATACCTTGGTGATATCAAAGCTGGAAAGATCACTCCAGTAGGTAAATGACTAACCTTCTTTTATGTTTCTAATTCAACTATGGTATTATGATGCAAAGTTGTGATAATGTATCTCCCTTTTTATTATAAATAGGGCCTCCACCAAGCAAAGACAAGGGAAAAGAAAAACAAGCATGAGAAACCATGGAGAAGCTAAGGATAGCTTTTATGGAGCTTTGTTTTTCCATTGTCTTAATTTAAGTTGTGTTTTGGATTTTAGAACTTTAAGTTTCCGTGTTCGACATGGAAAAGTATTTTGGATAATGAGTTGTATTTTGGATGATGGTGACTTGGTTTGCAACCCAAGTCACCCGTTTTATCATTTATCCTTTTATGTTCTAAAATTCATCTTTAAATGCTTGCACTTTGAAACATAAGATTAGTCACTTAAAGTGATCTAATAGACACATATAATGACGGATTTCATTATATGTCCACATGCTTAAAGCTTGTGTATGATCATTTATAAAGCGATTTTGAGTCTATGAACTCTCTTAAAGGAATGTCAATCACCAAGTACAATTATGAAATCAATATCTATTAGTCTATCTATGAGATAGTTCTCCTTATACTTCAACATCATTAATTTGTGTCTCATATGCTATCTTTGAATGTTTAGTGTATTTATTCTAAAGATAGAGTGGGAGAAAAATGAGGACACAACACACAAGGCAAGATAAAATTGTGTACTTGTGTAAATGAAGATCTACGCAAGAGAAAATGATTTGAATGAAGGTATATCTATTTACATAGTATGCCGAATAGATGAGATCTATGGTCTCAAGTTAATTCTATATGACTAAAGAGACCAAGTGTAGTAAACATAAGAGTATATTCTCAAGATAACTACACGAGGAGACCAAAAGAAAGTTTTGGAAGAAAATGACTAATGTAAAGTCTAAACAAGTTTTTGACTAAGTTTATGAAGCATTTGACCAATAGTTTCAACCTTGAGATTTACTTAAGAGCCTAAATGAATCATAGTAACATACTAAGTTATGATCGAGTTGCAAAGATTGATATACCGATGTCTTCAATGGCCAAAGTTTTAACCATGCAAATGTCATTGCTTAACCTCACTATGAAATGGTTAAACCTCCTTCCAAAAGGGTATTTGCGAAGGACGTATTCTAGATATTGTTTATACTTGAATAATGACATTGCTACACATCATTATGACATGAGTGTGTTGGAGATTTAAAATCTCTTTCCGTAAGGTTAAGATGAGACCACTTCAAAATAGGTATTTTGAAAGGATATGATGGGAACATATATGGTTTTATCCTAATAACTTGGCAATACAATTTATATTCAATTCTTGATAAATTTCGATTAAGAAGTCAATTTCGAAATGTGCAGAATTGAGTGGGAGTTAAGAAATTCTCATGTGAAGACATGGAATTTAGTGGGAGCTATTATCCTTGAATGTATAAAACTCATTACTCATTATAGAATGACGAGCTAATATCTTCTTTCATAAAGAAGCTTTTGAGTTTTCAATTCTGGATGAAAATGGACAATGATGAATCCAATTACATCCCTGGGTTAGTATTAAGAGATACACATCGTATCAACATTAACATAGGTTGTTCATGTAGATGAAAATAGAATTACCATTAGCAGTCATGGCTGTTCATTGAATCTATGAACGGTTGATCTCATGATTATTAGTAACTAATGTTTCCGCCATTAGAATAATCATGTACATGTCCAATTATGAATCATATGCATAAGAGCATGATGATTGATTGGTGAGCCATAATAGAAATGTCATGAATTCTCAAGTAGAATCCGATGAGCGATTTCGGTGTTTGACGGAATACTCTATCATGTGATAAGAGGTTGCACATATTATAGAAAGTCCGAGCACATGTAAGGATTTATGAGAATCCCAATTCTTTCAAGCCTAGAAAGAGAAATGAGAAGTTTTTGGAAAGATGCTTGGTTGAATAAGAGGTTATTCAAGATAACCTTTCCTAGTCAAGCTAGGACTTGTGAGAAGTGCTAAGCTAAATAATCTTGTCAATTGTTACAAGATTCTACAAAACATATACCTAGTGCATTGTGTGTGGATGAAGTACTTGATCAGTACAAGTTATATCATTCATCACAAATTCGTTCGCTATGTGATAGTCGATAAGAAAGTTCTTTCAAGATTAATGAACCGAAACCAAGGTCGGGAACCTTGATGTGTACTTGGTAAGATTCATGCTATGAGAGAGAACATGAATGTGATGGAAATTGCAAGTGTAAGAAGTTTGAACACATGGACACATGGGATGTTAAACTTCTGTTGCAATCAATAAGTGTTTACACTTATGATATACATCACAAGGTTGTAATATGATATTGACTACCCGAGTGTGATGTCGACATTTGTCGTTTGAGTTATTATTAACTCACCTTGTACATTGTTATATCCAAACGGGTTGTAGAGACAATTGAACCCCGTTAAAGTGAACATGGATTAACATTGTTTTTGCCCATAGTTACTTATATGAGGTGACGTCTCGAAGTGACTAGAGTGTGATGCGATTGATGGCAAGTTCAAGTGCCATAAAGTCATGTGAGATGACTAGTCGATCACATAGGCAGACTGTTAGGAACATTTTGTCGGGCCTAATGATCGCTTATAGAGTTCTGGCAAATTTATATAGCCTGGTCGTGGCGAGAGCTACTATAGTATTCAAATGAGTAGATTCTTTTGACTAAAGACTATTCGCCTAAGATGGCACAGTTTCAGATTAACTTTGATTTGTGTTACTACGACCTTCGTAAATGGGGTCAAATGGGCATATTTTGGGTTATGATGGCTGTGGCTAGTCGAAGGGAATGAGTGCGATAGGAATTGTCCACCCCTAGTCAGGGTTATAACAATATCTCAGGGCCACTCGAGGAGTAATGAACTGGAAATGCGTGGCCACGCTCGGAAGGTATCCAGAGTGGATAAATCCGGTCAATCAGTTATTCTCCAGATCGAGGAAACCACTCTCGATATGATCACTTGCAAGTACGACCTGAAAGACACCTTGCATTGAGTGGGAGATAGTAATAGGACAAGAGAATTGGTGACGCACACTTGTCGAGGACAAGTGGGAGATTGTTGGAATATGTGTCCTCCGACAATAATGCGATCACGACTGTTGATCATGATGATCACATGTTTAAGTCTCATTATATAGAATACAATTGGGAAGTAATATTTATTCTTGTCAATCGGTCAACATATATCGGTAATAGTTGGTCGACTAGAGTTTGACATTCCGTCGTGCGACGGTGGTGATCGATTGACCCCTAGGTCATACCTATAGGGCAACACTCTTAATTGATTATTTAATTAATCGTATAATGTTACGAGTTAATTAAATTACTTGAAAATTGACGGACGATTTTGGAAGTAAAATTTACGTATCAAATTGAAATGTGATTAAATGAGATACGGTCCGAGTAATCAAATTGTATGATTACTCGGATGAAATTATTGTTTAAAGAAACAATTGAAATTGAATGAATTGTTATAAATACAAACTGTTGTGATTTATAAATTGGTAAAATTTTTGGTACAAGTAATTATGATATTAGTAAGTCGATTTTTTGTATGTGACGTATTTTTGATGATACGTTGATTTTTAATATGTTAAAAATACATAACAAATTTATGTGACATGTGACATGTGACATATTGACAATTGACAAAAATAATATGGATTCCATATTATCAAATGGACCGAAATAATAAGAGAGGTTTAAGCTAATTAATTGTTTTATTTAGTGGTAAACATAATGATTAAAAAGCAAGAGTAGCCATGCAACCCTATTAACCTTGTGAAGACAAATATGGGCATGTATTGGCTCCCCTAAAAGACCTCCACCCACCCGGTTTTCCAAGAGAGAAAGGGAAGGGTTTTGTCTTATATTTTCTAATATACACTACTTAGTTTTAGTTAGTGTATCATTCATTCTTTACACAATCTAATCTAAGAGTTTTAGAGAGATAAAAACTCCCATCTTCTTCCTTCCCTAAAACCGAAATATATAAGTGTTTTATAAATATTTTGGTTCAATTTTCTACCTAATTAATATTATACTAGTTCTTGTAATATTAATTAAATTAAGAGAAAGCCTTGGGTATAAAGCTTAGGGAGAGATCCTATACTTGGATCTTTGTTCTTCCATAAGGGAAAGCTCAAGAACAAGAGAGAAAGGTGATCTCTCTTGTGCCCAATATAACCGAAATCCACAATGTAAGGACATGATTTCTCCTCTATTTTTATCTTGTTTGCATGCATAAAATCCACTTTTAATTTTATGACAAATAAATTTCGACATATATGAGTATGTTAGTATGTATATAAATCTACATTTCCTTCATTCCTATCATCTCCATCATTGCTCCCATAAACAAAAGTAACATTCACAACCTTGTTAGATATATGATGCAGCATTTCCAAGTGGATCAGTTGATCATGTACCTTAGAAGAAATAACAGTAACTATGCTAGGGTTCAGAAACACCCATATTCTACCATTGTAATGGTGAGAATAATTATTGATAATAGAAAAACTAGCAAATCTCTTACTAATTGCAGCAGAATTATTATACTTCACTCTAGTCTCTAATAAACCAAACACCTCTATTTTATTAGTAGATAAGTAACCCCTAACTTCCTGCTGATTTATTGGGTCATTGAAACCCCTAATATTCCAAGATATGATCATTGGATTGTATCAGGTGGCTCCTCCTCCTGAGTAACCACCAAATTAGTGTCCAATAATAAACCCTCAATATGTAGCACTTCATATTTGTTGTTTAGAGTAATGATTTGCTGCTCAGTTTCCACCTCAATCCTGGCAACACTCAAGTGAGCCACGGCCACATCCTCAGTCCTAGATAGACCTAACACCCTGCATCCTGAGCCCTCCCCTTTATCATTTGGGGAAGACCTAACCTCCAAGACAGTAGAGGAGGAGCCTAGTCCATGACATTCTGAGCTCCTGTCAACTGTCTTTGAAGGGGTCTCCTCACCGATTTAGGGGATTATGGCCTAGCAATGGGCTTCCCGAGTCCTTAGCAAAAGTGGGACAAGTGGAGTGAGTCACGGGCGTTGGATTGGTCTGTATACCTGTCTCATATCATCCAGCTTCTGATTGATCTTAGTGAATTTACACTTCTCTTGTATATGACCCAATTTCTTACAGCAATGGCAATAATGAGGCAGCCATTCATATATAATACGCTGCTGTGTGAGCCCATGATATGGAGTCTGGAGTTGCACAGTAGTGGGTAACTCTTCAGCCACATCAACTTCCACCAAAACTCGTGCAAAGGAGAGCTTGGACTTGAAAGTTGTTGGAAGATCTGCAAACAAAGGTTTCCCTACAACACTTGCCATCTTACTCAAAACTTTTTCTGACCACATTAAAGGATCTAAGTCAGGGAAGATTATCCAAGCAGGAACAATGGATACAGAGTCCATTTCCTTAGAAAACCCAGGTGACCATTTCTTCAGAACCAAAGTACTGCTGCCCATATTCCAAGGTCCTCCTTTAAGGATCTCATTCATATCCTGCTCAGAGAGGAACCTAAAGCTGTACCATCCTTTTTTATAATACTGCACAATAGGTCTATCAATATTCTTCCAGTACTTCGCCACATATTCATCGCCCTTAGATTATCTAGTCTAACCCTTCGATAATCAAGTCTCTACTGTGCATCCTCCAGAAAGAATCCCAGATATGATCTCTTCTTATGGCTAGCGAGCCTTTAGACGTAGTCTAATGGACTTTAAATGACCCGCATCGGCAGTCGACGGACTCCAAACTGTTCCAAACGGCAGGTCCTTGACTCGAATCCCCGTTTCATTTCCATTAAAACAACACTTTTTAGAGTTAAAACCGACTTCGGACCCAAAACCGACTCAAGAACCCGTAACCCGAGTCAACCCGAGTCTCGAACATCTAAAATAATGCCATAAATGGTTTTGTCATACATTTCTTTAAAATGACACTAATTAGAGTCAAAAACTGACTCAAAATTCTAATCCCGAGTCAACATGGGTCAAACCCGAGTCAAACACACAAAAAACCCACCCCAAATAACACCCAAAAGAAAGCTTAGACGGCTAAGAAATCACATAAGCCACAAAACACAACCAAACAAAACATTGGTTAGAACAAAGACAAAATCGAAATTTGCGAAAAAGGACAGGACACCCCATTGAGGTACTAGATTGCGCGCGCCTCAATGGGCTTCCTCCTTAACCTCCAAGCAAACTTAATCGACCTACCATCCCACATTTCTCTATTAATAACCACTCATATGCACCTCTTTAGGGTACGTAAGAGTCCGTCTCCTCAGATCTCTCTTAAACTTCTAGACTTCAACTTCTTAAGTCAAGAATTCTACACGTGTTTTCGACACACCGAGCGAAAACACAAGCCATACCTATTTTGTTTGGTACTGTCGCCGTGCATCAGACCGACTCATTCGACCAACTCAACATTAACAAACATGTTTTCAAACAACATATTTTCAAAACAAAATCCTTTTCTAAGTCACTGTTTAAAATTTATTTTGATTCCGAGTAGTCACATAACGAGAAAACCGTCTCAATAGTCGTCTACCTCGCAAACATCATAACATGTAAGTTTGAGGGTGTAAATATCCCACTTATTTCATGTATTTATTATTTTTATGATATTATAAACATGAACAATGCATAACACGATTCAAACAAGGAAGAAACGAGTCAAAACTTGACTCTTGCCTGAGTAAGGGGCGTCAATGTCTCGCACGATAACTCGCGCCCCAAGGACCTCTCTGGTTTGAGTCGGGTCGTGTTTGTATTCGTTCTTCCTTTAAATTTTCTTTTATTCTTTTTGTTTCCTTTTCTCACATTTTTCTTATACGGTTTTTACCATTTTATTTTACCTTTCTTAGAACCAATTTTTAACCATGTCCGAAAACATCATTGGTTAAATTATACCGTGGCAGTTTATTTCGTGTTTCGATGATATTTGTTTGTTAATTATAAATCAATGGGTATTTTAACACCCTTTTCTTTTACTCCCCATTTTTCCTCACTTATTCACATTTACAAGCATTTTAATCATATTTATAATCATCCTTGGTTCTTTATACCATATCAGTTTAATCCGAGAACGATGATAAACATTAACTAATTACAAATAAATGAACTTAACATATTTAGTTCATATCAAACATTTCTCTTTATTGTTTTTTTCATCCTTGTCTTGACCGTAATGCATATCACCCTTGGTTAAAATAAATACCATGTCGATTTAATTAGAGTACGGCGATGAGACTGTTAAGCACAAACGTTTTACATTTTTATTTGTAGACTATACTTTTCAAGGTTGCAAATCCGAGTCGGACACGAATATTATCAACATAATAATAAATATTCCAATTCATATGGATTATATTCAACACATCAACACAAAATCGGTCTTGATGACCTTTTCAACAAAGGTGGTTTTTAACAACCTTTTAAAATAGTTTTTCATAACCTTTTAAACAACCGGGAGAGGTCCCTTGGATCACCCTATGGCTCGCGCCCCAAGGAACCTCGTGTTTCCTATATTTCAAATCTGTGTAGGCCCCTTTATGTCGCCAATAGGCTTGCGCCCCTATGGGGCTGCCTGACACTGTTCTGCTTCGTTTCAGCACTTGTCTAGGATGATCTTGACTTCAGTTAACCCGAATACGTGACGGATCAGATTGACGAGTTTACATTTCACATTTTTGCACTTTATCATTTAAACACACTTCTTTTCCAAAAAAATGGATCGCGTTAAGCGCCACACTCCGAATTTGGTAAATGGAAGTTTAATTTCCGTTCTCACTTGCAAATCAATTTAAATTCAACTCAACATCAATTATTTGATATTTATATAAACAACCGACATAACAAATCTCACATGTTAGGTTTAAAATTGTGGATGCGCATTCGTGCATTTAACCCATTTTATCTGCTTTTGCACTTAAACAACCACGATCGATCAATAGAGGCCGCTATTGCGGTTGGGATTGGGTGTCTGATTAAAGGGCTTCCCAATACGTACCTCACGCCTTAATCAGAACCTTTGGATAGTGGACGACCTTATCCATGGCAACAAGAGTCATTCTAGCGATAGGATGCTAGGGGGGCGAGTTCTTATCTTTAGTACTTATGTCCAGCACCACTTTTTGCTTTGTTTGACCGAGTTACAAAGTGGATTCGAACGGTTTCCAAGCATCTCATAATTGCTTGGTTACGACTCCGAACGTCTCTACATCGTTTCAAGACCTTCATCGAGTTGAAACTGACCGATCTAGGTCACCGAACGTGGCTTTTAAACTGCCGCATGTCCAGGGATTGGCGCGCGGGTGGCCTACGTTCACATATAAGGGTGGAAGTAAATTGAGTGAAGGTTACCAGGAGTTATGGGATATGAATATAATGAATCATGATGATGTAGTGCACTATAATTGGGATGTGAGTTAAATGATATATATATATATATATATATATATATATATATATATATATATATATATATATATATATATATATATATATATAAGATACGTGAGATGGCTTGTTAGTCATGAGTTTTGAGGAACTAAAGGGATGAGAATTTGATAGAGTAATTGCATTGTGTGAGACTTTAGTGGTAAGTTAGGTGGTAGAATAAACAAGGACAGAATTGGTATAGATAACGAGGTAATTTTGTTGAAGAGTTTAATGTAGTTTGTCATTTGGGGTGGTAACAGAAAGTAGGAAAGGAGACTGGTATACTTAGGGGTGCGTGTACGAGGGTAGTGAGATGAATGATGGTTGTGTCGTGGTGTAGCCACTAGTAGTTAGGGATAATGTGGTTAAATAGAAAAGTTGCTTGTTTTAAAGAGGTTGATGTTGTGAAGGCTGTATTGGAATTCATGGTTGCGAGGGAGCATAAGATGTTGTAATAAAAGGCGTTTGTTAGTAGTTGGGTATTGGTTACATGGTCACATCTGTCTGTTGGTGAAAATTACTTGAATCAATGAATGTGATCTGTAATGAATGTAAGTTTAATCTTGTTGTTTGAGTAATTTGAGTGCTTAATTATGTTGACTGTACGTAAGTGATTATGTGGGACTTCAACCCCGGGGATAGTAGTATGAGATCTCATTGTTGTTTATAATATCAATGTTCTGTATTATAATCTAGTAAGGCGATATAAAGGAAGGGTAACGGTGGTTGGAATGAGTTGTGAGGTTTTTATTATCACGGAAGTTGTACTGAAACAATGTTTATGTTTGTGTATAATTGTAATAATTACCGATGTGGTACTTATGTTTCGGGTTGCGATCTGGACACGGTTCTCCGTGTTCCGATACGGGTACCTTCGCGCTACTGTGGCGGTGTTGCGATATCCTCATCGGTTGTTGTGGAGGAGACAGAATGGTTGAGAAGCGAATTTTGAAATCTTTTGTTCATTTTATTATTGGTATATTATTGATGTCATGTTTCAATGCTATTTGTTGGGCCCTAAATTATCCTGCCTGACCTGATATAGGCCAGGCAACAGCCAAGGACAACTTCCAGGCAAAAGATATCTGAAACCAGGCATTGATTCAACACGGATAGGCACCAAGCAGGAGTTGATGAAAGACAGGCGAAAGATAACCAGCAGCGTAAAAAGGAAAAGCACCAGGCCACTGCAGGCGACAAATAGGCAGTTGATATATGTTCCCTACAAAAAAGGAAGACCAATTCCAGAAAGCTATAATATAGGAAGCAGTCAAAACAACGGCTAATAAAGAAGCAACCACCTCCGGGTAAATAGGACACATTCCCTATTTACCAGGAAACCCTAAACGGCATAAGAAGGAGGAAGAGATTAGCCATAAATAGAAAAGAAGAGAAGAGGAGAGAGATCATCAGATATACCCTCACTTTTACTTATATTTTTGTATTCTTAAGCTATATATTCGCCTGTCACGCCTGATATAACAATACTCTGTCAGGCTATCTAAAACCATAGTAACAATCACTCCTGGCTTGGTGCCCGTGGTTTTTTCCCTTATTCCCAGGGTTTTTCCACGTATAAAAATCTTTGTGTCATTGTTTATTAGTTCATTTTGCACTTAATTATACCAATCAGGCGAGTTGTTTGAGTTAGATCACCCTACATATAAATCCCTGGCAGGACGCTCTAGATCAGTAAAAAGCCTGCCAAAACAATTGGCGCCCACCGTGGGCCATCTAACTCAAAAATAATCAAAGCCCACCCCCAAATACCACAAAAAAACTAAGAAAAAATGGCAGGAGATAGCGTTGAGCAACAATTAGCTGCTGCCAAACAACAGTTGTTGGAGATGGAACAACTGAAACAAAAAATGATCCAGGCTGAAGCAGAAGTGGCAAAATTGAAAGAATCAGAATCCAGCCTAAAAATACAGCTGGGAGAAAAAGCTTCAGGATCAAAGTTGAAAGTCCAGCCTGGCACACCATTCTCCTCAATCATAAGGAACATTGATTTCTCCAATATTGGTACTCCTACTCCATCAAAGTCCAAAGTAGGAGAAGGAACGGACTCAGGAGAACTCCAAAATGAAGAGACCTCATCAGATCAGACTAACACGACCATTATGATGGCTATGCTCCAGGAAATCCAAAAACTTCACGAGAGATTTGAAAAGATTCCAGGAGTTCCTACCCCAATTGAAGAAGCAAATCCAGAGAGCTATCTTTGATTCACCCTTTGTGGATGAAATAGCAAAAATAGACTCGCCAAAGAAATTTGTGATTCCCTCAATGAGAATCTATGATGGAACCACAGATCCACAAAACCATGTTGCCTATTACAAGCAAGGATCTTTGGCAAAGCATCAATTCCAGTGAACTACGTCAAGTCCTGCATGTGTAAGGGATTTGGAACAACTCGAACGGACTCGCCCGCAATGGTACATAAACTTGCCAAATGGAAGCATCAAGTCCTTTTTTGACTGGTCAACTCTTTCAATCATCGGTTTACCAACAAAGCAGGGAACTAGAAAAGAGATCCAGTGACTGTACATGGTTAAACAAAAGCCTGGAGAATCCATCGGATCCTACATGACAAGATTCAACAAAGAAAAGGTTTCAATCCCCAGATGTGATGTTGGAACAGCCGTTGAAGCTTTCAGGCAAGGGCTACCCCGGACAAAGTGACTTCTACGATGCAATGACCATGAAGCCCCTGTCATACCTTTGAAGATGTCCAAGCATTAGCCATAGGCTATATCAGTGCCGGAAGAAGACAAATGCTACAAGGCGAGATAATGCGACAACAACTCAGGATATGACAAAACCAACGAGAAAAAGCTCTCACCACAGAGGAAGCGGTTCCAGGCCATCTCCCTACACGAGACCCGACGGATCGAAGTCAACTATACACATGAACAACGAGGTAACTCCTATACTTATCCTCCTGTCCAGGAATATAACTTCTCTGTTGACATTGCAGGACTGATCAAGAGACTTGACCATATGGGAGGCATTGTCAAGTGGCCAAAGAAGTCAGACAACCCCAACTCAAGGAAGGACACCACCAGGTGGTGCGAATTTCACATGGACATAGGACACACAACAGAGGAATGCCTGGGATTACGGAGACAAGTGGCTTACCTGCTAAAGAAAGGATACCTGAAAGACTTGATGCCAACAAAGAAATGGGAAGACGATGGAACAAGAAAAAACACAGAAAGGCAACAACGCGACTTACCCCCTGCACCACCCATTTATGAAGTCAAATTCATCAATGGAGGATCGAAAATTTGTGGCTTTGACAGTTCATTTGCTAAGAAAATTGCCAGGGAGTCAAAAATGAAATCTCCTTTTAAACCTATCAATTTACCTCAAATTACTTTTGACGACACTGATATGCAGGGCATTCCAGACCTCCACCATGACAGCCTGGTGATCACCATGCAAATAGGGACTGCACGTGTCATGAGAATCCTGGTAGATGGAGGCAGTTCAGTAAACCTGATCATGCTTGATGTCCTTAAAGCAATGAAGATTGATGAAAGCCAAATCATAAAGAAGTCTAATGTCCTAGTGGGATTCAGTGGAGAAACAAGAAACACACTGGGAGAAATACACCTGCCCACATACGTGGAAGGAGTATCTTCATACGAAAGATTCGGAGTCCTGGGACGCCTGTCATCCTACAATGCCATATTGGGAAGACCATGGATCCACAACGTAAGGGCCATACCCTCCACCTATCACCAATGCATCAAAATACCAACGGAATGGGGAGTAGCAACCATAAAAGGTGAACAAAAATCGCCGGGAATGCTATCCGAGTCATGAAGCCTTCCAAGGGGTAAGTCCTCGCCTAGCAATTACGGTACCCTGTCGGGACAACTCATGTGGCAGAAACCAAAATGGAAACGATCAAGTAATTTTAGACCCCGAGTACCCCGACAGGCACGTCTTTGGTAGGATCGATGTCCCTGATAATATCAGGCCAGAATTAGTAAATTTTCTTAAAGGTGAATCTTCATGTTTTGCCTGGTCACATTTTGATATGACCGGAATATATGCCAATATTATTACACATAAACTAAATATTGATGAGTCTTATAAGCCTGTCCAGCAGAAAAGAAGAAAGTTTGCCGCTAAAAGACATGCTATCATTAATGAAGAAGTAGACAAACTATTGGACATGGGGATGATAAGAGAAGTCATGTACCCTAGCTGGCTAGCCAACGTAGTGGTGGTACAAAAGAAGAATGGCAAGTGGAGAGTTTGTGTAGATTACACAGACCTCAATAAAGCCTGCCCAAAAGACCCATTTCCGCTCCCACACATAGACGCAATGGTGGATGCTACAGCAGGGCATGAACTCCTGACATTCATGGATACCTCAAGTGGATTCAATCAAATTAAGATGCACCCATCTGATCAGGAACATACTGCATTTATCACGGAAAGGGGCATATACTGCTACACAGCAATGCCCTTTGGCCTGAAAAATGCAGGGGCAACATACCAACGCCTGGTCAATACAATGTTTAAGGACCAAATAGGAGACACCATGGAAGTCTATATTGATGACATGGTAGTTAAATCAAAGAAAGCTGAAGATCATGTCAGGGACTTGGAGACAGCCTTTAAGATCCTGGAAGAATTCAATATGAAACTTAACCCATCCAAATGCCACTTTGGAGTATCTTCAGGAAAATTCCTGGGGTACATGGTGACCAAAAGAGGAATAGAAGCCAGCCCAGAACAAATAAGAGCCATACTAGAACTGGAATCCCCCAAGTCAGTCAAAGATATTCAAAAGCGACGGGACGAGTTGCGACCACGAATAGATTCATTTCCAGATCATCGTAAGGTGCAAGGCATTCTATGACCTACTCAGGAAGAACAAAGCATTCAAATGGTTGCACGAACACGAGTCACCTTCCAGGAGCTCAAAACATACCGACTACACCTCCGCTACTTGCCAAACAGACAAAGGAGAACCCCCGACGGTCTACCTATCATCACGAAACAGAGTAAGTGGAGTCCGACCAAAGAAATTGATGGCCAACAAACATCCAGTTTACTATGTAAGTAAAAGTCTCCTAGATGCAGAAACCAGGTATGGCCTACTTGAAAAATATGTACTTGCTTTAGTAATGTCATGCACTAAACTTCGACCTTATTTTGAAAGTCACCCAATCATTGTAAGAACCAACCTGCCTATCAAATCTGTCCTGAGAAAGCCCGAGTTGTCGGGCGAGAATGGCAAAATGGTCAGACAAATCAGCACCTATGATATAACCTTTGAACCCAGGACGACAATTAAATCTCAGGCACTAGCGAGACTTCGTGGTGAATTCGGTCCTACCCTAGAACCAGACCTCATAAAAGAGGTCAATCTTCTTGACACCCAAAAGAGGACCGGGAATGGACTCTCCATGTAGATGGGGCAACAAATATGAAAGGCAATGGCCTAGGACTAGTCCTAAAGTCACCACAGGAGACCTAATTGCCACAGGCTATTAATTGTGAATTCAAAGCCACGAATAATGAGGCTGAATATGAAGCCCACGATTTGCTGGATTAAAGGTATGTATAGAACTCGGTGTAGCAAATCTCAAGGTAAAAACTGACTCTCTCTTAATTTCCAATCAAATCAAAGGAGTATATCTTTGCAAAAGATTCAAAGATGATACTCTATTTGGAATATGTCCAAAACCTTTGCAAAAAATTCAAAACCTTTGACATTGACCAAATACCAAGGGACTTAAATACCCAGGCGGATGCCCTAGCAGCGACTGGGATCAAACTTCACCTGTTTGTGTTTGACAAAATACCCATCGTCCACTGTTGGAACCAACCATAGAAAGGCTCGAACAAATTTGCCCTATCCAGGAAGATACAACCTCCTGGACTAAACCTTACTATAATTGGTTCCTACAGAGGATACTCCCTACAAATAAAAACGAAGCAAGGGCCCTGAAAATCAAAGCATCCACTTATACCATTATAAATAACACCTTGTTTAAAAAGTCTCAGGCTGGACCTTACTTACGTTGCCTGGAACCAAATGAAGCCAGCCAGGTCATAGAAGACATACATGATGGATACTGCGGAAATCATAAAGGTGGAAGGAGCCTGGCAAGCAAAATTCTCAGGACAGGCTACTTCTGGCCAACCCTGAGAGCTGACTGCATAGCATATAGCTCAAAATGTGAAGCCTGTCAAATCCATTCCCCTTATATCCATCAACCATCAGAGCTACTACATTCCATCTCAGCCCCCTGGCCATTCATGAAATGGGGCATGGACATAGTAGGCAAGCTACCTCAGGCGCCTGGACAAAAAGTCTTCATGCTAGCAATGACTGACTACTTTTCCAAATGGATAGAGGCAGACTCTTACTGGCAATTCAAAGAAAAAGATGTCATATCATTTATCAAAAGGAATATCATTTGTAGATATGGAATACCTTCAGAAATAGTCTATGACAATGGTACACAATTTGTGGGAAAAAGAACAGCTAACTTCTGTGCACAATGGAATATCAATCTAGTCACATCTACACCAGGCTACCCTAAAGCCAACGGCCAAGCAGAATCAAGTAACAAAGTAGTAATCGTTGCTGAAGAAAAAGTGAAAAGAAGAAAAGGAAGATGGGCAGAAGAGCTCCCCTAGTCCTATGGGTGACGGGACCACACCCAAAACAGACCACGGGCCGGACACCATATTCCCTGGTCTATGGTGCAAGCAATAATACGAGAAATTCATGTGCCAACTACCAGAAGCAGCCTGAACACAATAGAAGAGAACAAGCCCCTATTACAGGATAACCTTCTCTTAACAGAAGAACTAAGGGATGCAGCCAAAGTCAGGATAGCCGCCTACCAAGAGGCAGTCGCCAGAAGTTACAACAAAAATGTCAACATCAGAGTATTCAAAGAAGGAGACCTGGTACTAAGGAAAGTTTTCCCCAACACCAGAGAAAAGAACGCAGGCAAACTAGCCCCTACATGGGAAGGCCCGTACTTAATTGATTCAATAGTGGGACAAGGAGCTTACAGGCTACAAACTTTGGAAGGAGAAATGATCCCCAGATCTTGGAACATTTCCCACTTAAAACTATTTCATATCTGAGAAGCAGGTAAAACTACCTATCCTATATACATGTCAATAGAACTTCCTGCTATGTGCTAAAAGTTGCTTGCCTGTTATTCTTAGCTTCACCTAAAACTTTATTTTAAATCCTGAAAACTTGTTTTACGCCTTCTTTTCACTTATTATATGTTACACTTTAGGCTTAAACAAATGTTCAGGATTGAGGGCCACTCCACCCAACCTGAACAGCATTTCTAAAAATGCTCTAATTTGGCACCTGCCTGCCTGACCCGAAAATTAAACTGAGCTCAATACATAAAAAGATAAGTACAAAGGTGGAATAGACCATAGTACTTGTCAAAGAAGCCCTCCTGACAGGCTGAGGGCCATAAGCCCTCCTGACCGGCACCCACCCTCATTCTCAAAAGCCCTCCTGACAGGCAGATAGAGCCACCATTCCCCATAAACACAGGAATGAGGGCCATAAGCCCTCCTGACAGGCATTACTCTAATAAAAAAATCACATGAATGTACAGGTACAAATTCCAGTCAAACACAACAAGAAAATCAAGAGAAGAAAGGATATATATATTAAAACCTACCCAGGAATACACCCTTCCTAGGCAACAAACCGTTTATCCAGGAAAAGCCAACAAAAACCAAAACAAATCCTAAATTATTTGTTCAGGGAACATCCCCCCCCTGAATAGGCCAAAACAACACAAAATTCCACAACAGAAAAAATCAAACTAGCCCGCCTTGGACACAGTAGCAGAGCCAATCCCCTCATAAGCAGCCTTCTCTTCTTCATCTCCCTCCTCTTCAGCATCACTATTTTTCCCTTTGGATGGAGGAGAGTCCACTTCCTCGTCAGCATGCAACTTACAAAGCTCAGGATAAGTGGTATTCAAATCAGCCAACTCCTGATCAGGATTCCAAAAAGGCCTGACTTCAGCAGGCTCTTTCATAGCATCCACACGGCCCTTGCCAAAGAAATACAGTGCAGCATCTTTATACCTAGCCTGGACCTCATCCCTCTCTACAGCCAATTCTTCATTTACTTTTAACTGCTCCTGCATAGCCTGCTTTTCAGCTTTCAACTCTTCTTGAGCAATATCAAACTTAGCCTGAAGAGCTTTCAGGGCATCCTGAGCAGACTTCAGCTTAGAAGACTCCACCAGCAACCGAGCCTTCCCTGCCTCATTATCCTCCTTCAAAGAATGATTCTCAGCCTTGGACACCTCCAACTCAGCTTTAAATTTGTCAGCATCTTTTTTCAAGATTTGTACCTCCCAATCCAAGGCATTTTTTAGACCATGGACTTATTCCAGTTGACAGGCGCTCCTCAGCACATCATTAACATTCTAAAACAAAAGAAAAATGCCTATCTAAGCCACAAAAAAGAAAACACACAAAAACCCACAACAAACAAAGACAATATATACCTCCTGAAGCATGGTAATCAGGTTGGCAGCATAGTCCCTGGAACGATACATAGCAGCCAAAGCACGGGCAGAAGCTTCCTCTGCCTAGTACTTGAAATAGGGATCATCAACCACAAAAGCCTGAGCCTGAATTTGATCCTTGGCAAACTGGACCTCATCCATACGAGCCCTGACCCCCCTGACCTCATGAACTCCCCTAGACTCATCCACTCTCTTCCTCTTCTCAGGACGGTCATTATCATCCACAATCTTTTCAGGAGAACCCAATTGAACCTCCTGCACAGGTTCCTGAACGTGAACAACACTGTCACTTCCCGTTGCCTCACTGCTCTTTGACTTCTCCTCTGTAATCTGGGAGACCTCTACCTTCACCAAAGACAGACCAAAACTAGCAATTCTGGCATAAGCCCTGGTAGCTGCACGACGAGTTTCTAAATGAGCAATATAAGCATGAATCCAATACAGGAAACAGAATGACAAAAAATAAGCAGAAGAACTTACTCCCTGACGAAGATGCCCCTGGAACCTTAGTGCTCTTTACAGGCTTATACGTACTCAACTTAGCCTTCTTAAAACGAGGCATAGAAGCTTGCCCAGACAGGCAGGCCAAGCCCTCTCCTCTTCGAGCAACGCCATAAACGTCGTTATCCGGTCAGCCGACCCCTCAGCATCAGGATCATTCACCCAATCATTTACTAAAAGAAAGCACGGGCAAAGTAAGTAAACTCTCCAAAACATATTATTACCAAACCAAAAATAATGCAGGAAAGAAAGTTACCTCCTTCAACAATTTGGGTAATTCGGATAGTCCAGGTCGGGGGCAATTGAATCACCTTGATAAACATATAAGTTTGAGCCCATCCCTTATCATCCCCTGAATCAAAGTTGGTAATCAGGTGAGCCATCTTTGACCTGACTCGAAAATTGAACCTCCCAGTAGAATGACTCTTCAGGTGATAAACATTCTTGAAATCATCCAGGGTAATAACCAATTTATGCTTAGAACATAAATGCTCAATAGAATGGACAATTTTCCAAACCATTGGCATGAGTTGAAACGGAGGAACCCTAATAGCCCTAACCACCTCAGTCATAAAAGGAGAAAGGGGAAGCTGACCGCCACCCCTGAACGCCCACTCAAAAATACAGAACCAACCCGGGCTACTCCAATTAGCCCTGACAGGACCGCTCTCAGGAATCCAAACCTCAGCCCCATGAGGAATAAGACACCTGCCCTTTATATAATGCTCAAAAGCAGGTTTCAGTTGATTGGCTTCTTGAAAAGAAGCCGCCAAAGCCTTATTAGGAGAATACTCAACCCCCTTATAAGACATGGACAGAACCTCTGGAGGAGCAACAACCTCCACCACATCATCCTCAGGGATGATATCAGGGACCCCCTCAACCTCAGCAGAAACCATTTCAACTTCAACAGGAACTTTTTCAGCCTCAGCAGGAGCTTTTGAAGCTGTTGTCCTTCTCCTGCCACCAGCCATATCTTATTTTTTCTGGAAGATGAATTTTTCAAAGAGAGAATTTTTTAGAAAGGGAAAGAAGAAATTTGGAGATTGAGATGTCGAAACAATCACGGCAGAGGAAGGCTATTTATAACCGCAAATCCTAAAACGGCTAGAAAAGCAAGTGGTAGAGACTAATCATGACTCTCCTAGGGTTTTGTGAACCTACCCTATTAATGACAAATAACCGTTACAAGAAGTTGAACCAAAGACCAATTCTAAATCCGATAAAAAGTCCCTGCACAAATCACTTGCCTGGCCCAAATTTTTATCTCCTCATTCCTGGCCAGACCCAATAATGGAATAAGCAGATAAAGGGCAATTGTTGGGCCCTAAATTATCCTGCCTGACCTGATATAGGCAAGGCAGGCGACCAAGGACAACTTCCAGGCAAAAGATATCTGAAACCAGGCATTGATTCAACACGGATAGGCACCAAGCAGGAGTTGATGAAAGACAGGCGAAAGATAACCAGCAGTCTAAAAAGGAAAAGCACCAGGCCACTGCAGGCGACAAATAGGCAGTTGATATATGTTCCCTACAAAAAAGGAAGACCAATTCCAGAAAGCTATAATATAGGTGTTGGGAAATGTGTCCTCAACAATAGTGCGATCATATGATTTAAATATCATTATTAAATCTCATTTTAAAGAATACAATTGGGAAGTATTTATACTGTCAACTGGTCAACATATATCGGTAATGATTGGTGACTAGAGTTTGACATTCATCGTCGTGTGACGGTGGTGATCATTGACCCCCTAGGTCATACCTAAAGGGCAACACTCTTAATTGATTATTTAATTAATCGTATAACGTTGCGAGTTAATTAAATTACTTGAAAATTGACGGACGATTTTGGAAGTAAAATTTACGTATCAAATTGAAATGTGATTAAATGAGATACGGTCTGAGTAATTAAATTGTATAATTACTCGGATGAAATAAATTGTTTAATGTAACAATTAAATTTGAATGAATTGTTATAAATACAATCTGTTGTGATTTATAAATGGTAAAATATTTTGGCACAAGTAATTATGAAATTACTAAGTCGATTTTTGTATGTGACGTATTTTTATTAATACGTTGATTTTTAATATGTTAAAAATTACATAACAAATTTATGTTACATGTGACATGTTACATATTGAGAAATTGACAAAAATAATATGGACTCCATATTATGATTATACCGAAATTAGTGGGGTATTAGGTTAATATTGTGTTGATTAATTTATTAAGTAAACATAATGATTACCTAATGGTCTAGCCATGCAAGCCTATGAACATTGTTAAGAGCAACAATTTCATGCATTGGCTCACCCATAAAGGCCCCCCTCCACCCGGTTTTTGATGACAAAAACCATCATTGGTTTTTCATCTAATTTTACCTAATATTACACTAAAATGTGTTAGTGAATTTATTCATTCACATCATCCAAAATTAGTATTTTTAGAGAGATAAAAAGCTCTCTACTTCTCCCTCCTAAAAACCGAAAATATTCAAGTGTTAAATAATATTTTTGGTTCAATTTTCTTCTAGATTTATATTATACTAGTTCTTATAATATTAATCTTAATTAAGAGAAAGCCTTGGGTATAAAGCTTAGGGAGAGATCTTATACTTAGATCTTGTTCATCCATAAGGGAAAGCTCAAGATCAAAAGAGAAAGGTGATCTCTTTTGTGCCCTCATAACCGAAAATCACCAATGTAAGGACATGATTTCTCCTCTATTTTATTATAGTTTGCATGCATAAAATCCGTTTTAATTTTATGACAAATTAATTTAGACATATATGAGTATGTTAGTATGTATATGAATCTACATTTCCTTCAATCGGTATCAAGAGCCACGGTTGTTTGCATGCAAATCGGTTAAAAGTTTTTCCGAGTTATAAGAATAACAAATAAAACTTGTAAAATTTGTGTTATTATGAGATATCACGAAATTAATCCATGCATGTTAATATTTCTGGTCCTAAAATGTTTTAGGATATTTTGGTTAATTTTTCGGATTTTTATTGTTCATAATTTACAATAATGGCATTTAAATGTGATTTTATGACTAAAAATGTCATTTTTGGTCTAAAAATAGCTATACTTCGAATTTTTCATTGATTTTTGGATATGTTGTGATACATATTATTTTGAGATAACCTGTAAATTTTCATAATTTTTGGACTTGTTATGCTCGAAAAATGAATTTTTCATTATTAAATTCGAATTTAAGTGAAAAATAGGTTAATATGAGTTAAATTTCGAATCTGGTCATAGAAAATTAATATGTTGTCACATGCAATTTTACAAGATGTGTGTAAAATAATTGGCTATAAAGAAGTCTTTTTCCATGATTTATGGATTTTTGAGGAAAAATAGCATAAATAGTGACATTATTAGTGGAAAATTAATAAAACATAATCTATGACTTAGGAAAAACGTGTAATGTTGCATTTTATTATCTTTTTCAGATCTAAAATTGAAAAGTTAATGAAAATAATTTTTCCATGTTTTTATGATTATTTTATTAAAAATCAATAAACCGCAACATTGTTTTTCGGGTAAATTTTCAAAATTTTTAACCTAAGATTTTGAACATTATGAGTGTCATGGAAATTTTCCAGAATGTTCATGAATTTAAATTTCAAATTTTGAATTTATTTGGAATTTTTGGATTTATTTGAAGTTTAATAGCTTATTTTTGTAATTTTTGGTCCATTTATGAACAATTTTGTAAAATATGGGTTAATTATGGTCAAATTATTAGTGAAGACTAAATTTTGAGTCCTAAGAGGTTAGGGTAATTAACTTATGCATAAATATGAGTTTATGCATTTTTGTGATTATAAAATGTTGAAATCACGCAAATCCGTAAAAACCGAGTAATATACGATATTGGCTAATTAAAGGCGATTTAGCATAAAATTGAGCATGTTCATACATAATATAATGCTGCATTTTCTTTATGATTGTCATAATTTTAATTTATGTAATTTTTGAATTATGTAATTTTACTTAGTATGGCCTTACATTTTAATTGGTATTTCCCGAAATGTATGGGAATATCGATTCGGTTGTAATTTTTATTGTGATCTCGTATCACCGTTTTGTAATTTAATAGATTTATTTTATTTTAGTTACAAATGTATAATAGGAAATTATGTAATTTATTATGTAATTTTATTCATTTCGGAGTTCCAAAAGACGGATTTCTTCAAGAATGACGATACATAAAGACGGTGTTACCTCGAGATGCGTGCCACAACCGAAGTTCAAGGGACCACTGGAGTTGGTTTCCGAATATGTAATAGTTAAATAGTTTTTCTATTTTAGGAAAGGCCATACTAGGATTTATTTATCTTTATGCTTGCATTTTATTTTATGTCACATGCATCGCTAAATCGCCATAACTAAACATGCATTGTCTCATCGAGTTTATCGACCGTGTCAAATATAATTATCGTAGTTCACCGCTTTAGTTCACTTAAAACGTGATAGATAATAATTTGACATGACCTCTCGCTAAAACAATTAATTGAGACATAGCCTTACCAAAGAGTAGAAACCATGAAAACCTATTTCGTGAGGGAGTGCACTCGGCCACACCGGGGTACAAACCTTGTTACGTAGGGGAAGTGGGTGATAAATGTCTATCCACCGAATTCATGTTGATGAGGGTTTCATCGGCCACACCGTGCCCAAGTTAATGTGGGTTTGGATCATGGACACATTTATTCGAAATTTGGATTGAACTCAACAAAAGTTTTTCGATAAGGGTTTTATCGGCCACACCGTCCCCTTGTTGAATGTGTTTTGGGCTATAGATAAATGTTAATGTAATATTATCGACCAAGAGTTCTAGAAGTAGAATCGATTAAAGCGTTAATCCACCGAGTTATATTGATAAGGGTTTCATCGGCCACACCGTGCCCAAGTTAATATGAATTTGGGTCTTGGAATCATTTATTATAGTTGGGTAGAGGTCACTATATAAATGTTCATATCTTGTTAAATTTGGAAGTATGATTCAAAAAGACAAATGTTAATATTTCCTTTCCTCCACATTTGTAGTGCATTACAATGAATCCAACAAATGCTACCGCACCAATAACTATTGAGTCATATCACCATGTTCTTGACGACGTATGCTCCAACAATAATTTCGATACAACTAGAGAACTTCATTTCGGGATAGGTTCGGATGGAAACCTTAACTTCATCACCTCTTCTAAACCACCCACTTCTACTAGACCTCGTGTGAGTCCGTCTCAGGAAGACTACCTCATACGATCTATAGGGTCTTTATCTCTGGAAGATAAGGATGCCAAAGCTAGTGGGAGCTCTAGCAATCAAGTTCTTGCTTCAAAGGGCAAGAGGTTCAAGAAGAAAGGAAAGAAAATCAAAAACTTCAAGCAAGTTAATGATGAGTGCCATTATTTCTATGGCATGGGACATTGGCTTAGGAATTGTCCCATGTATTTGCGAAATATAAGGGAAGGACTCATTGCTCCAAAAGGTACAATTCCTAAAGAAATTTATGTTATTGATATAAATTATACTTCCACTACGACATGGGTACTAGATACCGGTTGTGGTTCTCACCTTTGTAATCATTTACAGGGTTTAAGAGATGTGGAGAGGCTTAGCAAGGGAGATGTGGATCTACGCCTTGGAAATGGAGCTCGGGTAGCGGCCGAATCCAAGGGAACTTATGTTTTAGCTTTGCCAAATGGATTTGAGTTGTATTTGCATAATTGTTTTTATGTACCTACACTCTCTAAAAACATTATTTCAATCGCCATGCTAGACGTGGACGGTTTTTGTTTTGTCATTAAGAACAATCGTTGCTCTATTTCTAGGAATGATTTGGTTATTGGCCAAGCTACTTCCATCAATGGCATTTACATTTTAGAGACCTCAAATCCAATTAATGATATTTATAACATACAATCAAAGAAACTCAAAACAAGTGACCCAAGTGAAGCGTTCATTTGGCATTGTCGATTAGGTCACATAAACGAGAATCGCATCAAAAGATTAATTTCGACTAATGTGATTACACCATTTGATTATCAATCATATGGTACATGCGAATATTGCCTACTTGGCAAAATGACTCGTAATCCTTTTAGTGGTAAAGGGACACGAGCTAGTGAGCTATTAGGACTCATACACACCGATGTATGTGGACCAATGACTATCACCGCTCGTGGTAATTATGACTACTTCATAACCTTCATCGATGATTTAAGTAGATATGGGTATATCTATTTGATGAAACATAAGAGTGAAGCGTTTGAGAAATTCAAGGAATTTCAAAACGAAGTAGAGAACCAATTGAACAAAAGGATTAAGGCACTACGATCCGATCGTGGTGGAGAATACCTTAGCCTTGAATTTGATTCACACTTGAAAGGTCGTGGTATTATATCACAACTTACTCCACCTGGAACACCACAACTCAATGGTGTTGCCGAAAGGAGGAATCGAACCCTACTAGATATGGTTCGATCCATGATGAGTCAAACCGAGTTACCGAACTCGTTTTGGGGATTTGCGATACAAACCGCAATTCGATCTTTGAACAATAGTCCCACAAAGTCCACTGAAAAGACTCCATGTGAGATGTGGACGGGTAAGATCCCAAATATATCCTATATGAAGATTTGGGGATGTGATGCTTACGTCAAGACTAAACCCGACAATAAGCTTGCCCCAAGATCCGAAAAATGCATCTTTGTAGGCTATCCTTTGACCTCTCGAGGTTATTACTTCTACAAACCTCAAGATAACAAAGTGTTTGTGTCTTGCGAGGTTGTCTTCTTAGAAAGACAATTTATTTCTAAAAGACAGAGTGGGAGAAATTTTGAACTTGACGAAGTTCAAGAGCCACAAACCGAGGTAGAGACGCAAGAAGATGTTCCTTCGTCGTCCAACGCGGTTGTACCTCCTCCACTAAGAAGGACGGGCCGAGTAATTCGCCATCCCGATCGATATGTGGGACTTATCGAGGAAGATGGAACACTCGATGTGTTGCTTATGGAAAGTGACGAGCCCGCCACCTACAAGGCCGCAATCTCTAGTCCTAATTCCACCTTATGGCTTGAAGCCATGAAGTCCGAAATGGATTCTATGCTTGAAACCAAGTTTGGGACTTGGTAGATTTGCCTAAAGGGGCAAGACCCCTCCAATGCAAATGGATATTCAAGGTCAAAAATGGCATAGAAGGACATGACGATGTCTACAAAGCTAGGCTAGTGGCAAAAGGATTTACCCAAGTCCAAGGTCTCCATTATGATGAGACCTTCGCCCCCGTAGCCATGCTAAGATCTATACGGATTTTGTTAGCGATCGCCGCATTTCATGATTATGAAATTTGGCAAATGGATGTCAAAACCGCTTTTCTAAATGGGCATTTAGAAGAGGAGGTGTACATGATACAACCCGAAGGTTTTGTTGATTCTAAAAATCCTAACAAAGTATGCAAGCTTAAGAGATCCATTTATGGTCTTAAGCAAGCATCAAGAAGTTGGAATCATCGATTCAATGATGTGATAAAGGAAAATGGTTTCACTCGAAATGTTGAGGAACCATGTTTATACATGAAATTTAGTGGGAGCAATGTTGTGTTCCTAATCTTGTATGTCGATGACATACTACTCATTGGAAATGATATTCCAATGTTGTCTTTGTTAAGAAGTGGTTAGGTAACCACTTCCAAATGAAGGATTTAGGAGAGGCACAACGCATATTAGGTATCCGGATCTATAGAGATAGATCCAAGAGGATATTGGCACTAAGTCAAGAGTCTTATGTTGATAAGATTCTTCGACAATTCAGCATGGACAAATCCAAAAGGGGTTTGGTACCTATGGTAACCGGAACGATATTGAGCAAGACTCAATGTCCCTCCGAACCCCATGATGTTGAACGCATGAAGTTGATCCCTTACGCTTCCGCTATTGGATCAATCATGTATGCCATGATATGCACACGTCCTGATGTCTCGTATGCCTTGAGCATGACGAGTAGATATCAAGGAAATCCAGGTGAGAGTCACTGGATTTCTTTCAAGAACATCCTTAAGTACTTGAGAAGAACTAAGGACTCTATCCTTGTGTTTGGAGGAGACACCGAGTTGCGTGTTAATGGATACACGGACTCAAGTTTTCAAACAGATAGAGATGACATGAAATCACAAGTTGGTTTTGTTTTCATGCTCAATGGTGGTGCCGTAAAAAAGTGGAGAAGCTTCAAGGAAGTCAGAATCGCGGATTCGACAACGGAGGTGAGTACATAGCAAAGATCGAAAGCTGCCAAGGAAGCTATGTGGATCAAGCAATTCACGGAAGGACTAAAAGTAGTACCTACCGCCAATGATCCCATCACTCTCTATTGTGATAATAGTGGGACGATCTTCCAAGCTAAGGAGCTGAAGTCTAGTAATAGATCTAGACATGTACTTAGAAAATATCATGTAATAAGAGATTTCATTGAAAGAAAGGAAATTGCGATTTGTAAGGTTGGGACGGATGACAACATAGCCGATCCGCTCGCCAAGCCTTTTTCGCAGGCTAAGCATGATGGGCATGTTACGTCCATGGGACTTAAACGTGTACCAAGTTTTTGTTAGATTTTGAAATGAAATAAAAGTGTTGTTTTTGTTCATGTTCATAATCACATTTGTCTTTTATCTTTAATTTATACTTTGTTACATCCAAACGGGTTGTAGAGACAATTGAACCCCGTTAAAGTGAACACGGATTAACATAGTATTTGCCCATGGTCGCTTGTATGAGGTGACGTCTCGAAGTGACTAGAGTGTGAGGCGATTGATGGCAAGTTCAAGTGCCATAGAGTCATATGAGATGACTAGTCGATCACATAGGCAGACTGTTAGGAATATTTTGTCGGGCCTTATAACCGCTTATAGAGTTCTGGCAAATTTATATAGCCTGGTCGTGGCGAGAGCTACTATAGTATTCGGATGAGTCGATTCTTTTGACTAAAGACTATTCGCCTAAGATGGCACAGTTTCAGATTAACTTTGATTTGTGTTACTACGACCTTCGTAAATGGGGTCAAATGGGCATATTTTGGGTTATGATGGCTGTGGCTAGTCGAAGGGAATGAGTGCGATAGGAATTGTCCACCCCTAGTCAGGGTTATAACAATATCTCAGGGCCACTCGAGGAGTAATGAACTGGAAATGCGTGGCCACGCTCGGAAAGTATCTATGATAGATAAGTCCGGTCAATCAGTTATTCTCTAGATCGAGGAAACCACTCTCGATATGATCACTTGCAAGTACGACCTGAAAGACACCTTGCATTGAGTGGGAGATAGTAATAGGACAAGAGAATTGGTGACGCACACTTGTCGAGGACAAGTGGGAGATTGTTGGGAAATGTGTCCTCAACAATAGTGCGATCATATGATTTAAATATAATTATTAAATCTCATTTTAAAGAATACAATTGGGAAGTATTTATACTGTCAACTGGTCAACATATATCGGTAATGATTGGCTGACTAGAGTTTGACATTACTGTCGTGTGACGGTGGTGATCAGTTGACCCCCTAGGTCATACCTAAAGGGCAACACTCTTAATTGATTATTTAATTAATCGTATAACGTTGCGAGTTAATTAAATTACTTGAAAATTGACGGACGATTTTGGAAGTAAAATTTACGTATCAAATTGAAATGTGATTAAATGAGATACGGTCTGAGTAATTAAATTGTATAATTACTCGGATGAAATAAATTGTTTAATGTAACAATTAAATTTGAATGAATTGTTATAAATACAATCTGTTGTGATTTATAAATGGTAAAATATTTTGGCACAAGTAATTATGAAATTACTAAGTCGATTTTTGTATGTGACGTATTTTTATTAATACGTTGATTTTTAATATGTTAAAAATTACATAACAAATTTATATTACATGTGACATGTTACATATTGAGAAATTGACAAAAATAATATGGACTCCATATTATGATTATACCGAAATTAGTGGGGTATTAGGTTAATATTGTGTTGATTAATTTATTAAGTAAACATAATGACTACCTAATGGTCTAGCCATGCAAGCCTATGAACATTGTTAAGAGCAACAATTTCATGCATTGGCTCACCCATAAAGCCCCCCTCCACCCGATTTTTGATGACAAAAACCATCATTGGTTTTTCATCTAATTTTACCTAATATTACACTAAAATGTGTTAGTGAATTTATTCATTCACATCATCCAAAATTAGTATTTTTAGAGAGATAAAAAGCTCTCTACTTCTCCCTCCTAAAAACCGAAAATATTCAAGTGTTAAATAATATTTTTGGTTCAATTTTCTTCTAGATTTATATTATACTAGTTCTTATAATATTAATCTTAATTAAGAGAAAGCCTTGGGTATAAAGCTTAGGGAGAGATCTTATACTTAGATCTTGTTCATCCATAAGGGAAAGCTCAAGATCAAAAGAGAAAGGTGATCTCTTTTGTGCCCTCATAACCGAAAATCACCAATGTAAGGACATGATTTCTCCTCTATTTTATTATAGTTTGCATGCATAAAATCCGTTTTAATTTTATGACAAATTAATTTACACATATATGAGTATGTTAGTATGTATATGAATCTACATTTCCTTCAATAGGAAGCAGTCAAAACAACGGCTAATAAAGAGGCAACCACCTCCGGGTAAATAGGGCACATTCCCTATTTACCAGGAAACCCTAAACGGCATAAGAAGGAGGAAGAGATCAGCTATAAATAGAAAAGAAGAGAAGAGGAGAGAGATCATCAGATATACCCTCACTTTTACTTATATTTTTGTATTCTTAAGCTATATATTCGCCTGTCACGCCTGATATAACAATACTCTGTCAGGCTATCTAAACCCATAGTAACAATCACTCCTGGCTTGGTGCCCGTGGTTTTTTCCCTTATTCCCAGGGTTTTTCCACGTATAAAAATCTTTGTGTCATTGTTTATTAGTTCATTTTGCACTTAATTATACCAATCAGGCGAGTTGTTTGAGTTAGATCACCCTACATATAAATCCCTGGCAGGACGCTCTAGATCAGTAAAAAGCCTGCCAAAACACTATTGTTTCTTTAAATTTTTACTTGTTGGTGAGAGAGTATACTATATTGTAGATGAGAATTTCATATTCGGTTGCTTTTTCATCGTATTTTCATTGATATCTTATTAATGACGTATGGTTGTTGGAGTACTTTAGAGCTTGATTGGATGAGTCACTTATAGACTTAGTAGTGTCAAGAGGTTAGCGGAGTATTGTGTCGTGTTAAACTAGAAGTTGTAAGTAGGAATAACCTTTTGTTGGCGCTGTAAGGATAGAGTGTTGGGGATGATATTAACGTGTGGACGAGTTTGGTAGCTATAAAAAAACTTTTTGCGGATCTCGTTGATGTGTAAGATTGTTGGGTCGTGTGTTATGAAGTTGCAATAGGTGGGTGCGTAGCAGAGGATATTGTTGTGTGGTGGTGTGGGTGAGTTAAATAAATGGTTTAAGTGGAGGATTTTGTCGTATATGTTAGGTAGGGAGAGGATGATTGGAAGTATGAATTGTTGTAGAGAGTTGGAAATAAGAGTAGTCGTCTGTGCTGCTGCTAAAGCAATAAACCGGTTATCAATGGAATGGGATGGTGATGGTGATAAAAAATAGCCAAGGACTTAGTACTGATTGGGTTATGAGGTCGTAGTGTTTGTTTTAATAAATGTAGGATGCTACAGTGCGGAGATGGCTCTACATTTTAGGGTATATTTAGTTTGTTTAGTTGTGTTGTTAAGGTATTATTAAGCATGAAGCGTGAGGGGCCTTACTTATGGACTTGAGTATTGAGGTTGTAGAAATGTTGGGAGTTTGAGTGGTATTACTTATTGAAATGAATGAATGTAGAGTGAAGTTGTAGGTGTGGATGGTGGCGATAGTGTTGACGATTTTGGGTAGTATAATGTAATATTTGACTTAGGTAGTCACTCTTGCTTGGTGAATTGTATTGGTATTAGATTTTTTTAGTGAGCGATATGTTAGTAATACAGAGAACGGTGCGTTGGCACTTGTGTTGTTGTTATTCGATGGTAGGATGGAATTAGGTAGGCTATTCTATGGTTGATGCAATATTGTAAGCTATGTAGCTGAAGTAGGCGTTGTTGGGTGAGTTAGTGTCGAGAATAGGGAACGAGAGTTTGAGTTGTGTTGAATGGTGGAGTGGTATGTGTACATGTTATACAAGTATGAGTGTGAACTTCGAGGATGAAGTTCGTTCTTATGGAGGGAAGACTGTAATACTACGTATTCCAATCTTATGCTACTCGGACGAGTTTATGGAGTACTCGGTCGAGTGGGTTGTACTTGATCGGGTGGGTTTTGTCTTGATCAAGCTACTGACGTGAGTTCACTCGATCGAGTTATTGAAGCACTCGGTCGATTATTGTGTACTCGTCGAGTGGGTTATGCACTCGACAGAGTATCCGGTCTGATACGAGTTTATCGCGCAGTTTTGATTAAAATGATTAAGAGGTAATATAATATGTTACAACACTTCGTTATAATTTCTACAGACCTAAACATTTTCTATTATCCCTCTAATCAATCTAATCATCTCCAAGCAAGGTGTGATCGATTGTAGAAGAATTCGGGATCCTAAATTCTATGCCAGTCGCATTAGTAAGTCTCTAGTGTCCTTAATCAGTTTATTATTGTTGATTAGAGTTTGATTGCAAACCCTAATGTGGATTAATTAGGGGAATTGGGTAATTGGTGTTAGATCTTGTTTGTGTATTGATTGATTATCATTGTTTAGGTGACGATTTCGTAGAGAAGCCTTACTAGAGCATTGATTGTTGATTCGTAGATTGCTAGTCAAGTATGGTTTCTCTACTCAGGTCTTCTATATGTTTAATTGTGAGTTGGTATTGTGTTTATATGATTATTGTTGATGTAGTATCATTGTGGTATTGTGATAATATTGGTATTGCTAGTATTATTTGTGAAGCCATTGTCGGGAGATGGTCTTCACCCTTATGTTCGCCCCTTGTGGCTCCCGTCACAAGGGGGGATGTGCACATTAATGATCTGGGTTCGTTTGTTGCGATGAGAGGGGCTTTAGTAGGTAAGGCTGTGGTCTACCACTGGCTGGGGTGGGTTACTTGTTGCGATGGGTAAGCTGGCTGGGCTAATCACTGCAGTGTGAAGTCGTGTCCGGACTGCGGTTCGGACATTGGCTCTCGGATTTGGAGGTCGATGATTGTTACGGGAATTGTTTGTATCGGCTTATTACATGTAGTTGACCTTTGATTGAATGTATAGTTGGCTGACCTTATGTGTGTGTGTGTGTGTGTGTGTGTGTGTGTGTGTGTGTGTGTGTGTGTGTGTGTGTGTGTGTGTGTGTGTGTGTGTGTGTGTGTGTGTGTGTGTGTGTGTGTGTGTGTGTGTGTGTGTGTGTTTGTTTGTTTGTGTGTGTGTGTGTGTCTTGTGTTTTGTTTCTGTTGTGTGTCTGTTGTGATCCATTTGATATTGTCGGCAAATAGTGAGCAGGTAGTATTATCAGGTGTTGATGATTGCTGAGCTTTGACTGGGATCCTTGGGGGGAGTGAATCACCGCTGAGTTCACTTAGTTCAGATGATAGTAGCCTGATTAGTTTGTACTCTTCCGCCCAGGTAGTTGGCTTTGTATCAAGTTGTAATCAGTATTTTATAAAGAAGTTAACAAAGTTATTTAATTTGTTCTTTTATTGTCTAATGATATTTAATACCTCCGGCAACCGAGATGGTAACGCTCCAATGTGCTAAGGTAGGCCTTGGTAAGGCACTTTGGTAGATGGGGGTGTTACATTGTCGTAGAGACAGGGCGGTGTGACTAGATTATGAGTTCTTGAAAGATCGTGAATGACGTCTTGTGTTTGAACTCATGGCACATGGTTTTCAATTTAGATTCGACTGTCGACTTTGGCATGGTGATGCCTAGACAGACTACTTATGACGGTATTTGGAGGTTTGTTGATGGTGTGACGCTGTTGGACAAGACATGTATACAAACTTGCCCTTTGACCCGTAATATAGGGGAAAGACGGGTTTAAGACCATATAGGTTTTGACACTACGTACTAACGCTCTTGAAGATGTCTCGACATTTAGGCGACACGACCTAGACCAGAGGGTAGGTACTAACTTCAGCGGAGACTCAACATTATCTAGACACCTTTGACTCGAACTTGAATCGACTCGAGGCTGAATCGGAAAGGTGGACTGATATATACGCGATGCTATTATTTACGGAGGATTTTCGAAAATAGAAATTTACAATGCGGGATTTGCTTAGAGTTGTCTTTCAAAAAAGGTTAAGTCTATTTTCAGAAGACGGGTTTTGAAATAATCGAGGGTTGCTACGGCTAAGGAAACGGTGTGTGGTTTTCAAAGAGGGTTTTCGAAATTCAAAAACGCGGGTTTAAAAATTGAGAATTGAAATTTTAGATACTTGAAATCGTCATTACCGCGGCTTTGAAAATGGTTAAATTTGTTTCCAAATGATGGATTTATAAATTTGAAAATGGTTAAGTTTGTTTTGAAAATGTTTCAAATTTGACAATTTCAAAACGGTTAAAGTTATTTTCAAAAGATTGATTTTGGGGTTGAAAATTTGAAAACGGTTAAGTTTGTTTTCAAAAGTTTTGAAATTGGGTTGACAATTTGAAAACAGTTATGTTTGTTTTCAAAATATTTGAAATTTGAAAATTTGAAAACGTTTAAGTTTGTTTTCAAAAGATTAGAACCTCGGAAATTGTGAGTACTTAATTTGTCATTACGACGGGTTAGAAAACAGTTTTGATTTTAAAATGACGGTAGGGAAATTGAAAATTCCGAGAATTGAAATCGTCATTACGACGGCTAAAAAAAATGCCAAATTTATTTTCTAAAAAGATGTGTTGAAATTTGAAAATTCGGGGATTGGAATCGTCATTACGACAGCATGGAAAACAGTCAAATTCATTTTAAAGAAAAAACGGGATTTAAAATTTGAAAATTTACGGGAACTGAAATCGTTCATTATGATGGCTTGGAAAGCGGTGTTTTTCGATTTGAAAATTGATTTTGAATTTTTAAAATTTGAGGGTAAATTTCGTCATTACGACGGCTTGAGCAAAACGCGTTTTGATTTTGAAAATTGAGGATCGAAATCATCATTACGTCAACGTAAAAAGGGTTGAAATGATTTAAAAGTCGAGGTTAGAACTCGACATTATGACGACGTAAAAACGGTTAGAGGTGTTTTTAAAATTGACACTAAATGGACTAGGATCACATAGCACATAAGCAATCACAATTCATTATATTACGCTCAATGCTTAAACGGGTTTTGGTTTGATAACGGTCGTTACACACCAAGCGATCAGTACTCGATCTTCGAGAGGGATACCAATCGAAACAAAATGTGTAAGGTTGGCGCCCTAAGCCTCGTTCACGTAGAAAGTGAAAGGACTTTGACGAAACAAAAGGGTGTATCGTCAATAGTGTCCTTGACACAATCGAGATTCGAAATGGCGGGGATAAGTAAACTCACGCCTACGAGATGAGCCAATTGGTCGATAACGGTTAGGTTGTGGGCCCATGACAGGGAACCCGACATATGACCATAATTATAATACTACGGTTTTCTAAGTTTGTTACTCGGCCGAATATGGCTTACTCAGCCGAGTAATGCGTCGTGTATTTCTGGTCAGGCTACTGTCTAGGATGGCCGAGTATGGGAACACTCGACCGAGTAGGGAATACTCTGCCGAGTATACTCTATACTCGACCGAGTATCTGGTCTGACGGAGATTATTTCTGCGGTTTGATTTAGAGAGGATTAGAGTTGTAAAACGCGATTTACAGTTTCATAGTTACTTTTTAGCAAAACCTACATTCAAACGTAACTCTAATCATCTCTAATCTCTCTCAAGTTCGTGGATTTCTCGTGAGTCTTGTTCTTTTCCTCTCTTGCGTCGATTGTGTCGGTAAGCCACTAAATCTACAAGTTTTGTCAATTTATCTTTTAGGGTTTACCCTAGTTTTGTGATTTGGGGGAAAAGAGATTTTGGCATGATTGTGATTGGTTGTATGGCTATTGTTAGGTGGAGATTTCGTAGAGGAGCCGTTCTAGCTTTCTTGATTGACTCGTTTCAGATTTGTGCTAAGGTAGGGTTTTCCTACTCAGTTGATTGTATAATTGATTTAAGATGCATTGTTGTGATTAATTGATATGATTAATATTATTGATTGATTGTTGTTGGTGGATTGGAGTATGGGGTGTTGGAGTTGAGATGGTTGATGATGTTTGCGAGGTGCGTCCTCGACTGAGTGGAGTCACTTGCGGGAGTGGCTTCATGCCCTTGATTCGCTCTTTGTGGAACCCGCCACAAGAGGGGATGTGCACATTAATAAACATGGGTTATCCCTCGTGTGATGTGCGGGGCTCAAGTGGGCAAGGCTGCGGTCCCCCACTGGCAGGGCTACACACTTTAGTGTGTAGTCAGTTATGAGTTGTGATTGGGAGTTGGAGATTGATGGTGGAACATCTGTTTACCTTTGTTGCTTTTTGTCTTATGTTGATTATGCAGTTAACTGACCCCATTGTTGTTTTGTAAAATCTGTGCTGATCCATTAGGGGATGGTGAGCAGATTGTGATTGGTGATGATGGTCTTTAGCTATGGGGACGAGATGGGGAGTTATCACTTCGAGTCTAGCTTCCGCTGTTACGAAATTAGCTGCTTTAGATTTCAGTTGTTTGAGTTTTAGTAAACATTTCTTTGGTTTGATTTTTGGAACTATGTAAACATTATTTTATATACTTTAATAAATGTTGTGGAATAGTTTTTTTATATACTAACCTCGGGCAACCGAGATGGTAACAGTCTCGCATGCTAGGATGGTACATGATAAGTCAATTGCGTATTTGAACATGGTGGTATATGAGAAAGTGAATTGCGTAGTTGAACATGATAGACTTGAGCATGATATGTGATTATTTACTTGGCTTTTGGAAGGGTAGTAAAGTATTGTATATAAAATTGCATTTTAAAGTATGTTATCGTAGGTATATAGCTCGTTTATGGAATGACTCGGCCGAGCAGGGTGGGTACTCGACCGAGTAGGGAATACTCGGCCGATTAACCAAGCACTCGACCGAGTGTTCGTTGGTGTGTACGTCTTTCCAAAAATTGACGCCACAAAGACGGGCGTCCCGAGCCTAAGACGCTCGGATTCTTCAAATGTGGGACGGGCGTCTTCTGCTGAATCCGGGCGGATTCCTTTCCAGGGAATTTACTTGAAATGCACAGGTAGAAAGACGGCCGTCTTTCTGCAAAGACGGGCGGATTCTTCAGGACGGGCGTCTTACCTTCTGAGACGCTCAGATTCTTCTACAGTCCCAAAATTTTCAATTTCTCAGTTTAGAAGGATGGACGGATTCTTCCCAGGTTGGCCGGATTCCAGCAAGACGGTCGGATTCCAGGGAACACGCACGTGTTCAGAATTCTTCCTTTGACTTCCTTTCCTTTCAAAAATGCTTCCCCACACTTGAAGATTAGTTCCTTCCTTCATTCAAAATTCGTTAGTGACCCTCCCTCACTTACTCTCATGAAAAGAGTTTATGTTTATTATTAAAGAAATGCAATAAAATTATACATACAAGTTAGAGGGTTAGTATATACAAGTGGTGGTTTAGGGAGGACTCCACCAAACACTCCCTTTGATGGTTCTTTCAAGGATGAGGAGGCCCGAGGTAGGTGACCTCGACCTCTCCAATAAACGCTCCTTCATAGTATGGCTTCAACCTTTGACCATTGACTTTGAACTTGCTTCCATCTTCCGCTTTTAGTTCAAAATCTCCATATTTCCAACTTTGGTTATCACATAGGGACCCATCCATCTAGAGTTCAACTTTCCCGGAAAAAGTCGGTAGCGGGAATTGAATAGAAGGGCTTTGTCCCCATTGTGCAAGGCTTTTTGTCTAATCCTTTTGTCATGGAGCAATTTCGTCTTTTCTTTGTAGATCTTGGCATTCTCATAGGATTGTAGTCGGAATTCCTCGAACTCTTGAATTTGAATCATCCTCTTTTGACCACATAACATGAGATCGAGATTAAGAGCTCGGATTGCCCAAAAAGCTTTGTACTCCAATTCAATTGGCAAGTGACATGCTTTTCCATAGACAAGATTGTAAGGGGAGGCTCCTATGGGAGTCTTATAGGCCGTCCTATAAGCCCAAAGAGCATCATCAAGCTTCGTGCTCCAATCTTTTCGGGTCATGTTCACAACTTTCTCAAGGATTTGCTTGATCTCTCTATTTGAAACTTCAACTTGACCGCTTGTTTGAGGATGATATCCCAAGCCGGTTCTATGTTGAACACCATACTTGGTCAAAAGGGATGTAAGTTTCTTCTCATGAAAATGCGTTCCTCCATCACTTATGACTGCTCTAAGGACTCCAAATCTTGGGAATATTATTTTCTTGAAGAGCTTGGTGACCGTTTTTGCATCATCATTTGGAGTGGCAATTGCCTCCACCCACTTTGAGACGTAGTCTACGGCCACAAGGATGTACTTATTCCCATTGGATGTCACAAAGGGACCTTGGTAATCGATCCCCCAAACATCGAAGATCTCCACCTCTAGAATGCCCCTTTGTGGCATTTCGTTCCTCCAAGAGATATTCCCCGGTCTTTGAAAAGCATCGCAATGAATGATGAATTCTCTTGTGTCTTGAAACATTGTAGGCCAATAGAAGCCCGATTGAAGAATTTTTGCAATGGTCCTTCTTGCTCCATGGTGCCCACCGTAGGGTGATGAGTGACACCCTTCCAAGATTCCTTGGACTTCCCATTGAGGGATGCATCTCCGGTAGAGCCCATCACTACACTCCTTGTAGAGGTTTGGGTCATCCCAAAAGTACCTCTTCACTTCGAATAGGAATCTCTTCCTTTGGTTGTGGTTCAAATTTGGAGGGAGTACTTTTCCAATAATATAGTTAGCATAATCGTCAAACCATGGGGTGATGTGCCTTTCAAGTTGTGTTTGAATGGCCATCAAAATATCGTCGGGAAATGAGTCATTGATCGGGGTTTCTCCATGTTCATCATGAAACCGGATCCTTGACAAGTGATCCGCCACTACATTCTCGGCTCCTTTTTTGTCTCTTATTTCCAAGTCAAATTCTTGAAGAAGTAAAATCCATCTTAACAACCTTGGTTTTTCCTCCTTCTTTATCAAGAGATGTCGGAGAGCACGGTGATCTGAAAAGACAATCACCTTGGATCCAAGCAAGAAGGAACGGAATTTGTCCAAAGCATAGACAATGGCAAGAAGCTCCTTCTCGGTGGTATCATAATTTACTTGGGAGGGATCAAGAGTCTTGCTTATATAATAGATGGCATGAAGAGCTCTTCCTACCCGTTGGACAAGAACCGCTCCAACGGCGTAGTTACTAGCATCACACATAATCTCAAATGATAGTTTCCAATTTGGAGGTTGAATGATCGGTGCCGAGACTAGTGCTTCCTTTTTTCTATTAAAGGCTTCAACACACTCATCAGTGAATTGGAATTGGGCATCTTTAAGCAAGAGTTGAGTGAGGGGTTTCGCTATTTTTGAAAAATCCTTTATGAAACGGCGATAGAAACCCGTGTGACCGACAAAACTTCTCACCCCTCTAACATTTACGGGAGGTGGGAGTTTCTTTATCACCTCAACTTTAGCTTTATCGACCTCGATGCCCTTTTCCGAGATTAAATGACCCAAAACAATTCCTTCATTGACCATGAAGTGACACTTTTCCCAATTTTAAAAAAGACTAACATCTTCATATTTTTGCAATACAAGAGAAAGATTATGCAAATGTGAGTGAAAGTCCTTTCCATAAACACTAAAATCATCCATAAAAACTTCCATTATGGTCTCTAGATAATCGGAGAAAACACTCATCATGCATCTTTGGAAAGTGGCGGGGCCATTACATAAACCAAAAGGCATCCTCCTATATGCAAAAGTACCATAAGGGCATGTGAAGGTGGTCTTATGTTGGTCATCCGGGTGTATAGGGATTTGGAAGAATCCCGAATACCCGTCAAGGTAACAAAAGAATTTGTTGGAGGCTAACCTCTCAAGCATTTGGTCAATTAATTAATGGTAGGGTAAATGATCCTTTCTTGTTGCGGAATTCAATTTTCGATAGTCAATACACATACGCCAACCGGTAATCATCCTTGTGGCTATTAGTTCATTCTTTTCATTTGTCACTACCGTGGTACCTCCTTTCTTAGGTACCACTTGGACGGGGCTAACCCACAAAGAATCCGATATGGGATATATGATTCCCGCATCAAGTAATTTCATAACCTCTCCTTTGACAACTTCCTGCATGTGGGGGTTCAATCTTCTTTGAGGTTGAATGGTAGGTCTATGGTCTTCCTCTAGATGAATTCTATGCATGCAAAAGTTGGGACTTATCCCCTTAAGGTCATCTAGACTATAGCCTATAGCCTTCTCATGTTGTTTCAACACATCAAGCAATTTTCCCAATTGGTTCTCATCAAGTCTATCATTAACAATCACGGGTTTGGTCTTTGATTCATCAAGGTAAGTGTATTTCAAATTTGGGGGAAGGGGTTTTAAAGTAGGAGTTTGTACCTCACTTTCCTCCTTTGGAGTTTCATTGAGAATTTGCTCCATCTCCATTAGACATTCCATTCTCATAGCATATTCAACTTGTTCTTCATTCTCATCAACCTCATCATATTCGAATTCCATGATGGATTCCTCTTGCTCTTGAGCTTGTAAGATGTCTTCTAGGATGGATTGCTCATCTTCTATAGGTTGACATGCTTCCACTAGGATGTTATGCACCAATACGGATTGTGCATGAGTGAGTTCTTTGTTAGCTATAGCGGCCTCAAAAAGATCTACCTCCAATTCCCAATACATATTTTTAGCCTCACTTGCTTCCAAGGCTTCCAATGCTTGCATGAGATCTTTGAAGAAAGTAATACTTAAGTGGTCCTCGACAAAAAAATCTATAAGGTCCATCTTGGAAAGTATCAAACAACTTGAAAATAATTAGAACAAACCTTGAGGAGTTTTACTTCCTAAAGGCAAACAAAGACACAACTAATAACAATATAAGAAAATCTAAATCAAGTTAACACCGTCCCCGGCAACGGCGCCATTTTTGGTCGGACTATATCTTTTCGGTAACTTGTCGTTAGGAGCACCTAGACCAAAACACAATTTATAGCTTCACAAACAACTCTACAATTAGTAAAGAGGCAAGTAAAGGTCGGATCCCAAGGGACGGGAATTGAAATGAGATTTCTATTGCAACTAGTGATGTCTTAGGGGTGTCACAATTTGGGTTGATGTAGAAGGTCACTAAACTAGATAGCAATGAAAGTAAATAAGCAAGATGAATTGAAAAGGGTTGTAAACAATTGATAAAAAGCACTAGGATATCATGGGGTCATAGGGGTTTCATGGGAATTGATCATACAAACATGTTCTCAAATTATAAGCAAGCAATTATTGTTGTGATGGATTGAGTTGGGTTATATCTTACAATCCTAGGAAAGTTTGGGTCCCGGAGCCGAATCGATTAGATTGTACAACACCTACAAGTCGACTTAGTCTTCCCTACTCAACAACATGCATGGTCTAATGAGACTCGAGTTGGTTTATGTCATACAAGTCTCATTGAAAGATAGGTGATGGGTAAAAAAATGCAAGGATTCATAGGCTCGCATTTCATCAAACATAACATGTGCATGAGTTGAGATCAAAACAAGCAAGCAAATAAACCATGAAAGCATATTAATTTAAGCATGAATCATTCCCCATGTTGGTTTCCCCTAATTACCCATTAACCCTAGCTATGGAACTACTCACTCATTATCATGTTGAACATGCTAGCAAGGTTGTCAATCATACCAACAAAGTGAAACATGATGAACAAATGAAAGTAATTAGCAATAATTAAAAAGGGATTAAGAGAATTATACCTACTAATGATTCCAATAATAAAGCAAAGAATAAAAGAAGTACTTGATGCTTGATTGAGAGGTTGTCAATCTCCCAATAATAACCCAAATAATCTTCAATTACCCAAAATAAAGGATGAACAAAAGAGAGATTAAGGAAATAAAACTTGTATTAAAACTTGATTAATTGTTGATTACAAAACTAAAGAGAGATTTGATTGATATTAACTACTCTAAGAATTGATAAGAAGAACATGCTCTTCTAATTAGACTAATGGGGTATTTATAGTGGGGATTAGGTGTAGGAATTAGGGTTAACTAAGGGCTTAAATGACGATTAAGTCCCTACTTAGGGAAACACCGGTATTTTTGGAAGGATGGGCATCTTTCTTGAAGCTTGAAGAAACGAAGTTGTGTTGTCTTGGAATCCGTGCGTCTTAGGCACGGGACGGCCAGATTCTTCAATTGATGCCCGAGCGTCTTTGGGAGAAGACGGGCGTCTTCTGGTTGCTGCTGCCCGGGCATCTTGTAAGGAAGACACACGAACTGTGGGTTGGTGGACGGGCGTCTTCTTAGGAAGACGCACGGATTGTCATGCAGCGTGCTTTCTTCTTCTTTTCTTCCCTTTCCTTCATAAAATCCTTGGGGATTTCCTCGGGGATGCAAGGGTCTTTTCTCATCATTGCCCATCTACAGTAGTATGTACAAAGGCCTTGTAATCTTGTCTCTCCTTGATGCTTGGTCATTGAATTCAATCAATTTAGTCTCGTTTTGCCATGAAAATGCAAGGTTTGCACTCCTTTCCTACCAAGGACACAAAACCTCAAAGAATATGCAAAACAAAGAACTAAAGACAATAAATGACCCAAATATGCACTAAAAAGCATGGGAACGAGGCTAATTCGGAGACTAAATATGCTCTAATTATGGTCACATCAGTAATGCGTCGTGTATTTCTGGTCAGGCTACTGTCCAGGAATACTCGGCCGAGTATAGGAATACTCGATCGAGTAGAGGACACTCGGCCGAGTATACTCTATACTAGCCGAGTATCCGGTCTGACGGAGATTATTTCCGCGGTTTGATTTAGAGAGTATTAGAGTTATAAAACGGGATTTATAGTTTCATAATTACTTTTTACCAAAACCTAAACATTCAAACGTAACTCCAATCATCTCTAATATCTCTCAATTTCGTGGATTGCTCGTGAGTTTTGTTCTTTTCCTCTCTTGCGTCGATTGTGTAGGTAAGCCACTAATTCTACAAATTTTATCAATTTGTCTTTTAGGGTTTACCCTAGTTTCGTGATTTGGGGAAAAAGGGATTTTGGCATGATTGTGATTGATTGTATGGTTATTGTTAGGTGGAGATTTTGTAGAGGAGTCGTTCTAACTTTCTTGATTGACTCGTTTCACATTTGTGCTAAGGTAGGGTTTCCCTACACAGTTGATTGTATAATTGATTTAAGATGCATTGTTGTGATTAATTGATATGACTAATATTGTTGATTGATTGTTGTTGGTGGATTGGAGTATGGGTGTTGGAGATGAGATGGTTGATGATGTTTCTGAGGTACGTCCTCGGCTGAGTGGAGTCACTTGTGGGAGTGGCTTTACGCCCTTGATTCGCCCATTGTGGAACCCGCCACAAGAGAGGATGTGCACATTAATGAACAATGGTTATCGCTCGTGTGATAAGCGGGGCTTAGGTGGGCAAGCCTGCAGTCCCCCACTGGCAGAGCTACACACTTTAGTGTGTAGTCAGTTATGAGTTGTTATTGGGAGTTGGAGATTGACGGTGCAACAGTTGTTTACCTTTGTTGCATTTTGTCTTATGTTGATTATGCAGTGAACTGACATCGTTGTTGTTTTGTAAAATCTGTGGTGATCCATGCGGGGATGGTGATGATGGTCTTTGGCTATGGGGACGGGATGGAGAGTTATCACTTCGAGTCTAGCTTCCGCTGTTACCAGATTAGCTGCTTTAGATTTCAATTGTTTGAGTTTTAGTAAACATTTCTTTGGTTTGGTTTTTGGAACTATGTAAATATTAACTTATATACTTTAATAAATGTTGTGGAATGGTTTCTTTTGATATACTAACCTCAGGCAAGCGAGATGATAACAGTCTCTCATGCTAGGGTGGTCCTTGGTAAGATACCTTGGTATGTGGGGGTGTTACAATAATATCAATTAATGCACTCGCCTCGTTCGAGTTTTCACCTCAAAGGATCACAAAGACACAAATGTCCTTATTCTCCACAGTGGAGTCATCAATCTATGGATATCGCCACCTGCACGCCAATATGTGGACATGTTATGGTGTAAAGCCACGTTTGGGGATGAAGGAATGCTTCAACTGTATAGCTTTAAATTAGTCGATCGTGTCTCGATGAAGGTCTCGAGACGATGCAAATATGTTTGGAGTCGCCACCAAACAATTGTGGAGTGCTTGGTCACCGTTCGACATCCACTTTATGCCTTTGTAAAAAAAAGCATGAAGCTGTAGATACCTCATTCCTGCACCTCCCACAAACCACCCGGTGATGATTGGGCCGCATGTTTGGTACATGGAACGATTAGTGACAGTTCGTAAGTTTATCGTCAAGTGATCGCTCAAACACTTGTGTCTACCTCATAGTCGTCATCTACGCGCCGATACGGTCGTTTTTGCTATAATTAGAGTACATTTGGAGTTCGGGTAAAAAATCGTCTTCAGTTTCTAATAACCGTTTAAAATGCCGAGTCAGAATGTTCTGGAATGTTCTGGATATTTCTATTCCATATTTTCAAATCTATTAATCTTTGGTAAAATATATCCCGAAATTATCATATAAAATATTAAGGAAATAAGATTAATCCGCTATTCCATAATAGAAACACATAAATCTTTCTTCCGCAGGAGGAAACCACTGAGGAAAAGATGCAGCAGGTGCTGCGCCTCTTCTAAGAGACGCAGTTCTTGCTGCGCCTCTTCCTTAGTCCTTTTCTGCGTATTTTTCGTATCTTTTCGAGATTCACTTCCGAAGTTTCTCCGAAAACCCTAATTTCCGTCGTGTGATTAGTATAAATAGAGACCTTCGGTCTCACATATTTCTCACGCGAGTGTCCACCCTTCTCTTCTCCCTTTGCATTCTAGACCACGTTCTTACTTTTTGGCGTCTACGTGCTTGAACTTTCGGCCATGTAAGCTCGGATCTTTCTGAGTACCATCCTCGTTTTGCATGACCGACCAATTTGACCAACTCCACAATCAATCAACTTAATCAATCTTATTCGTTTTCCTCCTAGAGGGCACTTTCGTCGTACATTCGAGTCGAGCATCACTAAATGTTAACTTAGTCAATCTCATTTCGTCAAACATGTAAGTCTGAGGGTGTAAATCCTTCTTTTATTATTGTACTTTATTTTTTGTAATCACAATTGTAATATTTATGTCGAAAATACTTTTAAAGTCGATTTATAAAGCTTTGTTTCAAACCTTTTTTACGGATTATCAGGAGACAAACGTCGAGAAAGGACGCAGCAACTGCTGCGCCTCTTCGAAGGGACGCAGCACCTGCTGCGCCTCTTCCTGAGGCTGCCGCAGTTCCTGCTTCATTCCTTCTTCCTTCGTCTTTTGTTCGTCTGATTCTTTTTATTTTGCTTTCAATTGTTCATGTTTCTTTCAACAAAATAATTCTAGTATGATAATTTTAACCTGTAATTCATTAATAACTTATCATCATTAACATCTCGACTTAAATCCCTTATAATTCATATTTACGGGTTTTCGTCATTGAAATCAATTCGGGTTTTTAGAGGCTCGATTCATCCATATTGAGTCTCTGGAATTCATCTTTGATATATTTTCATTCGTTATTTATCGTCACCATCCATATTGAGTCTCTGGAATTAATTTGTTTATTTAGTTTAATTTGTGTTATTAATTCTCATAATTAACCTTATTAATCTTGTAAATAATTCGTCCTAATTAGTTTTTATCCATGTTTTATCGTTTTTATAACCTCAATCACATGTAAATAATCTGTTAAAACCACTTCTATCCGAGTCAAATAATATAATCAAGCATTAAAATCACCAATGAATATTAACGATTTGCAATTCCGCTTCACGATTAATCGAGCTCAGAATGACGCAACGTACGTTGCGCCTCTTCCAAAGGACGCACGCTGACTGCTGCTACTTTGTTTTCTGGTTGAGTTCTGTCTCTGAACTCCCGTTTCTGCCTTGACCTAGTTTATTAGTTTACGTATTTAATTTACTATTAATCGTATTATCACCTAATCTGTTTGTTTATTTATTCTTTCGTTCTTTTCTAGAATTATCCGTTTTAAACGTATTTTCGACATAAATCATTTAATCCGCTGTAATTATTGTAATTTTCTTTATTGTATTTTTTATTGTATTTCTTTTATCGTATTGCTTGTATGCTCTCACATGTAATCGATCTTAAAACCTACTTCGACTCAATTGCATGTTAAATTACGTGATAACCGACTTAGTAGTAATTCTCACATGCTAGGATTAATCTAATGAATGTTGCATTGCATGCATATAATCGACAACATATCGAGTATAGACAATTTCCCTAATCATTAGTAGAGGCCGCTATCGAGGCGGGCGGGATTAGGTGTTCGATCAAAAGAGCTTCCTAATACATACCCTCACCCCTTACTCCAGATCTCTGTGAACATCCGTGTTCATTGGCATCCACGAGAGTCATTCTAGACATGGAATGCTAAGGGTAACGAGTTCTTAGTGTTCATGTCACTACTTTTTGTCTTGACATGGCACGAGGTATTCGAACAGTTTCCAAGTTTCCACAATAAATTGGTGGCGACTCCACAAATGCACAAGAGAACCTTGCTCGCTTTTCGCCCCCGTGGGCCCGCGTCCACAGTTTGGCGACTCCGCTGGGGATTAATACACTTACGTGATGCCAAGGGTGAAACTTGAACAAGGTTAGGGAATAGTTTGTACAAGACAGTTTTCAATTTTCATAACTCGGTCTTCCTATACCGTTTTATTCGGCCTTCCTAGGCCCAACCCCACCCATTCGACCAATCGTCCCGACTAGACAGTCCAAATTCTTATTTGGGCCTAAGGATGGATAGCGATTGACGTCATCCATACCATGGTACTTACTCTTGTATGTATCAAGGACTTTCACTACTCGAGGAAATGGACTAGTAATCGGCCTTACTCTTGTTTGCTACGAGCCTCTCCACAGACCCCGGGTTTGATTGTTCGGTATGGCAACCCACCCTTTAAGCCAAAACCCTTTTAAATGCACTCAGCATCCCGTTATAATGCCTGTATAAATACTTGTACTATATGTGATCACCATTCCTAAACAAAACCATGACGATTTTGTAAAAATCAAAATTTCTTTCAAAATGTAAAAATTTCGAACATAAGCCCAATATTAGCGAAATGTGACACCCTTATATATAGCGTTAATTAAACACGTAAATTCTACAGAAAAACTGACAGGATATGTTTGTAATTGGTTCAACTAGACAAAACCTGTAATTTTTAAAACTTTTCTAAACCATTCACAAACATTTCCAAGAGGAGGGTGCCAAAACCTATAAATACTAACAAACTAATTTACATAACTATGCTAAAGGCAAGAAAATATAGAGATACAAACCAAAGTAAAAGAGGGAGACATATGTCCCTTCAAAATATAAACATAACCAAAAGTCTAAAGGTTTACTACAAAAATAGTTAAACTAAGTCCAAGGTTCTTTTGCTCACTAGCTCGTCTGTGTACCCCATTTAATCATCTTCAACCTGTCAATCGCATTTTATACAAACACGAAAGCCACAATTCAGTGGGGAGTAACTTCAAGTCCTCCCAGCCACGAAATGTCATATTTAATGTAACATGTAATGTAACATGTAAACAACATGATAAATAATTCAATTATCAAGTATTCTAACATATAAACACTAAACTGACCAATTTAAGCTATCATGTGAGACATATAACAAACAGTAATCCAAACTTTATCAATTGTAACCGGCTTACATCTCACCTATTACAATTCATAAAATCACCATACAAGAAAGGGCAATATATCAAAGACAGGCATAAGTTCTTAGTACGGCCAATAGTCACTCTGTAACTCGAGTCTATACCACGAGGTAGGGAAGGTAATCGAACCGGTATCTTGGCTCAGAGGTTCTATCAAGACATGGCCAAGACACAACACAACCCTAGCCTAAAATCTGCGCAGACCTAGACATGCGGATACACACCACCGCACCCAAGACCCACAATTTTTCTAAAACAAAGTGAGTACCCTAAGGAGTCCACCAAAGGGTTGGCTAGTACTTAAGCTGACCACTTACTATCAAAATAAGTAACGAGGTCATGCCCCAACTTGGATATAATCGCACCAAGTCAGGAACACAAAGGCTATTAAGCAGTGAACATATACTCGTCAAAGACTATAAAGACCTATCTATGACAAACACAACAACCTGCAAAAAGTATTTAATACCAATACCATTTCTAGCAATATTAACAATATTAAAGGTTTCAGGGAATCCAGGGCCGTTTCTACAATATAAGAAACTATTAAATTCAATCAAAAACACATGTGAACCAAAACTTAATAAATGGCCTAAAACAAGAAAAAGGCCGATTATCCAATTCATATAAAATTTCATCCAACCGAATTTTTACCCGCAACCCCCGATCTGCGACAGTGCACGGGTTAAATGCGGCCGACCAATCACACAATTGATCGACATCGATTGATCAAAGGGACCAAGGCTCAGTTTTCGGCATAATCATCCAAACATTACAATTATCGCTATAAAATTCATTTTGAGCTTATTCATTACAATTTCATTTTACAACCTATTCTAACATGTGTCAACTGCCAAAATAAACATAATTTTTATCATCAACATAATTTTTACTACTAATATGATTCATTTCAAAAGACTACCCATTTGTTACTTATACTAATTATAACATTAATAAACCCGAAATGACAAATAATGCATGAAAAACCGCGAAACAAGCAACGGGTGACCGGAACCGCGTGGGCCGCACGGCTCCGCGGCCGCCACCTCCAACCCTCCATTTCTCCATTTTTGTTCAGTTTAACATAAATCGAAGCATCAATTAATCATTCCTATACTAATATGTTAACTTAAACTAACAAAAGACATGAATTAGACATGCATTTAACCCATATTATCATGTGACATAAACTACTCAAATAAAAATCACCAAAATCATACAAAAAGCAAAGAATGTGACGATTATTCGTCGAGTAACTCGAAATATGTTACCTTTAGCAACAAAATGAGCAACTAGCACCTTGAACCCAAACCCTAATATGCCAACTAACCACTAGCTTCAACAATATACGAGTCCCCAAACTCGTCTTCCAAATCTTCACCTAAATAAACAATAAAAACACAACAATAAGCACAAAAATCGAAATATGCCCAAATTCGTCTTAAATCAACATAAATAAAACTGAAATTAAAACATACTAGGATGTAGATCTTGAAGAGAGGATTCCGAAAATATAAATTTTGTGAAAATCGGACTAGAAACGAGTGAGTTATGGTGAAATTAGCTTGGATTTTGTATAAAAATGGTGGTTTTATGTTTTGGAAAGCTTTAGAACATTAAGGAAGATGAAGTTGGAAAAAGAAAAAATGAAAAGGAAAGGGGGAAGGGGGTGTGCCGCGGAAAAGGGAGAGGAGGAGCGGGATGAGACGGAAATTTTATGAGTCGGTTTTCGCTCGTTTCGACAATAATTAGAACCGTTTGTCAAATGCAAATTCCGACAAGTCCAAAGTTCATAAACACGAGATTACAAGAAAATTGAGTATTCATATGACCCATTTCCAAAATCGTTTGCCCAATTTTCAAAAGAGTTGTCATTTTTCCCGATATGCCCTTATTTCAAAATAAAAAGTTTTTACACGGTTTAAACTATTTTTAAACATTTCGAAACTATCAAAATAAATACTTTTCTTCAAAATATAATAAAATTATATTTCTTTGAATTATTATTACTTCAAATACATTAATATCAAATTTTACTTGATTAATAAATTACTTCCGCAAAATAATAATGGTTCGAAATTACGGGGCGTTACAATCACCCCTCCTTTTTAAAAAGTTTCGTCCTCGAAACTTAGAAGGAGAAATTATAGTATACAACATCTTAATAATATAATCATAAGAAAAATATAGGTATCTTTTCAATGAAACGGTGATACTCTTGTTGATCAGACAAGAACATCCACATTCATATCAAGATATAAAAATATTTCTACACCAATAAATGAGAAAACCCATTATTGGGACGTCTCCTACAACGAGGTTTAACATTCACTAATGTTAAAACCATTAAAAATCATAAAAGCATTTTCAAAATTTTAGTTTAAAGTTCTATAATAAGAATAATATCTTTACTAATTATGATTAAACACGGCTTAGTAACTCGGAAAAATAGTAAGAAAAGGAATACCTTACGAGAATAATTCAGGATATTTAGCTAACATAGAAGCTTCAGTTTCCCAAGTCTCTTCTTCGACATTTCCACAACGCCAAAGAACACGGACTAGAGGTACAACTTTGCTCCTAAGTTGCTTGTTGGCTTTTTCAAGAATCCGAATTGGCCTTTCTTCAACCGCCAAGTTAGGCTCCAATTCAAGAATCTCTTCTTGGATGATATGGCTAGGGTCACTAATGTACTTCCTCATACATAAAATCCTAAATCTACCCATCCAACCCATCTCTCAAGTTTATTATTTAAAGGTCAAGTGATTTTAAGTGGGGTACACAAACGTGCGTCGGGAGCAACAAGCTCTGATACCAACTGTGACACCCTTATATATGGCGTTAATTAAACACGTAAATTCTACAGAAAAACTGACAGGATATGTTTGTAATTGGTTCAACTAGACAAAACCTGTAATTTTTAAAACTTTTCTAAACCATTCACAAACATTTCCAAGAGGAGGGTGCCAAAACCTGTAAATACTAACAAACTAATTTACATAACTATGCTAAAGGCAAGAAAATATAGAGATACAAACCAAAGTAAAAGAGGGAGACATATGTCCCTTCAAAATATAAACATAACCAAAAGTCTAAAGGTTTACTACAAAAATAGTCAAACTAAGTCCAAGGTTCTTTTGCTCACTAGCTCGTCTGTGTACCCCATTTAATCATCTTCAACCTGTCAATCACATTTTATACAAACACGAAAGCCACAATTCAGTGGGGAGTAACTTCGAGTCCTCCCAGCCACGAAATGTCATATTTAATGTAACATGTAATGTAACATGTAAACAACATGATAAATAATTCAATTATCAAGTATTCTAACATATAAACACTAAACTGACCAATTTAAGCTATCATGTGAAACATATAACAAACAGTAATCCAAACTTTATCAATTGTAACCGGCTTACATCTCACCTATTACAATTCATAAAATCACCATACAAGAAAGGGCAATATATCAAAGACAGGCATAAGTTCTTAGTACGGTCAATAGTCACTCAGAACTCGAGTCTATACCACGAGGTAGGGAAGGTAATCGAACCGGTATCTTGGCTCGAGGTTCTATCAAAACATGGCCAAGACACAACACAACCCTAGCCTAAAATCACAAGAGACCTAGACATGCGGATACACACCACCGCACCCAAGACCCACAATTTTTCTAAAACAAAGTGAGTACCCTAAGGAGTCCACCAAAGGGTTGGCTAGTACTTAAGCTGACCACTTACTATCAAAATAAGTAACGAGGTCATGCCCCAACTTGGATATAATCCCACCAAGTCAGGAACACAAAGGCTATTAAGCAGTGAACATATACTCGTCAAAGACTATAAAGACCTATCTATGACAAACACAACAACCTGCAAAAAGTATTTAATACCAATACCATTTCTAGCAATATTAACAATATTAAAGGTTTCAGGGAATCCAAGGCCGTTTCTACAATATAAGAAACTATTAAATTCAATCAACAACACATGTGAACCAAAACTAAATAAATGGCCTAAAACAAGAAAAAGGCCGATTATCCAATTCATATAAAATTTCATCCAACCGAATTTTTACCCGCAACCCCAGACCTGCGACAGGTACGGGTTAAATTGCGGCTGACCAATCACACAATTGACTGACATCGATTCAGTCAAAGGGACCAAGGCTCAGTTTTCGGCATAATCATCCAAACATTACAATTATCGCTATAAAATTCATTTTGAGCTTATTCATTACAATTTCATTTTACAACCTATTCTAACATGTGTCAACTGCCAAAATAAACATAATTTTTACCATCAACAAAATTTTTACTACTAATATGATTCATTTCAAAAGACTACCCATTTGTTACTTATACTAATTATAACATTAATAAACCCGAAATGACAAATAATGCATGAAAAACCGCGAAACAAGCAACGGGCTGACCCGGGCCAGCCGTGGGCCTGCCGTGGGCCTGCCGTGGGCCTGCTGGGCCTGCTGGCCGCCACCTCCAACCCTCCATTTCTCCATTTTTGTTCAGTTTAACATCGTCTGAAGCATCAATTAATCATTCCTATACTAATATGTTAACTTAAACTAACAAAAGACATGAATTAGACATGCATTTAACCCATATTATCATGTGACATAAACTACTCAAATAAAAATCACCAAAATCATACAAAAAGCAAAGAATGTGACGATTATTCGTCGAGTAACTCGAAATATGTTACCTTTAGCAACAAAATGAGCAACTAGCACCTTGAACCCAAACCCTAATCTGCCAACTAACCACTATCTTCAACAATATACGAGTCCCAAAACTCGTCTTCCAAATCTTCACCTAAATAAACAATAAAAACACAACAATAAGCACAAAAATCGAAATATGCCCAAATTCGTCTTATATAAACATCAAGAAAACTGAAATTAAAACATACTAGGATGTAGATCTTGAAGAGAGGATTCCGAAAATATAAATTTTGTGAAAATCGGACTAGAAACGAGTGAGTTATGGTGAAATTAGCTTGGATTTTGTATAAAAATGGTGGTTTTATGTTTTGGAAAGCTTTAGAACATTAAGGAAGATGAAGTTGGAAAAAGAAAAAATGAAAAGAAAAGGGGGAAGGGGGAAGGGGGTGTGCCGCGGAAAAGGGAGAGGAGGAGCGGGCTGAGACGAAAATTTTATGAGTCGGTTTTGGCTCGTTTCGACAATAATTAGAACCGTTTGTCAAATGCAAATTCCGACAAGTCCAAAGTTCTTAAACACGAGATTACAAGAAAATTGAGTATTCATATGACCCATTTCCAAAATCGTTTGCCCAATTTTCAAAAGAGTTGTCATTTTTCCCGATATGCCCTTATTTCAAAATAAAAAGCTTTTACACGGTTTAAACTATTTTTAAACATTTCGAAACTATCAAAATAAATACTTTTCTTCAAAATATAATAAAATTATATTTCTTTGAATTATTATTACTTCAAATACATTAATATCAAATTTTACTTGATTAATAAATTACTTCCGCAAAATAATAATGGTTCGAAATTACGGGGCGTTACACGAAAAACCAGTCAAAACTTTGTCCAATTGTCGAGTCAAAATCCGGGCCTCAAAGCCCATTTCAAAACCTCACTTCGAGTCCACTCCTACAACTACACTACAGTTGACTAGGACCAACATTTTCAAACTTTGTCATTTCTTCAAAAACTCACTTAACACGAGTGGCACACTCCCACTCTACAAGTCAAAACATTTTTTTCCAAGTAAGTGTGCTAGAATGGTCGATCGTGTTTTGATTCGTCGTCGATCTATTGTTTAGTTTCCAAGATGTATAACACAAGCGACCTGAGCAACAACCAACCCCCAAATGGTAATGATCAAATCCTAGCCGCGCTAGCTCGTCTCCAAGTCACTCAAGACCAAGTGTATTATCGCCTCGACACAATCGAGGGCCGAATATATACTGTGGAAACAAGGTTGCCTCCTCAAGAAAGTGAAGTGTCTGATGAATTTGTGAATAACTTCGGGAATGAAAATCCTCCTATGGGAGCACATGAGGTTAACCCTCCCGTAGGTATGACTGCAGCTGAGAAACGACTCCAATACTTGGAGGAACAATTAATGTATCTCAAAGGGGATGCTATCTAAAGGGAAAATAATCGCAAATATGAGGTCGTGAGCTCCAAATTGCCAACCAACTTCAACATGATGGATACCCCTAAATTCAAGGGGCATGAAAACCCTTTAAACCATATCCGTGCTTTCAAGGATTACATGTCTATCAAATGCATTAAACCCGAGATGTTCTTAAGGATCTTTCCTTCATCTCTTGAAACTATCCCAAGTAAATGGTTCTATTCTCTACAGCACAAGAAGATTGCTACATGGGACGAAGCCGCAATTGAGTTCGCTAAGCAATATGCGGATAATGCCGAAATCCAAGTCAACATGCGCACTTTAGAGGTTCTTACCCAAAATGAGAAAGAAGGTTTCACTGAATTCCAAAGTAGGTGGAGGAAGACTAGTACCCAACTTGTTAAACGTCCTGATGGAGCTACCCTCATGGAGAAATTCGTGGACAATTTAAAGCCCATCTATGCGAGTCATTTGAGCTACCAAAACATTAAGACCTTCAAAGACTTAACTGTACTAGGAACAAGGATCGAGGATGACATCCGTAAAGGGCTCTTGTCCAAAACGGTAGGTCGTGGATATCAAGGCTCAACAAGTCGTTCTTACGGCTCTACTAGCAAGACTGATGAAGTTAACCTTCTCGAGCCATCTAAGAAGAGTACCCCACCAAGAAAATTCACTAATATTGGGGACACATACTCAAAGGCTCTAAAGAGACTAATGAAACAGGGTAAGCTTCAACCCATAGGCTCTACGCCCGAACCAGAAAATAAATCCAAGTTCTGGGACGAGAATTCGTATTGCGAATATCATAGAGGCAAGGGACATGATACAAAAAAATGCTTCAAGCTAAAGAATGTGCTTTAAGACATGATTAAAGATGGTCGCCTACCAATACCGCCTGGAGGCAAGCCTAACAAAACTTAGAATCCTCTTGGAGTTCTGATGATTACAAGTGACGAATCTACCTTAGATTGCTCACATCTTATCTCCCCAAAAGAAGAGGTGATCAATGGGATATAGATGGATATCGAGGAAGATGTCTACCTCCAGGATCTTCCCTTAATCAAGCGCCGAAAGCATCATAGATGAGATCATTACCATGATAATTCAAGACGATCATTTCAACCCTACCGCATTGATCACAGAAACCAACTCAAATCAGCAGAAAGGATGGAGAAAGTCGATCAAGCGGACGAATAATCAAGGAAGACTCTTCAAGCTCGCTACGGGAGAAGGAGAGATGTTCAAAGGAGAACCAGAAGATGATGAGTTCGAGTCAGAGTCAGAGTCGGAGTCTAGAGAAGTCCCTAGAGAGTCTCCTCCTGTTGTCAATCCCATTCCCCTTGTTTCTCCTAGCTTAGCATCAAGTAGTAACATCAATTTGGGAAATTTCCCAACAGCTGTCCCTTTACCGCCACTGACTACAGAACAAATGGCTTCTTTGTTTAAACTTTTCTCAAATTTTGATATGAATAAATCAGGTTCTGCTTACTCTTTGTGTTATTCTAAATACAATTCTGTTTACGATGATAATGATGATGACCCAGACCTAGACTCAATCGAAATACCTACCTACATAGCCAAAGAAATACTACAAGAGGGGGAAGGGGACCAGTAATAGAAGATACTGAACCCATCAACGTAGGAACCGAACTAGAACCCCAAGAACTTAGGATAGGGACGACCTTGAGCCCCGCCAAGAGGGCCAGTTTCATAGACCTCCTACATGAGTTCAAAGACATTTTTGCTTGGTCCTACAAAGACATGCCAGGGATCGACAGGGACATCGCAGAGCATAGAATCCCGATTAAACCAGGTTTCAAACCCATAAAACAGAAGCTTCGACGAATGAGGACAGAATGGGCTTTTAAGATCAAAGAAGAAGTCGATAAACAATTCAAAGCCAGGTTCATCAAAGTTTCCGAGTACTCAGACTGCGTAGCTAACATAGTACCCATACCCAAAAAGGATGGGAGAATCCGGGTTTGTGTGGATTTCAGAGACCTAAACAAAGCAAGTCCCAGGGATGACTTTCCTCTACCACATATTGACATATTGGTGGATAACACAGGAGATCACGCACTATTGTCCTCCATGGATGGATACGCAGGATATAACCAGATCAAGATGGCCATAGAAGATATGCATAAGACCGCCTTCGTCACTCAATGGGGCACCTATTGCTACACGGTTATGCCATTTGGGTTAATCAATGCCGGAGCTACATATCAACGCACCGCAACTATGCTCTTACATGACATGATGCATAAAGAAGTTGAGGTATACGTAGATGATATGATTGTCAAGTTCAAGGATAGAGAGGGGCACATTGCGAACCTTCGCAAATTCTTCTCAAGGCTACGAAAGTACAACATGAGACTCAACCCTCAGAAATGCACATTCGGGGTAACATCTGGTAAACTCCTGGGATACGTCGTTAGCCAACGAGGAATAGAAATAGACCCTTCCATGATCAAAGCCCTAATCGAAATGATGCAACCTCAAATAGAGAAAGAATTTAGAGGATTCTTGTGTAAGGTACAATACAAAAGTCGATTCATATCGAAACTCACCATGATCTGTGAACCTATCTTCAAAAAGCTAAAGAAAACAGATCACACCATGTCGGATGATGACTGTCAGAAGGCATTCGACCGAATCAAGGAGATACTAGCCAAGCCACCAGTGCACATGCCACCTCGACGAGATCAACCTCTTGGTTTATATCTCACGGTAACTGAAACAGCTATGGGCGCCATGCTAGCCCAAACCGTAGGAAAAGAAGAAAGAGCTATCTACTACCTTAGTAAGAAGTTCTTGGAGTACGAGTGCAAATACACACCACTCGAGAAGACTTGCCTCGCTCTTGTGTGGGCAACGAAGAAGCTACGCCATTACATGCTTAGCTACTCCGTCAAAGTATAGTCCAAAATGGATCCTGTCAAATACCTCTTCGAGAAACCCGTTCTCAATGGATGCCTCGCAAGATGGACCTTGATGCTCTCAGAATTCGATCTCAAGTATGTACCTCTGAAAGTTATAAAAGGGCACGCCGTTGCCGAGTTCTTCGCATAAAATCTCATCAATGATGCACAATCAATAGACACCTGGTCATTTCCGGATGAAGATACACTCCAAACCGATGTAGACTGCTGGGACCGTTATTTTGATCGGGCATCGAACTTGAGAGGATTTGGAATAGGAGCGTTGCTCATTTCTCCTGAAGGCGAGCATACACCACTCTTTGTCAAACTCGACTTCGAGGTGAAAAATAACGCGACAGAATATGAAGCTTATTTTATCGGATTACAAGCAGCAGTAGGTTTAGGCATCAAGAATCTCCGCGTACATGGAGATTCATCTTCGATCATCAACCAAATAACGGGATCTTGGAAAATTCGAAGTGAAAGCCTAGCACCTTATCAAGCAAGAATAGACCAAGTATCTCAATTCTTTGATCAAGTAACATACCTACATCTACCTCGAGAGGAGAATAAATTTGCATATGCTCTTGCATCTTTGATTAACATGCCGGATAATATGGTAGAAATGCCTTTATGCATCGAATGACGGTCAGAACCGGCTTATGTGCATCAAATTACAGATGAAGAAGAAAACCCAGAGGAACCTTGGTTCCAAGAAATCCTGAACTTCAAACTCAATGGCACCTATCCACCAGATATGGACAAGAGGGGACAACGCGCTATATGCCTACTAGCTTCCCAATACGTCCTCATGCAACGAAAGTTATACAAAAGAACGCCTCTTGGCGTAATCCTGCGCTGCCTTGATCATTCACAGGCACGGAAAGTGATGGAAGAAGTCCATGATGGAGAATATGGCCCTCACATGAGTGGACCAATGATGGCAAAGAAAATCACGCGTTTAGGATACTATTGGACCACAATGGAATTGTGGACGCAGGCCCACGGGGGCGCTTGGAAACAAGTGTTTGCATTTGTGGAGTTGCCACCAATTTATTGTGGAAAATTGGAAACCGTTCGAATACCTCGTGCCATGTCAAGACACAAATTAGTGACATGAACACCAAGAACTCGTTACCCTTAGCATTCTATGTCTAGAATGACTGTCGTGGATGCCAATGAACACGGATGTTCACAGAGATCTGGAGTATGGGGTGAGGGTCAAATTAGGAAGCTCTTTTGATCGAACACCTAATCCCGCCCGCCTCGATAGCGGCCTCTACTAATGATTAGGGAAAGTTGTCCATACTCGATATATTGTCGATTTATATGCATGCAATGCAACATCCATTAAATTAGTCCTAGCATGTGAGAATTAATACTAAGTCGGTGAACACGTAATTGAGCATACAATTAGGCCGAAGTAGGAATTTAGGGTTGATTACATGTGGGAGCATATAAGCAATAATAAAAGGAATACAATAAAAATATAATAAAGAAAATTACATTGGATTAATTGATTTATATCGAAAATACATTTAAAACGGATAATTTGGGAAAAGAAAGAATAAACAAATTAACAAACAGAAATTAGGGTGATAATACGATTAATAGTAAATAAAATATGTAATTAATAAGCTAGGTCAAGGCAAAAACGGGAATTCAGAGACAGAAATCAACCGGGAACAGACGCAGCAGAGCTGCGTCCCTTGGAAGAGGCGCAGCAATTGCTGTGTCTGTTCCTGGGTTGAGTTCTGGCTGTGAAGCCGGAACCGCAACTCGTTAATATTCATTGGTAAATTTAATGCTTGATTATGAGTAATTGACTCAGATGAAAGTGATTAACATATTATTTACATGTGAATGAGGTCATGAAAACGATAAAACATGGATGAATTTGATTAGAACAAATTAATTACAAGATTAATGGGTTAATTATGGATTAAAAACGAACTAAGACAAATTAATTAGGTTTAAACAGGTTATTAAGACGAATTAATGATGGATAAATAAACAGATGCAAATATATCAAAGGTGGATTCCTGAGATTAAATATTGATGAATCAAACCTCTAAAACCCGAATTGATTTTAATGATGAAAACCCGCAAATATGAATTATAAGGGATTTAAGTCGGGATTTAAAAGATGAATTAAATATTAATGAGTTATTTACATCTTAAAATTATCAGACTCAAATTATCATGTTAAAAGAACGATTAACAATTGGAAACAAAAGCAAAACAAACGGATTAACAAAAGACGAAGGAAGAAGAAAGGAAGCAGGAACTGCGGCAGCCTCACTGATCGAGTCCATTTGGTGTTCACAATTAAGCATATGTGGTCGTTGGTCAATGGTCGATACAAAACACAATTTATACTCCACAAACAACTCTACAATTAGTAAAGAGGCAAGTAAAGATCGGATCCCAAGGGACGGGTATTGAAATGAGAATTCTATTGTAACTAGTAGTGTCTAAGGGGTGTCACAAATTGGGTTGATGTAGAAGGTTACTAAACTAAAATAACAATGAAAATAAACTAGCAAGATGAATAAAATAAGGGGTGTAAACAATTGATTAAAAGCACTAGGGTGTCATGGGTTCATAGGGGAATCATGGGATATGATCATACAAACATGTTCTCAAATTATAAGCAAGCAATTATTGTTGTGATGGATTGAGTTGGGTTATATCTTACAATCCTAGGAAAGTTTGGGTCCCGGAGCCGAATCGATTAGATTGTACAACACCTACAAGTCGACTTAATCTTTCCTACTCAACACATGCATGTTCTAACAAGACTCGAGTTGGGTTATGTCTTACAAGTCTCATTGAAAAGATAGAAGATGATAGTAAATGCAAGGATTCATAGGCTTAGCATTTCATCAAATATAACATGTGCATGTATTAAGATCAAAACAAGCAAGCAAATAAGATATGAAAGCATATTGATTTAAGTATGAATCATTTCCCATGTTGGTTTCCCCTAATCACCCATTAAACCCTAGCTAAGAGACTACTCACTCATTATCATATTGATCATGCTAGAAAGGTTGTCAATCATACTAACATAATGAAACATGATGAATAAATGAAAGTGATTAACAATAATTAAAAAGGGATTAAGAGATTATACCTACTAGTGATTCCAATAATAAAGCAAGAATAATAGAAGTACTTGAATCCTAGATTGAGAGGTTGTCAATCTCCCAATAATAACCCAAATAATCTTCAATTACCCAAAATAAAGGAAGAACAAGAGAGAGATTAAAGAACTAAAACTTGGATTAAAACTTGATTAATACTTGATTACAATATTGAAGAGAGATTTGATTGATATTAACTACACTAATTATTGATAAGAAGAACATGCTCCTCTAATTAGACTAATGGGGTATTTATAGTGAAAATTAGGGAGGATGCATTAGGGTTAACTAAGGGCTAAACTAGTAATTACACTTTTTAAGTTGAGCAAGGAGAATCCGGTATTTTTCCGAGAGAAGGGCTTCTCTTTTCGTAGCTTGAAGAATGAAAAACGTCTTTGTCATCTTGAAATCCGTGCGGATTGGAGTCGGACGGCCGGATCTGGCTGAGGAATCCGAGCGGATTCAAGAGAGGGACGCTCGGATTGTCTTTGGGGAATCCGAGCGGATTCCAAGGTGGGACGCTCGGATTGGGTTGGACGGACGGGCGGATTTGGTACAATCCGTTCGGATTGTTGGTCAGCTTCAATTCTTCTTCTTTTCTTCCCTTTTCTTCATAAATTCCTTGGGGATTTCCTCGGGGACTCAAGGATCCTTTTCTCAACATTGCTCTTCTACTATGATATGTACAAAGGCCTTCTAGTCTTGTCTCTCCTTGATGCTTGGTCATTGAATACAATCAATTTAGCTTCGTTTTGCCATGAAAATGCAAGATTCTTACTCCTTTCCTACCAAGGGATCAAAATCTCAAAGAATATGCAAAACAAAGAACTAAAGATAAGAAATGACCCAAATAGGCACTAAAAAGCATGGAAACAATGGTAATTCGGGGGCTAAATATGCGCCAATTATGGTCACATCAATTATCCCCAAACCGAACCTTTGCTCGTCCCGAGTAAAGAGGTGACAAAGACTAGGACCAATACTAACCTAACCTAATAATAATAGCCGATATGAGACAATTAGGGGGTCTCACTCCGCCCCTTCAACTCACAACAAGACAACCATGAGGTAGGATGCCTTCTTGCAAGGCAAGGTGGGTCTTGCCAAAATGGCGACACATCCAAACATTAAGCACACAAATTCACATAATGGATGCATCTACAAAAAGAATAGCCACTTTCCTCATCTAAGTGGCGGAAATTATCTACAAGGGAAGCAATTCAAGGGTACACAATCCTTCATAGATGCAATTTGTTCAAACTACTAAGCCTAGAAGGATACCAATAAATCACCTCCAAAAGGTGTCAAGCTAGGGTACCTTTGTCCTCAATCGTTAAATGCTTTTGTCAAGAGTAGACTCCCTATGGTGTTAGAAACACTGGAGGATCGCGGAATTCCCCCTCTTGCCTAGACAAGAAGAAGGGTCGTCCCCTCTCTACCATGCACAAAAATGGATACGATGGATAAAGGGATCGATAGATTTTTGAGTTTCACTTTGGGAGTTTGCTTTTGTTTTTGTTTTTCCCCCCAATTTCTTGTGGCATATAACATTTGAGAACACTTTCTTTTTGCCATTTCTTTTTGATTTTTGGCATTTCAATACTTGACAACTTTTTTTGCATTTCTTTTTGAACATTTTCAAAGTCACCCCAATTAGTAACGAGGGTGCCTTGTATTTGAAGCTTTAGGAGTCTATTTTTGCTCCTCTTTTCATTTGATGCATTTTTGCAAACTTTCTTTCATTTTTCATTTCATTGAACTCAAATTGATTTCTTTTTGTGCCCATTCCCTTTGATGACAAAAATGTATGGTAGAACATGGATGAATGATGGAAGTATGCATGGTTTCAAGGGTCACCTTGGAATAAACGGTAGCCAAGGAGTTATCACACCACAAGGTACTCTTGACTCGGCTTTAAACCATGGGTCAAAGGATACTAGCATGACACATCCTAGGGTGTTTTACAAGCATTCTAACAAGCAAAGTCTTAAGAATAAAAAGCATCTACTAGGGCCTATATACACTTGTCAAACTTCCCAAGTAGACGGTTTCGCAAAATTTTTCTAACATGCAACTACATGCCATGATGCAACTAGCGTATACACATCCTAATGCAAATGATTCTACCAACTAATATGCCATATAAACTAAATGCAAGTCCTAAGTTCACATTGTTTTACCGCATCAATCAAAATAAAGCCACATAGTCATTAACATAAAGAGGAAAAAGGAGATTGGAAAGATCATACCATGCGGTCTTCAATATCCTCATGTCTCGGATGTGGCGTAGTCAATCAAAGTGAACAAGGATAAACAAACACAATATATACAAGACAATATATACAAAGGAAATGAACTTGTTTTTGGTTTTTCAATTTTCAAATTTTTATGATTTTTGAAATTTTTCAATTTTTATGGGTTTTTGAATAAAAGTTAAGTGTTATAATTCCCATCCCCACACTAATATGGGCATTGTCCTCAATGGCCAAAATGATGGAAATTATGCAAAGATGATGCATGATTTCTATACTAAATGCAATTCTACACTAAGCTATACTACATGATGCATGGTTTTTGTTATGACGGAGAGGATAATTTAGATTACCTCCCGTTGTGTATGCATTAACTTCCACAAACCAAATAAGACACTATTGCTAATGTCAAGGATGGGTATAGTTCATGCACACACTATGCTATGCATGAAACTAGATTGTCATTTTGGATTTTCAAAAATGGGAACAATAAAGAACACCTCAATGGAACCAAGGTGTGAGTCCTTTGATGTTGCTAGGACTAAACCAACAATGATCAAAATGAAATAAAATACAAAGAGATATAGACAAACCATGGGAGTGTAGGAGTCTCCAAGGCTAGTCTTCCATCATGCTATCATCATCATCACTTCCCTCATGAGAAGTGGTCACATTGCCACTTTCCTTGGCACTTTCTTTATCACTTTCTTCATCATCTTGCTCATCATCATCTTCACCATCTCTTTCTTCATCTCCACTTGCTTCTTCCTCAATATTATCATCAATCTCCTCATCATTTCCAACAACCTCATTGTCTTCCACCACGTCCCTAGATGCACCCGGAAATAAGGCTTCTTTATCCGCCCAACTAGGCAAAGGACAAGATGGATCAAGGAGTCCTTGCCTAGCTAGATGTAAGAGGGGAGGATATTGAGCCAAATAAGCATTCTTCCGATCTTCATAAGCTTGCTTGTGCATGGCTTGCATAAGAAGAGTGACATAGTCTTTCCCAATTTCAACTCCTTGCGGTTTGAACTCTTCATACACAAAGGGGTAAGGCGGTATAACAATGGAAGAGGAGGGAGTTTCATGATCACCCTTTTGTTGTTGAATGATGTACTTGGCTTCTTCGGATAGGGAAAGTAAATAGTTGGTCCGGTGGACACTTAGACGACAAATCTTCGCGGGTAAAGTGAATGATCGAGCCTCACTAGTAAGCCACCCATACTTGGTGTCAAGGGGATTGTGAGCAACCCACTTGAACTTGTTAATCATAATAGACATATCAATAAGATGGCCACCTTCCTTTGCCTTGTACTTGTTATCCTTATTGAAATTAGGATCAAAGTGCTTGGCTAGGACCGTGACTAGGCCGCCATTAACAATAACGGTTGTACCCTTCTTCCCACTATCAACATGGAGCCATCTATCAACCAATAGCCTCAAAGAATTGTAAGGCTTGGTATGAATTCTTCCAATATTCAAAGCCGATTCAAGGAGAATAAAATCAAGTCTTGTGAAATGATTGGTGTCTTTCCTAGCAATTATGGTATTTCCCACAACTTTGTGCCATACTCTTATGCCCGGATGATGGACCAAAAGAGCACGACAAGCATGAAAATCATCAAATTTCTTCCCGGAGATTGCCTCCCAAAGAGGCTCGGGGTCATACTTCCCATATTGCTTATAATATTTCTCTTCATCGCTAAGACCCAAAACTTCACCCAATTCCGGAAAGGTATGCGTCTACTAGTGTTAGCTAGACGAAACTCAAGATTTTCCCTATTCTCAACTTTGGTCACTTTTAAAGAACTTAAGAATTCTAAGACAAGGGAGGGGTATGTTACTTCCTTTGTTTCAAACAATTTCTTCAAACCCATGGCATTGAAAAAGGCTCTTGTTTGTTCAAGAACACCTAATTTCTCCAAAGCATCTTTACATATGAATTTGGTGGGTTGAATTGATTTCATAGCAAACTTGGCAAATGTCTTTCTATGGGTATCGGAAATAAAAGTTACCTCCGGATAATGCAAGAGTTGATCGATTACCGGAGTAGAAGGTGATGCTCCCATAGAAGTTTGTTGTTGTTGTTGCACTTCCAAATTTGGTGTTGCTACCACCATTGCCAAAGCTTTCTTTGTTTGGAGAGCTTTTTGTCTTTGAGAGAGAGCCTTTGCCTTTGGTGCCTTTGTTGCCTTTGTTGCACCCTTTGTCCTTACCATTTGATGAACTAACCAAGAAAAGAATCAAAAATCTTCAATTTGTAGAATGCCCAAATCGATTTGAAGGTGAAAGGCTTTGCCTTTATGAAATCAAAAATCGACTCAAAGGTTGAAGAATTTGTTCTTGGTTTTGATTTTTATTGAAGATGGAGTGATTGATTTGTTGTTTGAAGGATGGTTTGATTTGATTTTGGTGGATTTTGTTGAGGGTTTTTGTTTTTGTGATGGAGAGGATGAGGGTTTTGATGTTGTGGGTAGTGTTTGTGAATGAATGAATGAATGAATGAAGGTGGGGTGGGTTATAAAGAAGTCGACAATTTCAGAACGCAGGGACAATCCGTGCGGATTGGACGCAATCCGTACGGATTCTGCAGCTTCAAAATTTTCAAAATCCCGCCTAGAGACGGGCGGATTCTGGGGAATCCGCTCGGATTCTTTTTTAGGGACGGGCGGATTTTGTGCAGGACGGACGGATTTCAGTCCAGAGATTTTTCTTTGTTTTCTTCAGCTGCAAGACGGGCGTCTTGTATAAAAGACGGACGGATTCTGTGGGACGGGCGTCTTTCCAGAAATCCGCTCGGATTCTTTAACAGTCAAGAATTCTCAATTTTCAGCTCAGCTCAGGACGGGCGTCTTCTCAGCAGGACGCTCGGATTTGTTGAAGACGGGCGGATTCTCAAGATTCCGCTCGGATTCTTCTCTGTTGTACACGTGTTCAGCTCCACCCGTGCACAAACGCAATCCCTTATCATTCTTTCTTTCTTTCTTTCAAATCTTGTGTTATTCATTGTGGGGGCACTACTAAGGCATGAATAGCCTAGGCAATTGCCATCCCCACACTAAGGTAAAGCACTACACATCAATTGAAATTGTTAGTCCCTCTCTCACTTCTCTCTTTCATGACAATTATTTTGATCAAAGTAAATAAAATCCAAAAATGACAAAAATGCAATACAAGAATTGAAATGTAAGTTAGTGTTGGGAAATGTGTCCTCAACAATAGTGCGATCACATGATTTAAATATCATAATTAAATCTCAAATTAAGAATACGTGAGGGATGATTCTTTATACAGTCGACTGACCGTCATTAATCGGTAATGATTGGCTAACTAGAGTTTGACATTACTGTCGTGTGACGGTGGTGGTCAGTTGATCCCTTTAGGTCACACCTATAGGATGAAGCCCAAATAGCTATTTAATTAATTGTATGCGTCTGATTAATTAATTCCTTAATTATGGGAGTGCAATTTTGCGTCTTATTTTAATGTGATTAAATAAAGATTAAATTTAGTAATTAAGTGTTATATTACTAAATTAGTTGAGGTATTAATATAAGTTTTGAGGTAGAGGCAATTAGTTATTTAAAGTTACAAGAAGTTGTAATTTTAACTAACTAGTAATTATGGGACCCATTATATGTTGATATAATGGTAGTATACTACTCAAAAAGTGGAGTGTACATTATATTATTAATTGTAATATTTAAGTGTTAAATGATTACATTAATAATTAAATATGTAAGATAGTTAAACATATGACTTATAAGCATTTGTGGGACAAATGACAAAAGGCAAAAATGGACCAAATAAGGACCAATATTTCGGCCAAATGAAGAGTACAAAAGATTCTCTTTTGTCTTTTGTTTGTGTTGGTTATAGTGTGATTGAGACATATCACACAAGCTTTTGTCATACTACTTCTTACACCTTTGTTCCCTACCAAAACTAAACAAGAGGATAAAAACAAAAGCAAATTGATTCCCTAAAAGGGAGAGTGGCCACCGGTTTTTGGCACTCTAAATAGAGCATTAGTTGCTCATTTTTAGATGTTGGCTTTTGCTTGTTTTTCCTCTAATTTTCCCTCACATGCAATTGCTTAAAATCTCTCTTCAATACTAATACTCTCAAATCTATTACTAGAAGTAGTAATACTAGATATATTAGTAATATTAAGGGAACATTTCTACTACATATCTAGTTAATATTAGTAGGAATTTTTGGGATTAATCTTGGGTGCAATTTATTGGAGTGGCTTCTATACTTGGAGTCTTAGGAGGATCATCCATCATTATAAGCTCAAGAACAAGTGAAGGAAGGTGACCTTACTTGTGCCCATAATTTCGAACCAATCTACAATGTAAGGAACATTGTTTTTCTCATAAATCTTTCATTTTGTTATGCATGCACTAGATCTAAAGAACAAATAATTAATAAGTTAATTAGTTCACTATTAGAGGAGTCTAATAATAGGTATATAAACCTAACAAGTGGTATCAGAGCATAAGGATGTTGCATGCATAATCGGTTATTGTTTTTCCGAGTTAAAAGGTTAACATATAAAACTTAAAAATTTGTGATTTATAAGTATAAGCCACGAAATCACCATGCATGTTATATATTCTGGTCCTAAAGTGTTTTTAGGTCATTTTTATGATTCATGGAAATTTATTGCTCATTTTAAGGATTTTTGGTCATTTTATTACATTTTTATGACTAAAATGGGAATTAAAATGCTAAAAATAGTTAAATTTCGTTTCTGACCTTGGCAAATTTATATGACCTCACATGCATATTTTACAAGTTGTATGTAAAAGGACGAGTTAATTTGATTAATTTTGCATGATTTATGATTTTTATGAGATAAAAATGGATTAAATGAGGTAAAATGGTTAAAATTAGTTAAATTTCGAATTAAGCCATGATCTTTTAATATGATGTCACATGCAATATTTACAGAGAGTATGTAAATTTCTAGATTTAAATATCTTCTTTAGCATGATTTATGGATTTTTGAGTAAAAATGGCATAAATAGTGACTATTTTAGCAAAAATTAGCTAAAACGTGTTGCATGGCTTGAGAAAATTATTTTAAGTTGCATAAATATTCCACTAATCAGATCTAAAGTTGTAAAAATTATTGGAGTAATTTTCGAATACTTTATGTATTTTATGAGATAAAATCGATAAAATGCAACTATATTTTCTCAAAATTAATTCGAAAATTTTAACCATGTTTTTTGACATTATGAGGGTCATGGAATTATTCCAGAATGTTCAAAAATTTAAAATTCAAATTTTGAAACTTTTATGATTTAATTTGGATTTATTTCATATAAATAATGATTTTAAGGTCAAAAATGAGCATAAAATTAAATCAAGTTGAATTATTATCAAAAATTTAGTGATGACTGATTTTTGAGTCCTAAAATGTGTTAGGATAATTAACTTGAGCTTAGATGTGATTTAAGTGTTAATTAGTGATTTTAAAAGGTTATTATCACGCATTTCCATAAAACCAGGTTATATGTACGACATAAGTTAAATAGGGCGATTTGGCACATGATTTTGCATGATAGGTACATATTATAATGCTGCATATTTCAATTGTTGAATGTATTTTATTTATATAATTTTGAATTATGTAATTTTATCTTAGTATGGCCTTAGTTTTAATCAATATTACCCGTAATGAAAGGGAATGTTGATTCGGTTGTAATTTAATGTGATCTCGTATCACTTTTATTTTTATTTTTATTTCATTAGTTTTTCCATTTTACAAATGTATAATAGGAATAGCTTTGTATTTTTATTATTATTTGTAATTATGGAGCATCTTCAAAGACGGTGCCATTCGGAAATGTGATCCGACAAAGACGGTGTCTTGGGAGGCGTGCCACTTGAAGATTCAAGGGACCAAAGGAGTTGGTTTCCGAATATGTAATAGATTATTTGATTTTCTATTTTAGGAAGGCCATACTAGGAATTTTATTTATTGCTTTGCATTTCTTTTAATATGTTGCATGCATTGCCAAATCGCCATAACAACACATGCATTTCATATCGAGTCATCGACCGTGTCAATTATGATTATCGTAGTTCACCGCTTTAGTTCACTTAAAACGTGATAGATAATAAATTGACAAGACCTCTCACATATTAAAAATTGAGAAAAAGCCTTACCAAATAGTAGAAACTCATGAAGTACCAATTTCGCAAGGGAGTTAATCCGGCTTCACCGTAATACAAACCTTGTTACGTTGGCGAAGTGGGGTAGTAAAATGTTATTACATCGAAATTTGGATTGAGCTCAACGGAAGTATTGTTGACCGTAGTCGCATGTGTTCCGGGCTAAAGATGAGAATTAGAGTAATTTTTATTGACCGAGAGTTCTAAAAGTAGAATCGATTAAAAGATTAATCCACCGAGTTATATTAATAAGGGATGAATCGGCTCACCGTGCCCGAGTTGATATGAATTTGGATCTCGGAATCATTTATGTAGTTGGGTGGAGGTCACTATATAAATGCAATACTTGTAGTTAAATTTACGAGTATTATTAAAACGATAGATGTAAATTAATTCCTTCATTTCCTATTTTGTAGTCAAAAAATTTGTTTTTATCAACCGCAATGGCAACTCCAAACGCGTCCGCATCCACTAGTTCCACCCCGCTTTCCAATGTGTCATGGCTCCGATCCTTCATGGATCGATGTAAGTTAGAAAAGAATGGGTCCAATTTCGCCGATTGGGATGCACAACTTCGCTTGGCCGCGCAAGGTGACGACAAGCTTCGTTACCTTACCGAGGCATCTCCCACCGAACCACCTAATACTAGGTCCGCCGCTAGGCAATCCTATGAGGATTACCAAAAGGAGTCGGCCGCAATGAAAAATGTATTGATCTTTGCTATGGAGGCCGAACTCCAACGAAGTGCTATAAAGATTAGCACCGCTCATGAGATCTACATGAAGCTTGTGAACATGTTTTCACGAGCTCCTAGGGTCATTCAATATGAAGCGGCTTCCGCATTCTTTGATCTAAACATCAAAGAGGGCCAAAAGGTGAGCCCACATGTGCTCAAGTTGATAGAGCATGTTGAGACCTTGAAATCGCATAAGGTGGAAATTCCCGATGAACTCGTGATTGATCGAATTCTTCATTCCCTAAGCAAAATCAAAGCATATGTTCAATTCCGGGTGAATTTTAATATGCAAGATAAGAAGGTTTCCCTTGATGAGTTGCACAAAATGCTTGTGCAAGCCGAAAGGGATATGGGGCTAAGTGTTAGCACCACCAAAGATGTGCTCAATATCAATCAAAAGAGCAAAGGAACCTTCAAGAAAAGTGGGAAAAAGGGAAAGAAGCGAACTCCCAACAGGAACAAAGCTAAGACTTATGAAGCAAGCTCCTCCAAGCCCAAGTACAGTGCCCCATCCGGGGACAAGTGCCACTATTGTTGTGGTGTTGGGCATTGGAAGAGAAACTGTTCCAAGTATCTTGGCGACATCAAAGCTGGAAAGGTTACTCCAGTAGGTATATATGACTATCCCTATCTTTTATGTTTCAATCTCAATTAGTATGTGATACAAGTTGTGATGATTACCCTTTTTATTGTAAATGGGGCCCCCTCCTAGCAAGGACAAAGGCAAGGAGAAGCAAGTCTAGAGGATCACGAGGGAAGCTAGAGTAGCCGACCATGGTGATGGATCAATGGAAGCTTGGCTTTTAATTTGCTTTGTCTTTAATTTTATGATGAATTTCATGTTTTTAGAACTATTTTGATTTCCTTGTGTGACTTGGAAATTGGTTTGTATCCTTTAAACACGGGTTGTATTTTGGATATTGGTGATTTGGTTTTCAACCCAAATCACTTGCTTTATTATGTTAAATTGTTCTAAAATCATCATCATTAAATTACTTGCGTAGAGAAACATTAGATAAACAACTCAAATTGATCAAGTAGACGATTATGATGATGGGATCATTATATGTCCATAAGCTATGAATCGGATTCTCCTTATGTCCTTGTTACTTAAAGTAACAACTTGTTTATATAAGATCAACTCTAAGAGTTGTAATGAGTTTTTGAATTCATCGAGTAGGGAATTCTCAATACCAAATGGACATATTATTCTAATTGGATGGTCAACCGTGAGATACCTAGAATAGAGAATCTATTAAACCAGATTACATGGATCGATTTGTCATATTATCAAGCTGCCATGTTAGGATGGCCTTTTGAAAGTTAATATATAGTCTTTGAAAACTCCTAATACTCCGTTAAATATATGTTTGTGTCTCACAAAGCTATCTCTCAAGAAATTAGAAATATCTCTGAGAGATAGAGTGGGAGAAGATTGTATCATCACAAACATCTCTTATAGTTGAAATGTTACTTTGTGAAAGTAATAGAGTTATAGAGTTGGAGTGTACATGAACTATAGTCTATGAAGATAGATTAGAAGTATAGTTCAGTGGGAGTTTATCGCACATGTCTTATTGTTTAAAAATATTACTTTGTGAAAGTAATAGGATTATGACCATATTACATACGAGCCGAAGCATTACAATCCGAAAATTGTTACTCAAGAGTAGATTTACTTGAAGGCGCGGGTCTCCTTAAAGGTAAATAGAGCTTTAGAGTACACAAATGCATAAGATTTACATAAAGATGTTGATCAAGACAAATTGTGTTAGGAATTGCCACATTTCATTAAATGAAGAATGGCAAATAAAATTTCGCTTTTCTAAAATGGGAATTTTAGAGAAGGAAGTGTTTTAAAAACACAAAACCTTAGATTAAGATCTAAGAATCCTAACAGATTATGCGTAGCTATCTTAAGTGATCACAAGTTGGTTTTAAGCTAGCATTAAAGGATTATACTTTTCATTCATGTGATTATAGTGAATTGTTTCATTCACATGATTGAAGAATCATGATATACATGAAGTTAAGTGGGAGCTAGAATTGTTTTTCCATGTCTTATATGTTGATGACATATTAATTATTGAGAATAATGTACCGATGCTCTCTTTTGGCAAGAGTGATTGGGAGACTAGGAAAGGGTGCAATATACGTTAGATTACCGAATCTATGTGAGAGTATATTGGCATAGAGTTGAGAGTGTTATGAGGATAAGATCTTTCGTATCTGTTGTAACATCAACAAGGTTGAATGGCTTATTCATGATGATGAAAGTGGAATTACTATGATGGAATCATAGTCGTTCACTGAACCCATTAAGTTGTTGATTACATGAAATCGATTGCTAATGTTTCCGCCATTAGAACGATTATGTATGCCAACAGACGCATGTGCTGTGATAAAAAATATGCCTAGGGCATAATAAGTCAATAACAAGATAATTCCCATGATATGGTTTGTGAGAGCCTTATAGAACATCCTTGAGATTCTTGAGAAGAATTAGGGAAGGAGTCGTTCACATGTTTGGATGATAAACTAAGTTAGGTGTTGATGGGATACACAAACTTTAGTTTCCAAACCAAAACGGATTTGTTGAAATCCTAGGATGTCTTATTGACAAAGGAGAAAGAAACTAAGAAAGGTGTTTTAAATTTCGCGCATTGCAAATACTACAAAAGGAATCTAAGTAAATTGTGATAAAATGGTCAACATAGGGATTAAGGGTGAATCCCTCAGCAAATGACTTTATCACAAGTTATGCGATAACAGTGGGAGCTTCTTTCAAGTTAAAGAGCTCAGGTCTAGTATGAAGTCTAGACATATACTTAGAGAAATTCATATCATTAGAGATGACATTGAATGGAAGGAAATAGCAATTAATAAAGTTGGAATATATGGATATCGGGTATATCCACTTGCCAAGCTTGTATTGCATTTTAACTAGTGTTTTAATACACTAGAGATTATAGAATATGAAGTAGTAATAGTGTATTGACTATTCATATGTGATAATCACATTTATCGTTTGAGTTTTATTAAACTCACCCGCTACCTTGTCGTATCCGAATGGGTTGTAGAGACAAATTGAACCCCATTAAAGTGAACTGGATTGACATGGTATTCGCCCCTAGTTACTTATATGAGGTGACGTCTCGAAGTGACTAGAGTGTGATGCGATTGATGGCAAGTTCAAGTGCCATAGAGTCATATGGGATGACTAGTCGATCACATAGGCAGACTGTATGGGACAATCGTCGGCGATGACCGCTTATAGAGTTCGGTAATTCATAAAGCCCGGTCGTGGCAAGAGCTACTATAGTATTCTTATGAGTCAATTCTTTTGACTAGAGACTATTCGCCCAAGTTGGCACAACTTCGGATTAGCTTTGATTTATACTCTACGATTTCTTAAACGAGGTCAAACTGGGTATATTTTGGGTTATGATGGATGTGGGTGAACGAAGGGAATAGGGCGATAGAAATTGTCCACCCCTTGTCGGGGTTGTTTGAAATCTCAAGGCCACTCGAGGAGTAGTTAACTGGAAATGCGTGGCCACGCTCGGAAGGTATCTATGATAGATAATTCGGTCGACGAGTTAATCTCCAGATCGAGAAAACCACTCAAGATATGATCAAATGTAAGTACGACTTCAAGACACCTTGCATTGAGTGGGAGATTGTAATAGGACAAGAGAATTGGTGACGCACACTTGTCGAGGACAAGTGGGAGATTGTTGGGAAATGTGTCCTCAACAATAGTGCGATCACATGATTTAAATATCATAATTAAATCTCAAATTAAGAATACGTGAGGGATGATTCTTTATATAATGATCGACCGTCATTAATCGGTAATGATTGGCTAACTAGAGTTTGACATTACTGTCGTGTGACGGTGGTGGTCATTTGATCCCTTTAGGTCACACCTATAGGATGAGGCCCAAATAGATATTTAATTAATTGTATGCGTCTGATTAATTAATTCCTTAATTATGGGAGTGCAATTTTGCGTCTTATTTTAATGTGATTAAATAAAGATTAAATTTAGTAATTAAGTGTTATATTACTAAATTAGTTGAGGTATTAATATAAGTTTTGAGGTAGAGGCAATTAGTTATTTAAAGTTACAAGAAGTTGTAATTTTAACTAACTAGTAATTATGGGACCCATTATATGTTGATATAATGGTAGTATACTACTCAAAATGGAGTGTACATTATATTATTAATTGTAATATTTAAGTGTTAAATGATTACATTAATAATTAAATATGTAAGATAGTTAAACATATGACTTATAAGCATTTGTGGGACAAATGACAAAAGGCAAAAATGGACCAAATAAGGACCAATATTTCGGCCAAATGAAGAGTACAAAAGATTCTCTTTTGTCTTTTGTTTGTGTTGGTTATAGTGTGATTGAGACATATCACACAAGCTTTTGTCATACTACTTCTTACACCTTTGTTCCCTACCAAAACTAAACAAGAGGATAAAAACAAAAGCAAATTGATTCCCTAAAAGGGAGAGTGGCCACCGGTTTTTGGCACTCTAAATAGAGCATTAGTTGCTCATTTTTAGATGTTGGCTTTTGCTTGTTTTTCCTCTAATTTTCCCTCACATGCAATTGCTTAAAATCTCTCTTCAATACTAATACTCTCAAATCTATTACTAGAAGTAGTAATACTAGATATATTAGTAATATTAAGGGAACATTTCTACTACATATCTAGTTAATATTAGTAGGAATTTTTGGGATTAATCTTGGGTGCAATTTATTGGAGTGGCTTCTATACTTGGAGTCTTAGGAGGATCATCCATCATTATAAGCTCAAGAACAAGTGAAGGAAGGTGACCTTACTTGTGCCCATAATTTCGAACCAATCTACAATGTAAGGAACATTGTTTTTCTCATAAATCTTTCATTTTGTTATGCATGCACTAGATCTAAAGAACAAATAATTAATAAGTTAATTAGTTCACTATTAGAGGAGTCTAATAATAGGTATATAAACCTAACAGTTAGGGAGTTAGAAATATTTACAAGTGGTGGTTTAGGGAGGACTCCACCAAACTCTCATTCTTGATGAGATGTCAAGGGGGCATGTTCAAGGTGTTGTTGATGTTGCTCAACACCTTGAAGAAGTAATCAAAAGTTTGTTCATTGTTATGGTAGAGGTCCTCAATAGACCGTGGCCCTTGTTGTTGATCATGATCGATGGCATGCCCAATGTAGGGATTAAAGATCCCTTCAAATTCGTCGTCCCAAAGACCACAAACTTCATTGAGTTGATCATTGAAAATCTCTTGCTTAGATGGAGACAACTCTCCCAATTTCTTCTCTTGGCCAATGAGGCCATCTTCTTCTTCCTTGGTTGATTTTGATGAGCCTTGCAAGCTCTCCTTGTCACAATTCACTTGCTCTTTGAATGGAGCATCTTCAATTTTCTTCCTCCATTGGAGTTCCGATTTCTTCCTTTCATCTTTCCGGCTATAATGATCAATCATGAAACATGGCTCATGCAAACGAGGAGCTCTCATGGTCTTGTCAAGATTAAAAGTTATGCTTTCATCTCCCACTTCTAGAGTGAGCTCTCCATGTTTCACATCAATCACCGCACCCGCGGTGTGTAGGAAAGGTCTTCCTAAGATGATTGGAATGTTGGAATCTTCCTCCATATCAACAATGACAAAGTCCACCGGGATGAAAAACTTCCCAATTCGCACGGGGACATCTTCCCATATCCCTAATGGTGTCTTCGTCGATCTATCGGCCATTTGAAGAGTGATATTGGTGCATTTAAGCTCTCCCATTCCCAACCTTTTACTTACCGAGTATGGCATGACACTCACACTAGCCCCTAGATCACATAAGGCTTTGTTGATCGTCGTGTCGCCAATGGTACACGGTATTGAGAAGCTTCCCGGATCCTTTAACTTTGGAGGTGAACTCCCTTGAAGTATTGCACTACTCACCTTAGTGAAGGCGATAGTCTCAAGTTTCCGGATCGACTTCTTCTTTGTAAGGATATCTTTCATGTACTTTGCATAGGCCGGTACGTGATTGATTAATTCCGTGAAAGGAATTGAGACTTCTAAATTCTTCACAATTTCCATGAACTTTCCAAGTTTATCATCAAATTTGGGCTTGGCTTGACGACTTGGAAAAGGAAGTCTAATCACAATGGGCTCCTTCTCTTTGGCTTTGTCTTCATTTTTCTTTGAACTTTCTTCTTTTGATGATTCCCCTTCTTTGGGGCTTTGCACAATTTCTTCCTTTTCACTAGCTTTCACAACTTCATCCTCAACTTGCTTCTTCGGTGCCTCATATCTTGTACCACTTCTCAAGTGAATGGCACTAACCGTTTCATGTCTAGGGGGATTACTTTGAGGTGGTAATTGCCCCTTTTGTCTTTGTGAGCTTGAAGATGCTAGTTGAGTCAATTGTGTTTCCAACATCTTGGTGTGAGCTAGAATGTTGTTGATGGTGGTATCTTTTGCTTGGCTATCTTTTTGCATTTGGGTGAAAAATTCTTGTTGATTCTTTTGCATTTGGAGGACCGCTTTTTGGACATCAAAACCTTGGTCATTTTGGTGATTGTATGGATTTTGATTTTGGTAACCTTGGTTTTGATTGTAAAAGGGTCTTTGATTTTGATTTCTCATGGGTGGTGGAGTGTATGTTGTTTGAGGGTTTTGAACATTTTGGCTTTTGTATGAGAGATTTGGATGGAACTTGGTGTTTTCATTGTAAAAATTTGAATAAGGGGTACCACTTTTGTAAGCTTGGAAAGCATTAACTTGTTCGGTTGTTCCCCTACACTCACTTGAGTCATGACCCAAAGTTCCACAATTCTCACATATCCCACTTGGGATTGATGAGGATGCCGTCATGGCATTGACATGATGCTTTGATGGTTTTGAGTTTTCCTCAAGTCTAGCCATAGCTTGTTCAAACTTCAAGTTGATTGTGTCAATGTGAGCACTAAGTTGAGCACCCAATTGAGTAACGGAGTCCACTTCATACTTTCCTCCTCTAGTAGCCTTGCGAGGCCTACTATATTGTGAATTATGGACCGCCATTTCCTCAATCTTGTTCCATGTTTGATTGTCATCAACTTCGGTGAACATTCCATTTGATCCCATATTGAGAATGTTCCTTGAATCTTCATATAAACCATTCCAAAATTGTTGCACTAAAAACCATTCGCTAAGTCCATGGTGAGGACATGAGCGACAAATACCTTTGAACCGCTCCCAAGCTTCATACAAAGATTCTTCATCCCTTTGCTTAAAACCCGTAATTTGAGCTCTTAGCATGTTAGTCTTTTCCGGTGGGTAGAATTTTTTGTAGAAAGCTAGAGCTAGCTTCTTCCAAGAATCTATTCCAAGGGTGGCCTTATCAAGGCCCTTCAACCATTGCTTTGCGGTGCCGATTAACGAAAAAGGAAATAAGACCCATCTTATTTGGTCTTGAGTCACGCCCGTTTGAGAGATAGCTTCACAATAATCGCAAAAGGTTTCCATATGAGAATGAGGGTCCTCACTAGGCATTCCCCAGAATTGGCTCCTCTCAACTAGTTGGATGAAGGCGGACTTGGCAATAAAATTACCGGTGAGATGTTGCGGTGTAGGAGTACCATTTGGTAGATCCTCCTCGGTGGGTATAGAGTGTGACGAGAATTTAGGCATTGTAGGTGGATTTTGTGGGATATTGTGTAATGGGTTTTCTTCTCCTTCTATTGCGAAAGGATTGACAAACTCACTAGTGGGTTGAACAACTTCACCAACACCTCCCAAATTCCTCCTAACAAGTCTCCTATTATTCGTCAAGGTTCTTTCGATTTCACGGTCAAAAGGTAACAAATCTCTTTGTAACCTTCTAGACATGCAAAATATCAAACAACTCGAAAACAATTAGAACAAACCTTGAGGAGTTTTACTTCCCCAAGGTGAAAAAGACACAACTAATAACAATAAAAGAAATCTTAAATCAATTAAACACCGTCCCCGGCAACGGCGCCATTTTTGATCGAGGCCATTTGGTGTTCACAATTAAGCATATGTGGTCGTTGGTCAATGGTCGATACAAAACACAATTTATACTCCACAAACAACTCTACAATTAGTAAAGAGGCAAGTAAAGGTCGGATCCCAAGGGACGGGTATTGAAATGAGAATTCTATTGTAACTAGTAGTGTCTAAGGGGTGTCACAAATTGGGTTGATGTAGAAGGTTACTAAACTAAAATAACAATGAAAATAAACTAGCAAGATGAATAAAATAAGGGGTGTAAACAATTGATTAAAAGCACTAGGGTGTCATGGGTTCATAGGGGAATCATGGGATATGATCATACAAACATGTTCTCAAATTATAAGCAAGCAATTATTGTTGTGATGGATTGAGTTGGGTTATATCTTACAATCCTAGGAAAGTTTGGGTCCCGAGCCGAATCGATCAGATTGTACAACACCTACAAGTCGACTTAATCTTTCCTACTCAACACATGCATGTTCTAACAAGACTCGAGTTGGGTTATGTCTTACAAGTCTCATTGAAAAGATAGAAGATGATAGTAAATGCAAGGATTCATAGGCTTAGCATTTCATCAAATATAACATGTGCATGTATTAAGATCAAAACAAGCAAGCAAATAAGATATGAAAGCATATTGATTTAAGTATGAATCATTCCCCATGTTGGTTTCCCTAATCACCCATTAAACCCTAGCTAAGAGACTACTCACTCATTATCATATTGATCATGCTAGAAAGGTTGTCAATCATACTAACATAATGAAACATGATGAATAAATGAAAGTGATTAACAATAATTAAAAAGGGATTAAGAGATTATACCTACTAGTGATTCCAATAATAAAGCAAGAATAATAGAAGTACTTGAATCCTAGATTGAGAGGTTGTCAATCTCCCAATAATAACCCAAATAATCTTCAATTACCCAAAATAAAGGAAGAACAAGAGAGAGATTAAAGAACTAAAACTTGGATTAAAACTTGATTAATACTTGATTACAATATTGAAGAGAGATTTGATTGATATTAACTACACTAATTATTGATAAGAAGAACATGCTCCTCTAATTAGACTAATGGGGTATTTATAGTGAAAATTAGGGAGGATGTATTAGGGTTAACTAAGGGCTAAACTAGTAATTACACTTTTTAAGTTGAGCAAGGAGAATCCGGTATTTTCTGAGAGAAGGGCTTCTCTTTTCGTAGCTTGAAGAATGAAAAACGTGCTGTACTGAAATCCGTGCGGATTGGAGTCGGGACGGCCGGATCTGGACTGAGGAATCCGAGCGGATTCAAGAGAGGGACGCTCGGATTGTGCTGGGGGAATCCGAGCGGATTCCAAGGTGGGACGCTCGGATTGGGCTGGACGGACGGGCGGATTTGGTACAATCCGTTCGGATTGTTGGTCAGCTTCAATTCTTCTTCTTTTCTTCCCTTTTCTTCATAAATTCCTTGGGGATTTCCTCGGGGACTCAAGGATCCTTTTCTCAACATTGCTCTTCTACTATGATATGTACAAAGGCCTTCTAGTCTTGTCTCTCCTTGATGCTTGGTCATTGAATACAATCAATTTAGCCTCGTTTTGCCATGAAAATGCAAGATTCTTACTCCTTTCCTACCAAGGGATCAAAATCTCAAAGAATATGCAAAACAAAGAACTAAAGATAAGAAATGACCCAAATAGGCACTAAAAAGCATGGAAACAATGGTAATTCGGGGGCTAAATATGCGCCAATTATGGTCACATCACTCACGAAGAGGCGCAACAGGTACTGCGTCCCTTCGAAGAGGCGCAGCAGTTGCTGCATCCTTCTCGACGTTTGTCTCCTGATAATTCGTAAAAAGGGTTTGAAACAATGTTTTACAAATCGGTTTTAAACATATTTTCGACGTAAATCTTACAATAATGATTACAAAAATAAAGAACAATAATAAAAAGAAGGATTTACACCCTCAGACTTACATGTTTGACGAAATGAGATGAATTAACTATACGTTTAGTGATGCTCGACTCGAAAATAGAAGAAAGTGCCCTCTAGGAGGAAAGAAACAAAGTTGATTAAAGTTGATTATTGTGGAGTTGGTCAAATTGATCGGTCATGCAAAACGAGGCTGGTACTCAGAAAGATCCGAGCTTACATGGTCGAAAGTTCAAGCACGTAGACGCCAAAAAGCAAGAGCGTGGTCTAGAATGCAAAGGGAGAAGAGAAGGGCGGACACTCGCGTGAGAAATATGAGAGACCGAAGGTCTCTATTTATACTAATCACACGAAGTAGGGTTTTTCGGAGAAACTTTGGAAGTGAATCTCGAAAATATATGAAAAGATACGAAAAATGCGCAAAAAAAGGACTTAGGAAGAGGCGCAGCAGGCACTGCGTCTCTTGGAAGAGGCGCAACACTTGCTGCGTCCTTTCCCAAGTGGTTTCCTCCTGTGGAAGAAAGATTTCCGTGTTTTGGTTATGGAATAACGGATTAATCTTGTTTTCCTTAATATTTTGTGTGAATATTACGGGAAATTCATTACCAAAGATTAAAAGACTGCAAAATATAGAATAGAAATATCCGGAACATTCCAGAACATCCTGACTCGGTTTTAAAAAATGAAGACGGTTTTTTGACCCGGACTCCAAATGCACTCTAATTACTGCCAAAACGACCGTATCGGCACGTATATGACAATTAAGGGGTAGACACAAGTGTTTGAGTAATCACTTGATGATAAACTGACGAACTGTCACAAATCATTCCGCGTACCAAATATGCGGCCCAATCATCACCGGGTGATTTGCGGGAGGTGAAGAAATGAGGTATCTACAGAGCCCCCACTTTGACTAAGGCTTGGATAAGGCAAATGTCAAAGTATAGCCATCAGGTCAATCGAAGATTACAACTTGACGACTATGGCGACGCAAGGCGGCTCAAGGGGTCTGAACCAAGGACCTGTCGTCGGAAACATTTTAGAGTCTGTCGACTATCAGGGAGGGTTGTTTAGAGTCCATTAGATTACGTAAGGAAGCTCCCCAGATATAAGAAGATACCATACCTGAAATTCCTTGAAACTTCAGGGGAAACAAAACGCGATATTGGGAGAAGACAGCAGGATATAGTGTGGAACTGTTGGGAGAAATCGGCTCGGGGTCGGCTTCAAACAAACTTCGGAAGAGATTGGGGTTGATGTTGATCTCCATGTCTCGAGACGGAATGTCTATCCATGAACTCTCGCTAGGGGAACAAAATCGGGAACTGATCTCCATGTCTCGAGAGGGAATGTCTATCCGTGTACTCTCGCTGGGGGAACATAATAAAGACGTGTTGAAACACCTGTGAAAGAAGAACCGCTCATTGTAACAAGCTAAGTCTTGGCAAAACATGGCAACAGTTTGCTGTTGGCTTGAGAATACGGATCCGGGCGAAGAATATACGTCAAAACGGACCAAATATGTAATATGGCATCGAGGAAGAGGTGCACCAAAGATGGGCCCACAAAAATAACGAGCTCATAACGTATCTTCGAAAATTCCTATGGAGAAAAACTGAGGAAGAGGCGCAGCAAGAGCTGCGCCCCTTGGAAGAGGCGCAACACCTGCTGCGCTTTTCCTGGGCGTGTCAATCCTGCATAAAAACCCGATGAAACAGAGGGGTTTGTTTCATTATTTCGAAATATAATTCCTTAATTTCTCTTCAAATTCCAACCATTTCCGTCAAAATTTGATCCAAAAGCTTGCATTTTCCATGACAAATCGAGGTATGTGTATCAATCTTGCATTTATCTTCCGTATTTGATCAAATGGGACCGACAAAATTAGGGTTTTCGACCTTAATTAGTCGAAAATTTGGGGCTTTTCCCCTAAATGATTTTGCCTTGCAAAATTGACTTTGTAAATGGCTAATTGGTAGTGTAAGGATCATAACCATGTATTTGTTTCGAATTTTCATTGAGTTTTGAGCATTTGAGTGAAATTGTGACGGTTTCACAGCTAAACAGTAAATTGCTTCGAAAATATTCTTCGGATTGCCCATTTGTGTTGAAACTTGGTATTTAGAATCCTTGCATGATGGGTAAACTTCCTGCCATCTCGGAATTTTGATTGGTGACGGCTTTTTCAGGACACTTCCTAGGGCATAATCGCCGTTATAACGAAATGTTGTCGAAATTCCGACTCGAACCCATGACTAGGCTTCAACTTAGGCTTGACTTGACCCAAATTACCACATAAGTGGACGGGTTTGTGAGAAAAGATCGATTTCGGAGCTCCGAAAACTCGAAAATCCCCTAATTAAGGCTTGTCGTCACTTGACGCGGCCTATATTCACTTTAGTTTTGCAGGCGACGAGGCTTCTACATCTGGGAGGGATCCCATGGACATGGACACTGCCCTTGACCCTTCTCAGATGCTTGAGGAGGCGTTGGAGGAGGCTTTCACTGCTGCGGTGACGGGTGCTTAGGACGAGGTCCTCGAGGAGGAGGTTGTTGAGGAGGAGGAGGCCCGGAGACGGGCCGACGTTGGACGGGGTGGTCGCCCCGAGTGAGGAGAGCACTGCGTGGGCCGAGACCGGGACGAGAGGGCAACTGCTTTGGGCTGGGGAGGGTCACCTGTCCTACAGGACGGTGAAGAGCTTGGTAAATCGAATTCATCACTCTTCATTCATCTTCTTTCATTTCTATTTGTCATTCCTTTTCTTCTTCATCTAAGCTAAAGATAGGTTTTGTTTCAAATCAACATAGGAGGCCGGGAGTATCAAATCGTTCTCGGGCTACACGACGACGATGGGATGCTACGAGAGGCTGTCGGCGGAGGAGCGAGCCATGATCGAGCAGGGAGCATTCGTCGCCCTGGTGCAGGCTTGGAGGGATATCGCGAGGAGGAAGCTTCGGGCTAACCTCAGTTTTGTCCGAGCTTTCTTGGACCGATTTCGGGACACAACCTCCACGTTTCACATGCCTTTTGGCGAGGTGGGGGTCACGTTAGAGGACTACGGCATGATTTCTGGTCTGCCGTGCGGGACTGAGGTGGTGGAGTGGCCGGAGACAGCCATGAGGGTTGACTCGGCTGAGGCTATGAGGTTGATCGGCTGGAACTTGGCGCCGAAGGCTGCTGCGGTACCTGGTTTGGTGCCTAGTTTTTACGTTCGGGACTACTTTGCGGGGAAGACCCCTGCGTCAGTGGTGATCGAGGGGAGGGAGACGGCTCCTCCTCCCTGTACCATAGAGCAGAGAGTCCGTTTGTGGCTCTGGTTGTTTCTGTCTTCGATCTACCTCGGAGACAAGGGAGAGAGGCTTTCGATGAAGCTCCTTCCCTTTCTTTCTGGCCTGAGCTCCCTAGGCCGTTGGGATTGGGCCACTGCTGGTTTTGCGGTCCTCATCCGCTTTATGAGGGCCATGGTTCGTCCAGAGTTGATGGAGAAGGGGACTTCTCCTGCCGCTGTCGGCCCTAGACTGCTGTTGGAGGTATGAACCTTCATTTTATTTCATGAAAGTCATTTCCTTTTCTGTCAAATTACGAAAGATCGTCGTTGACTATCTTGTTTCACAGGCGTGGGTGTACTCCTACTTTCTGGGCCTTTTGCCCAATAGGACGGAGCCGGTGGAGAAGGCCTATCCCGTTGTGCGGGATTGGGTGATGTGCCGTACGAGGAGCCGGCGTTCCTTCCACGACGTCTGTCGGCGGTAGGTGAACGCTCTTCAGTTGGACGGCGTGAGTACTTCACCTTCGTTCGTTTCTTCATTACTTTTTCAGAACTGATCATAAGGATGACTTCTTGTTTGCTTTTCCCAGTGGGTGCCCAGGCCTTGGGTGGAGTACGCTGGCGTTCCTCCCTTTGTGGCTGAGGTCCTTCGACCTAGGAGCTCGAGCCGGTTGCTGTTGAGGACGTCGATGGGTCCTGTGTGGTACTTGCATGGGCGCTTGGCTCGTCAGTGATCTCGGGATGCCTTGACGATTCCCATCGATCCTCCTAGGATGATGTTTAGGGAGCCTTCTGAGGCTGAGAGGGAGGATTACCTGGCTGGCGTCGGTGGTGATGCCCTCCTTCTTCCGAGCGAGGACTACTCGGCGTTCCTCTACGGAAGGTTGGCGTACTGGCCGGTTGTGGTAAGTGCTTTACCCTCTTTTATTTTTGATTATTTTGAGAACACGATGAATGATCATCGGTTAATAGAAATCACTTGACTTTGCAGGAGGTCGAGGCGGCGGGCATCGAGCCCCCAGAGTACCTCGAGATCCTCGAGTACACTAACGCGACGGGGATGACGACGATCTCCAAGCTGCGTGACTTTGATGCGGCGGTGAGAGATGCTAGCTTGGACGAGTGGCATCATTTGATTCGGAGGGTTTGTCTCCCAACTTGTATAATTTTGTGTAAGAACACATTTGTCTGAGTTTGTCCAATCGTAAAGAATCTTTTCTTTTGAAATGCAGGTTACGCCATCCCGGTTCGTGGCTTTATGGAGGGTAGCCAACCGGCTGCGGGCTACTGCCGTCGAGGCACTTGTTGGCGGCCGAGGGCGTCAAGTATGAACCTTTCGTTTGCTTCATTTTCGAATTTTCTAGTCTTCCTTATGTTTGAAATGATTGACATGAGCCAATTCTTGTTGTTTGAAGAGGGAGCGCGAGCTGGAGCGAGAGCTTGCCCAGTCCCGAGAGGAGACAGCTCGCCTGCTGAGGGAGCTCGAGGTCCGCGACGCCGAGGTTGCTGCTCTCGAGGCGAGAGTTACTGAGCTAGACGGCGACCAGCAGTAGCTTTTTTGTTGTTTTTTTGTTTTTTTTTTTGCTGTGTTTTGTACATTTGTACATCTTTGGGACCTACATTTTGGACATTCAGACTTTGTTTTGGGGCTCGAGCCCCCAGTTTGGTGTAGATATCCTCTCTTGGTTTTATATATGATGGCCTGAGTGCCTTTGCTGCTGGGTTGCTTTGTTTATACCTGCAGATTAGCTTTGAACAGGTTTGGTAGATGACGGTTTGCAACGTCATGCTGCCGAAATTTACATAGAAATCACATAGAACATAAATTTGTACACATGGCCTAAATTAGCGCAAAACCATGACTCGGAAAAAAAATGCAAAAATTTTGCCGGAAATGACCGGACGGTAGGGAGGGCTACCCCCTAAAAAAAGGAAAAAATAGAAACATATAAGTTTGAAATGTAATGCGGAACGGGAGTGAAATGATTCCCCAAAAAGAAAATTAAAAAAAAAGAAATGTATAAGTTTGAAAATGAATAAATTAAATTGGTGAAATGATTCACAAAAAGAAAATATAAAAAAGAAATGGATAAGCGTGCTAAGATGACGAAAATGTCGATATCGCCTCGAAATGCGTGCCCGTGAAATTAGGAAACACGAAATATGGCAACTTGACGTATTTACCAAAATAATAACCCGTATGAATAGGAAATTATTCGTTGAGGAATTTAGGAAAGATCCAACGCGGAAAATCACGAAAGAAAGCGAGGAAGAGCGCGCAAAGAAGAGTGCGTCCCTTGAAGAAGAGCGCGACAAGTCTTTGCGCTTTGTTTCTGATGCATCCGTCTCCGACGGATTTTAGGAAACAGCTTTTAGTATAAATAGAGACGTCGAGGGATGTTTTATTCACATAATTCTTCCGTCTCTCTTCGTATTATTACATAAAGCTCCCAAAATAAGCATACATCATGAATACTCTCGAAATTCGTCTAAAAGAATGGACAAATGAGTTCTCTAATGTGGAGAAACACGACATGGGTGTTTATAATTTTGGATCGCTCTTAATTTTGAAGCTGATCAAGGTAGTCAAACCGTTCTTAGATGCTTGTCTTGATTATTGGGACCCGAATTATCACGTACTTCCCTTCCCTGGAGTCGACATTTGCCCATTTCCCGAAGAAATTGCTGCGATTGGTGGTTGGGACCCGGAACACTTGCCTGCTATCCCCTCCACTTCTCAAGGGTATAAGAACAAGTTTAGAGACTTGCTTGGGTTGGCAAGAGCTGATGTGGACCGTCTTATGACTTCTAAAGGAGTGCGAATGTTGGATTTCATCGATCGATTCATCAATAGGGCAGATCCCACTATCTCTTATGTTGCGAGGCGAAGGGCATTCGGGTTTTGCCTATTACATGTATATGTCCTTCAAGGGCATGTTGATGAGGATTTGAGAGGCGACCCTCGTCTCTTGAGCTTGATTGAGCAAATGGAGCTGCGCAGTAGCCCAGCTTGCCTGTGTTTAGGAGAGATCCTATTGGGTTTAGATAACAGGAAAGCCAATCGCGACCTTCCTTATTTGGGAAGTCCCATTATATTGCAGGTAAAAGAATTGTTTTTTTTTTTTTCGTTTTTTTTTTCTTCTTTCATTTTTTTTTTTTTGCTTTTCTAATTCCTGCTTGTAGTAGGTCTGGCTTATGGAGCGTGTTCGATTGATCGAGCCCCCAGTTAATGTTCCTGCTTATCATGCTCGCTTAATTGCAATGAGGACCAGGCTCTACATGGTGGACTTCACTCGAGTTTGCAATTACTGGGAAAACAAATTGAAGAGTGAAGATGAACTCTTAATTAGATGGATCGTACCATGGTGGCATCTCAATTCTGTCACTGGAGTATCTTCTTTAGATCCTACCCGATCTGTTCTTATTCCCGGCTTGGAGTTTATGGTATGCATCTTCCCGGAGAGGTTGATGAGGCATGTTGGGTTAAAGCAGATGATTCCGAAGCTTAACACTGTCCCGCAGACCGTCGTGGCGCTTACTACTGAGAGTCGAAGAGAATGGGCTATCAAATGGGCTCAAAAGAACATTTGGTTCTTGAATTCTTCTGTTAGTGCTCTATGGGTGTCGGATTCCTATCTGCGGTGGAGGAAAGCTACTACTCCGGAGGAGCGTGAGAGATTAAGGAAGCGCGAGCCTGTTGACTACAAAGTTCGCGAGGTGGAAAACGAGAAGGAGAAGCATCTGACTGAGGGAGAGGAAGAAGCCGGGTTTCGAGTTGCTCATCCATCGAAGAAACCAAAGACTTCTCCTGCCGTTGAGATGGCGGTTGACAAGAATGGCAAGGCTAGACCACGAGAGAGACCATTGGTGATTAGGTCGGAAGTGGCGCAAGAGCGTCCGGCTCGAGGTCGAGACAAGAAGTTTGACAGAAATGACAAAGGCAAAGGGAAAATGGAAGAGTAGCCTAAGTCTTTATTATTATTTATTATTATTATTATTGTAAGAAGAATTTGGGGTTTTTAGAATCCTAGCCTATTTATTTTTATTATGTAACGTACTATTATTATTAAACAAATGAAATAAAAAAGGTTAAGTGGTCATGAAACCGTTATGATTTTCTATGATTATTCTTTTCGAATTTCAAATGCAATTGCAAATGTCCTTCTATTTACATTTAAGATAATTCAATGGGTTGTATCCCGTGAAGGATTGCCTACGTATTCATTTAGAAAATGAAATTAAACCCTTGCGCGTAGTTCGAGTAAATGTAAAAGAATAATTGTTCTAAGCAAGAGCTTGTAATGAACTTAGAAAATAAGCATGAGCTTTACTTACTCCTAATATTCAATTTAGTTTATTTGATGAAATGAGGATGACGAATTGTCAAAATTCAAGAGCAAGATGACATTAGCTTAATCCAGCTTGGCCAGGGGCCGTTTATTTCGTGCCACAAGAGCGACACGTGAGGTTACGCGAGGCGCGTTTTTTTTTTTTTTTTTTTGCTCTTATTCTAGGCATAGTAACGTTTCAGTTGGTCGAGGTTTGTTGGGTTGGAAAATTCGTTCCCATCTAGGTCTGTGATTCTAACCGCACCCCCTGGAAGTATGGACTTGACTAGAAATGGCCCGGCCCAATTGAGTTTGAATTTTCCTCGTGGATCGACAGGTAAAAGAGCTCTAATTGATTTGAGGACCAAGTCTCCTTCTTTGATGTTCCTTGGCTTAACCCTTTTGTTGAAGGATCGTTTGATACGTGCTTGGTATGTTTGCACATTGTGTAATGCACGTAACCATCGTTCATCCAGGATGATGAGTTCTTCATATCTATCCCTCTTCCACTCGGCTTCTGAGACTTGACTTTCGAGTAAAATAGGCAAGGATGGTACTTCTAGCTCGACTGGTTGCACAGCCTCCATGCCGTAGGTCAAATAGAAAGGGGTAGCCCCAGTGGGCGTCCTAACAGATGTACGGTATCCCCATAAAGCAAAGGGTATCTTGCTTGGCCAATCTCTATAGTTGTCAATCATTTTCTTGAGAATCGTGACAACGTTTTTGTTTGCTGCCTCTACCGCGCCATTGGTTTGTGGTCTATATGGCGAGGAGTGGAGATGCTTAATTTTGTACTTGGCTAGCAATTGTTCAGTCTCAGCTTGGAAATGTGACCCACTGTCATGATGATCTCATGTGGGCAACCATAGCAACAGTTAATGTTGGTTTGTATGAACTTTGCCACGTTCTTGGCTGTAAGACTAGTGTAGGAAGCCGCTTCTACCCACTTGGTGAAATAATCGATTGCTACTAGGATGAAACAGTGACCCCTTATTCCGGCTGGAGTGATCTTGCCGATGATGTCAATTCCCCAAGCAGAAAATGGCCAGGGAGATGTCATAGTGTAAAGCAATGAAGGAGGGACATGTTGCACATTCCCGAAGATTTGGCAATTATGGCAATGTTTTACCTATTTGATGCAATCATATTCCATCGTGGTCCAATAATACCCCAAACGTGTGATTTTCTTTGCCATCATGGGTCCACTCATGTGAGGGCCACATTCTCCATCATGGACTTCTTCCATCACTTTCCGTGCCTGTGAATGATCAAGATAACGTAGGATTACACCAAGAGATGTTCTTTTGTATAATTCTCCTTGCATGAGAACATATTGGGAAGCTAGCAAGTGGATAGCGCGTTGTCCCCTTTTGTCCATTTCTGGTGGATAGGTGCCATTGAGCTTGAAGTTTAGGATCGCTTGGAACCAAGGTTCCTCTGTGATTTCTTCTTCATTGGTGATTTGGTGCACATAAGCTGGCTCTGATCATCGTTCGATGCATAAAGGTATTTCTACCATGTTATCCGGCATATTAATCAAAGATGCAAGTTTTGCAAGATCATCTGCAATTAGATTTTCTTCTCGAGGTAGATGTAGGTAGGTTACTTGATCGAAGAATTGGGCAACTTGGTCTATTCTGGCTTGATAAGGTGCTAAGCTTTCGCTTCGATTTTTCTAAGATCCCGTTATTTGGTTGATGATCAAAGATGAATCTCCATGTTCGCGGAGATTCTTGATGCCTAAACATACTACTGCTTGTAATCCGATGAAACAAGCTTCATATTCTGCCGCGTTATTTGTCACCTCGAAGTCGAGTTTGACAGAGAGTGGTTTATGCTCGCCTTCAGGAGAAATGAGCAACGCTCCTATTCCAAATCCTCTCAAGTTCGATGCCCCATCAAAATAAAGGTCCCAGGAGTCTATATCGGTTTGGAGTATATCTTCATCCGGAAATGACCAGGTGTCTATTGATTGTGCATCATTGATGGGATTTTCTGCGAAAAACTCGGCAACGGCGTGCCCTTTTATAACTTTCATAGGTACATACTTGAGATCGAATTCTGAGAGCATCAAGGTCCATCTTGCGAGGCGTCCATTGAGAACGGGTTTCTCGAAGAGGTATTTGACAGGATCCATTTTGGAGTATACTTTGACGGAGTAACTAAGCATGTAATGGCGTAGCTTCTTCGTTGCCCACACAAGAGCGAGGCAAGTCTTCTCAAGTGGTGTGTATTTGCACTCGTACTCCAAGAACTTCTTACTAAGGTAGTAGATAGCTCTTTCTTCTTTTCCTACAGTTTGAGCTAGCATGGCGCCCATGGCCGTTCCAGTTACCGTGAGATATAAACCAAGAGGTTGATCTCGTTGAGGTGGTCTGAGCACTGGTGGTTTGGCTAGTATTTCCTTGATTCGGTTGAAAGCCTTCTGACAGTCATCATCCCACATGGTGTGATCTGTTTTTTTTAACTTCTTGAAGATAGGTTCGCAGATCATGGTGAGTTTCGATATGAATCGACTTATGTATTGCACCTTGCCTAGGAATCCTCTAACTTCTTTCTTCGTTTGAGGTTGCGGCATTTCGATTAGAACTTTGATCTTAGAAGGGTCTATTTCTATACCTCGTTGGCTAACAACGTATCCCAGGAGTTTGCCAGATGTTACTCCGAATGCGCATTTCTGAGGATTGAGGCTCATGTGCCCCTCTCTTTCCTTGGACTTGACAATCATGTCATCTATGTATACCTCAACTTCTTTATACATCATGTCATGTAAGAGCGTAGTTGCGGTGCGCTGGTATGTAGCTCCGGCGTTGATTAACCCAAATGGCATAACCGTGTAGCAATAGGTTCCCCATTGAGTGACGAAGACGGACTTATGCATGTCTTCTATGGCCATCTTGATCAGGTTATATCCTGCGTATCCATCCATGAGGGATAGTAACGCGTGATCTGCCGTATTATCCACCAATATGTCGATATGTGGTAGACGAAAATCATCCTTAGGACTCGCTTTGTTTAAGTCTCTAAAGTCAACACAAACACGTATTCTCCCATCCTTTTTGGGTACGGGTACTATGTTAGCTACCCAGTCTGAGTACTCGGAAACTTTGATGAAACCGTCTTTGAATTGTTTATCGACTTCTTCTTTGATCTTGAGAGCCCATTCTGTCCTCATTCGACGAAGCTTCTATTTCACTCGTTCCCCTTCCCCCTCTTGTAGTATTTCTTTGGCTATGTAGGGAGGTATTTCGATTGAGTATGGGTCTGGGTCATCCTCATCATCATCGTAAACAGAATTGCATTCAAGATAACACGAAGAGTAAGCAGAACCTGATTTATTCATATTAAAATTTGAGAAAAGTTGAAATAAAGAAGCCATCTAATCTGTAGTCAGTGGTGGTAAAGGGACAGCCGTTGGGACATTTCCCGCACTACTGTTGCTATTTGACACTAAGCTAGGAGAAACAAGGGGAGTGGGAATGACGACAAGAGGAGACTCTCTAGGAACTTCTCTAGACTCCGACTCTGACATGAATTCATCGTCTTCCGGTTCTTCTTTGATTATCTCTCCTTCTCCAGTGGTGAGCTTGAAGAGTCTTCCTTGATTGTTTGTCCCCTTGATCGATTTTCTCCATCCTTTATGTTGATTGGTGTTAGTTGCGGTGTCTAGCTTGGTAATGATCTCATCTATGATGCGTTCGACTTCTTTGATTAAGGGAAGATCTTGCAGGTAGACATCTTCCTCACTATTTGTCCATATCCCATTGATTACCTCCTCTTTTGGGGAGATAAGATGTGAGCAATTTAAGGTAGATTCGTCACTTGTAATCATCAGAACTCCAAGAGGATTCTGAGTATTGTTAGGCTTACCTCCAGATGGTATTGGTAGGCGAACGTCTTCAATCATGTCTTGAAGTACATTTTTTAGTTTGTAGCATTTCTCTGTATCATGTCCCTTACCTCTATGGTATTTGCAATACGAATTCTCATCCCAAAATTTGGACTTCTTTTCTGGTTCGGGTGTAGGGCCTATGGGTTGAAGTTTACCCAGCTTCATCAACATTTTCAGAGCGTTGGAATATGTGTCCCCTAGATTTGTGAATTTCCTTGGTGGGGTACTCTTCTTAGATGGCTCGAGAAGGTTAACTTCATCAATTTTGTTAGTAGAGCCGTAAGAACAACTTGTTGAGCCTTGATATCCACAACCTATCGTTTTGGACAAAGAGCCCTTTACGGATGTCATCTTCGATCCTTGTCCCTAGTAAGGTTAAGTCTTTGAAGGTCTTAATGTTTTTATACCTTAAATGATTTGCATAGATGGGCTTTAGGTTGTCCACGAATTTCTCCACGAGGGTAGCTTCATCCGGACGTTCAACAAGTTGAGTACTAGTCTTCCTCCACCGACTTAGGAAGTCGGTGAAACCTTCTTTGTCATTTTGGGTAAGAACCTCTAAAGTGCGCATGTTGACTTGGATTTCAGCATTATCCGCATATTGTTTAGCAAACTCGATTGCGGCATCATCCCAGGTAGCGATTTTCTTATGCTCTAGTGAATAGAACCATTGTTTTAGGATGGTGTCAAGAGATAAAGGAAAGATCCTTAAGAACATCTTGGGTTTAATGCCTTTGATAGACATATAATCCTTGAAAGCACGGATATGGTTCAAAGGGTTTTCATGCCCCTTAAATTTAGGGATATCCGTTATGTAAAAGTTGGTTGGCAACTAGGAACTCACGGCTTCATATTTGCGATTGTTTTCCCTATAAATGGCATCCCCTTTGAGATACATCAATTGTTCCTCCAAGTATTAGAGTCGTTTCTCAGCTGCAGTCATACCTATGTGTGGACATGGCCCACCTGCTTATGCCCAGCCGATCTGTGGACAATGGCAGCGGTCTTTTTGAAAGGCACGCTCGGTGGCGTAAAGGTGCTTTCGACCGGATCGTTTTAGATCGGTCGGTTTCGTCTCGATAAGGGTCTCGAAACGATTAGAGATGTTCGGAGTCGCTTGATACGTGCATATTCTATACACTTTATCTGCGGTTTTGGCACGTGTTTCCATGCATAATTGTTAGCTTAAGGCTACTATTTCTCCCGAAATGGTTTACTTTGCATTCTTTATGATTTATTGTAGGAATGAATGGAAGTAAGCTAAATCAAGCCTAATTCGTCCTCCGGAGGCAACTTCAAGGAAGCCCATAAGAAGGAGATTCAGATTCACCCACCTTGGGATGCGTGCAAAGGAGTGAAGAGCTGATTTGAAGGAACAAAAGAGCCACTTGACAAAGATAACCGATCGATCGACCGCTCCCCAGTCGATCGACCGTTGAAATCAAGCGAAGCTCTTTGGATCGCTACAATCGGTCGATCGACCACGCTGACCGATCGATCGACCAGTTTTCGAGCTGATACTTATTTCTTCGTGTTAGACTTTTAAAAGCCCAACTTGTAATTAACTTTTGGTATCTTTTTATCAGTAGAACGCAGCAATAATTAGGTTATGCTTTTTATTATTGAAGAACTCAGTCTTTAGATCTAGATTTGGAGACGGAAACCCTCGATTTCGATACTTTGTTCTTGAATTCAATTAGTAAGTTTTTATGCAATTCCTTTCTTCTTTTAATTCTTGTTATTTCATCTCTTGTTTTATCAATTTAACTCCAGAAATTCATCTCTTGTCCTTTGTCTTTTATTTAAATTCAATCATGTCGATCTTGTTCTTTGTTATCAGTTTAGCAATTGTTTTAGTTTTAGTCATGCGTAGCTAATTGTTTTGATTGGGAATGAGGTGAACCATGGCATGAATTAGGATTGTTTGTTAGCATGAATTCTTCCATTTCGGTTTTCTCGTCTGTTGATATGTCTTTTTGCTAGATTGAAAGATTAGTAATTAGAACTATCATTAGATTGGAATTTCTCTTGAGTGAAAGCTTTGAGAAATTTCGGGGAATTAGAAGACCGCAAGGTTAATTTGAGCATCGTTCGAAAGGCTGCTTATACCCCCTGAGACCGTTTTATAGGATTTCTGTTACCTTATTGTCCTGACCATTGCCGTGGTGAACCAAATTTCCCGATCCCTTTTTTATCTTGTTGAGAAATTTCATTTTAGCATTTAGTCAATTTAGTCAACCAATCTAAAAACCCCCCAATTAATTGTTATTTTTATAGACTGAAAAATAGCAAACAAAATCAACCTTTGTCTCTCTGTGGTTCGACCCTTACTATCACTAGCTATAGTTTTAGTTTGGAATTATAAATTTAATTTTGATACAAAACGACGGTATCAAATTTTGGCGCCGTTGCCGGGGAGACGGTGTAATTCTGTTTGCTTTATTTTTAGTTTATTTTTTCTTGTCTCAAGGAACTTTTGTTCCTTGAGACCGTTGCTTACCTTTGCTTCTAGTTTTGCTTTTGCACAGTTAGAAGACAGGTTTTTGAGAGGAAGACTTGAGTACTCTCATTTTGGCAATTATGGCTACAATATATGATAATCTACAGCCAAAGGAACACCATCTTCCAAAGGGGCACCAGTTACCTACCCCTACTACGGGTAACTTCGAATTTCGTTCCTCTTATATCGATTTAGTGAAGCGAAATCAGTTTGCTGGTTTACCAGATGATGACCCCTTGAAGCATATGGAGATTTTCACAGACTACTGCTGTTCCATACCTATACCAGCTGGGGTGACTCAGGATGAAGTAAAGGGGTTGATGTTCTTATACTCCTTGAAGGATTCAGCGTGAGATTGGTACCGCTACCTTGATAGGGTAGCAACTGGAGTCACGGATTGGACATCTCTAGCATTAGCCTTCTACAAGAAATATTTCCCACTTTCAAAGACTGACGCCTTAAGAAGTAAAAATCACAAGTTTCCAGCAAGGAGCTGATGAAGGTTTTTGCGAGGCATGGGGACGTTTCAAAAGTTTGGTCCGAGCTGTCCCTCACCATGGTTTCCAGCAATGGTATCTTTGCAACCTATTTTATAATGCTCTATATGATGATTACAAGGTCATCCTGGATGCAGCTGCTAATGGTAGGTTCCAAAACAATACCGGTCAAAGTAAAGGTTGGAACACCATCGAGGAGATGGCAGTTCATAGAGCTGAGTTTGGAAGTTCACGTGGAAAGTCACGAAAGCAAAGTGATGAAATGAGTGCCGTTGTGATACTTATAACTTCTATTACTGCCCGTCTCGAGAAACTCGAGATTTCTGAAGCTTCCAAGGAGAAAGTTGAAATACCTGTTCAAAACTCAGATGAGATCGAGAAGTTGAGAGAAATGGTCCAACTCCTTTTGGATCAATTGGCGAATATGGAAGCAGCCGGGATTGAGTCCTCAAAGAATTTTGTGAAGCAACTGGAGAATATAGAGGCCAAGGAAGTTGCTAATTCTTCAAGCAAATGTGAAGGGCCGATTAAAACGATTAATGCCATTAATCTCAGAAGTGGCCTCTCTTATGAAAGTCCCGACAAGCCAAAGGAAGACTCGAAAAATGATGAAGAAGCTCGTTTAAATCCTGGTGCAAAAACGAGCTCAATTGCCAGTACTTCTGGTGGATTGACCAACATTGTCAGTCGATCGACTGAAGCGTCAGATAAAATAGTTTCTGATCAGAAACTATTCACACCCAGCACAGTCAGTCGATCGACCAACATTGTCACTCGATCAACTGGATCACCTGACGAAATTGTTTCTGAACAGGAACTGTTCACGCCCAGCCAAGTTGGTCGATCGACCACTCATGTCAGTCGATCGACTAGAACTCCAGAGCAGGATGCAAATCCGTCAACTAGTTTGCATGATTCTTCACTCATTGATGATTTGACGGGGGTTTTAAACTTACGGAAGCCGAAGGTTACTGATCCTACGGCCAGTGTTGCAGTCCCGTATCCGGAGCGTTTGAAGGCTACTAAGCTGGAGCGTAAGTTTGGTAAGTTTCTGGAGATGGTCCAGAATCTCGAGGTAACGGTTTCTTTCACTGACTTAATTACCCAGGTACCCTCTTACGCTAAATTCATGAAAGATATTTTAAATCGTAAGAGAAATTTTCGTGATGATGGTAATGTTGCTTTTGTGGAAGAGTGTAATGCTCTTTCGCAAATTAATGTGCCACCTAAATTAAAGGACCCGGGTAGTTTTTCAATTCCTTGCACTATAGGTAACCACATAATTGGAAAGGCCCTTTGTGACTTAGGGGCCAGTGTCAGTGTCATGCCCTATTCTGTTTGCGAAAGGTTAAATATTGGTAGACTTAAGGTGACCGATATTACCGTTCAAATGGCAAATAGATCGACTCAGAGACCTATAGGTGTTCTAGAGGATGTACCCGTTCGAGTGGGTAAGTTTTTTATTCCTGTCGATTTCGTTGTTTTGGACATTGCAGAGGACAGTCAGATACCTATTATTTTAGGCAGACCGTTTTACATACACAAATTTGTGATAGATGTCAAACGCGGAACCATCACCTTAGAGGTAGGGGATGACACCATTGAGTTCAGTCTTGCTCACAAGGCGACTGAACCTGCTGATGAGGATACGTGTTATTCAATTGATATTGTTGACAGGGCTGTTACTTGTAATTGGAGGGAATCCTTAGCCAAGGATCCCTTAGCTGATCTAACCCGTTTAGATGAGTGTGCAGGTAATACAGTGGAGAATGCTGACACGTCTGTCGCGTACCTGTCAAAAATAACCAACTGGTTCTAACTAACTAATATAGCTAGGGAAGTCGGGTCGAATCCACAGAGAGGTAGGAATTTGTCAACTGAATTTAAGTTCGTCTAAGTAACCAATTTGGGGGTTTATAAAATGTGATTTCTAAACTAAGAGAATAAGGAAAAGAGAATTAAAAGGAGGGGGGGTTAACAGATAAAAGAGAATAGCTAAGACGAACGGTTCACCATAATCATCTGGTCGAGTAATCTAGGTCCCAGGTCAATGCAGCACGGTCTAAGGGGTAGCGAACGTCACCTTTCGGTCCTTAATTCACCCTAAAGTGTAAACAGTTTAACTTTCGCCCTCGCTGCAATACTCTATTGCTCGCTACTAGTCTGCCTCTTCCAACCTTTCGGTCCAGGTCAAGGTCCACTAAGAATAAGGGTCTAATTGCGTCGACTCAATTAGGCAATTACAATTATATGTAGCACTTAAACAACAAAGACGGTACTGGTATTAACCTAGTAATTCGATTACTCTCCCTTCAAATCATGGATCCCCTATAGTCTTAGCATAGGAAATTAGCTACTCATAATCGTCGGATTAACAATCACAATAACCAAATAATTAAAACTAAACATGATGAACAAACTATTAAGGGACTAATTGAACAATTAATAAGCAAAGGGAAAAAGGAATTAAAGCAGTAAATATGATTAAGAAATAAATAAAATTGATAATACCGAATCCGAGTGACAAATGTAGAGAATAGAAATCCAAAGAACAAGAACAAGAGTAAAATAAATGTACGTAGTGAAGAGATCGGAGTAACGTGATGTTCTCCTCGTCTTATCTTGAAAAATTGTCTTAAACCTAATCTATGGACTGATTGCAAAAGCCCATAAAAGATTAGGCGGAAATAAAACAAAAGCACACGAAAACCCCTCGATCGAGTAGGAAGATTACTCGATCGAACGCCAAGTCACTCGATCGAGCTAGAACTACCTCTCGATCGAGCACTGCTTGCTGAACCTCCTCGATCGACTCCTTAAACTGGTCGATCGACCAGTCTTGAGTATATAAAGCATTCGATCGAACAGTAAACCACTCGATCGAGCTACATAGGCACGTCAGGACTTGAATTTCTTCCTTTACTCAGCTCATGCGTCCTCCACGTGTAAGATTTCTAAGCTCCGGCTCCTTATTTCCCATGAATGCGTACAATTGGGACAATTAAGGCTTGATTTAACTCCTCCTCGGTCAATTCCTGCAAATTACAATAAACGGACCAAAGTAGAATATTCGGGGGTATTTGTAGCCAGATGCTACATAAAAAGCACAGAAATGCGTGTAAAAATGAGGTGAAAACCTTATATAAAAGACACGCATCAAATCTCCCCAAACCAAACCTTTGCTTGTCCCCAAGCAAATATGAATGCAACTAAGGGTGAACAATGGAACGGGACCAACGCATCAGCTACAAATCATCCACTAGAACCAATTTAATGCAACAAAATGACAAAGTGGCAACTGAAAAGTGCAAACGAGTTAAATTAATATTTTAAGCTTACTGAACCGTCGACCTTGCAAGATTCAAAGATGTCGGACTCTCACGGGTCGCTCGTCACTCAAAATCAGGTACAAGGTGAGTATATATGTGAAAGATAGGGAGAAGCAAGACACTCACCTAACTCGACCTATAAGAACATGCATGCAGTTAACATGAATAAAGTCTCTACAACCGTACATATGCATTCCAACCATACTAATGACCAAGACACGTGCCGAGGACTTACATTTGGGTTAGTGAGGTAATGGGTAAGAAGGGGCTAAAATGAATTTGGATATGTGGGGTTAATAGCCAGGCTAGCAACAACGGATCCAAATATAGACTGCATCCCAACTTCGTACTCATAACAGCAAGATGAAACGGTGCAGAATTATGCACTAAACTCACAAAACACCAAAAGTCGTCAACTCCCCATAAAATATAAATAAGGCATGGGAGTGTGAAACATTGTGAAATTCTCATTCTTTTTCATTCCTCTTTTTTTTTTCATTTTGAATTTTTCTGTCTCTTTTTTCGCTTTCTTTCTTTTTTCGTTTTTTTTTTTTTTTTTTTTCAACAATTCAACACATTTTTTTTCTTTCCCTTCAATTCTTCCACCATGTTCTGAAATCAGATGAAATAACCATATTGCAATAAAACATTCCAAGAACTACTCGTTACTAGCTCAGCTAGGGTAGGAAGTATTATAGAAAGTAGTTGATAGGACAAAAAGGCAATTTGGCTATGTGAGGCTCATGGGTAGAATGAAATAAGGGGGACTGCCTCTCCTAACACGTGTCACCATCCACAGACCGAATGCATACAGGTATTAAGAAGACTAGACTCATGCTTATGCAAATTGATGTTACATGTCTTAAAGAGAGTACTACTCACATCCTAAATGAAACCGGTCATGAATGTCACCAGTTTAATAAGCTCTAACCTCAGAATGTAATGTAGCTTGCCGACATAAGAATCAAGTCTATTCTTTCAGATAAGAGAGAAACAAAAACTCGTAGATTATGCACATAATCATGCCAGCTAAATGTGAAGAATATGCCAGGCTCAAGTAAGGATTCAAAGTAGCGTCAATGTTCAAACGTTCCGACTCAATTTAAACATGAAAATTTTGAAATTTTTTTTTTTGAATTTTATGATTTTTATATGATTTTTTGGAATTAATTAAAACAACAATGCATGCGGAAATAAATAAACGTGCAAGCAAAAATGCAAGAAACATGCAGACACAGATATGGATGCATACCTCCCCAAACCAAACCGTACAATGCCCTCATTGTACCAAAAATAGGGAAAGAAATGCAAACTGAAAAGAAAAGGAGAAGTGGAGTCGAAAAACTTACAAAACGTCATATAGCGGGACCTCCCCAAACCGACCATGAACATGGGAGGTCAAAGAAAGTCAAACAGTGGCTTTGTAGACGTAAAACAAATGGGCCGGAGGTCATAACTACTCGATCGAGCGCCGGAACAGCTCGATCGAGTGAACCAGTGTATTGGAAGGGCTCGATCGAGTGACAACCCACTCGTTCGAGTAAGCACGGGTAGGGATCTGGTCGATCGAGGACATAATCCCTCGATCGAGTAGCAGCCGCATCAGAAAGTGCTCGATCGAACACAAAATCACTCGATCGAGTACTTTAACCTGCAAAAACGCATAAAAGCAAGGAAAGTACAAAAATTGTTCATAAAGCGGCGTCTAATGTTAACGTAAAGCTAAAGAAAAACAAATAGTTCAACAAAAGTACAAAGAAAATCGTCCGGCCGCTCCGGAGAGCGCTGGTTTAAGAGGTCCCGCACGACCTTTCGGGTTCAAGTAATGGCGGCGCGTCGAGCTCGTCGAAGCGCAAGACTTCAACGCGGTTGTCCGCTTCACTCGCCTCATGGTAATGCTTCACATATTGGCCATTCACCTTGAATCTATGACCCTCGGAATCTTCAAGCTCCATGGATCCAAATTTGGTAACAATTTGTCACCGTGTATGGACCACTCCACCGGACTTGACTTGCCAGGAAATAGTCTCAATCGGGCATTAAACAAAGCAACACCTTCTCGCCCCACATGAAACTCCCGAGGTAGGATTCTCTTGTCATGCCATCTCTTCGTCTTTTCCTTGTAAATGCGCGAGTTATCATAGGCATTAAGCCTAAACTCTTCTAACTCATCTAGCTGCAAAAGACGATTTTGACCACACAATTTAGGATCATAATTAAGCTCACGGATTGCCCACCAGGCCTTACATTCCAGCTCAACGGGTAAGTGACACGATTTCCCATAAACTAACCTATAAGGTGATGCACCAATTGGTGTCTTAAAGGCGGTTCTATAAGCCCATAATGTGTCATCTAGCTTAAGACTCCAGTCTTTCCGTGATTTAGAAACTACTTTAGACAAGATCTCTTTTAGCTCACGATTAGAGACCTCTACCTGACCATTAGTTTGGGGATGATACCCCAAACCACGCCGGTGTTGGACACCAACTCTAGACAGTATGGAAGTGAGTTTCTTTTCCTTAAAATGCATCCCCCCATCACTAATGACGACCCTAGGGACACCAAAACGGGGGAATATGATCTTTTTGAACATTTTTATCACGGTCTTACCATCACAATGAGGTGAAGCAATTGCCTCAACCCATTTTGACACATAGTCTACTGACTACTAAAATGTACTGTTACCTTTCTTTGGACGGGAACGGTCCTTGGAAATCAATGCCCCAGACATCGAAAACCTCAACCTCTAGGATGCCGTTTTGTGGCATCTCATGTCTCTTAGAAATATTCCCTGATCGTTGGCATGCATCACAAGCTGAAACAAAAGACTTGGCGTCAAAGAAACAAAGAAGGCCAAGTAAAAACCAGGATGAAGTACCATAGCCACGGTGCGCGATGGACCGTGGTGACCACCATATGAAGAGGAGTGACAGCCTTCCAGGACTATTTTGGTCTCCCCCGTGGAATACACCATCTCGTAGAGACCGTCTCGCACATTCCTTAAACAAGTAAGGATAATCCCGAATATCGCTTAGCGTTATACGTAAAACGCTTCTTTGCGATGAGAAAGGTCGGGCGCGAGCTTGCCACCGACAACGAAGTTAGCTATATCTCGCATACCAAGGTTCTTGGTCAACAATAGACGATATAACAACAATTAAAGTATCGTCAGGAAAAGAATCATCAATAGGTAGAGAATCTTCCCCTTCTTGTCGCATCAATCGCGACAAGTGATCAGCTACAACGTTCTCAGCTCCTTTCTTATCCTTAATCTGCAGGTCAAACTCCTGAAGAAGGAGTATCCATCTCAGTAGCCGCGGTTTAGCCTCCTTCTTAGCAAGGAGATGCCTCAAAGCTGCATGGTCAGTAAAAACAGTGACTTCTGACCCAACTAAATAAGTACGAAACTTCTCTAAGGCATAAACTACAGCTAACAGCTCCTTCTCAGTGGTAGTGTACTTCACTTGAGCCTCATCCAGAGTTCGGCTCGCATAGTAAATAGCATTCAAGGCTTTGTCTTTCCTCTGGCCAAGCTAGTGCATAGTCACTCGCGTCGCACATGATCTCAAACGGCAAGTCCGGTTGGGAGGTGTATGATCGGCCGAGAGACTAAGGCCCGCTTTAACCTGTTAAAAGCAGAAAGACAAGCGTCAATAAACACAAAAGGGGCATCTTTAAGCAACAATTTTGTGTAAGTGGTTTAGCAATTTTGGAGAAATCCTTGATAAAACCGCGATAAAAGCCGCATGACCAAGGAAGCTCTTCACCCCTTAACATTAACAGGAGGTGGTAATTCTTTGAATCACTTCCACCTTTTCTTTGTCAACTTTTATTCCCCTATCAGAAACTAAGTGCCCTAGGACAACTCCCTCGTTGACCATAAAGTGGCACTTCTCCCGATTCAAAGACAAGATTGACCTCAATACAATACGCAACACTTTCTCAAGGTTAGACAGACAGTCGGAAAAATCACTTCCATATACACTAAAGTCATCCATAAAAACTTCCATGATAGACTCAATATACTCTGAAAATATCCCCATCATACACCTTTGGAAGGTGGCAGGGGCATTGCACAAACCAAAAGGCATTCTGCGATACGCAAAAACGCCCTTAGGACAGGTAAATGTAGTCTTGGCCTGATCGTCTGGGTGGATAGGGATCTGAAAGAACCCCGAATACCCATCTAAATAGCAGAAAAATTTATGAGAAGCTAACCTTTCTACCATTTGATCAATAAAAGGAAGGGGAAAGTGATCTTTCTTAGTGGCGGCATTCAGCTGTCTGTAGTCTATGCACATCCGCCAACCAGTCACTACTCGGGTAGGTATTAATTCATTCTTCTCATTCTTAACTACAGTTGTCCCTCCTTTCTTCGGGACTACTTGTCGGGCTTACCCATCTAGAATTACCTACAGAATAAATAATACCGCATCCAGTGACTTCATTACCTCAGCCATCACAACATCCCGCATCTTTCGGTTCACCGACGCCGACCCCGCGCTCGCAAGGTTTGTGATCCTCCTCCACTCCTCTATCCCGTGCATACAAATATCGGGACTAATCCCCGTGATATCATCCAATGAATAGCCCATTGCTTTCTGTTTTTCTTAAGTACAACTAACAAAGAAGTCGGTGATCATCACTAAGCTTGGCACTAACAATGACTGGATACTGCTCTGTATCGTCTAGAAAAGCATATTTAAGATGAGATGGGAGAGGCTTACGTTCCGGTACCTTTACCTCAATGGAGCAAAGAGTGCTGATCATTTGTTCCACCTGCTCCCCGTCATGCTCATCTAAATCAGCAACAAGCAAATCCAACGCAGCGTCATCGTCCTCTGGGCTATCTGCACACTCATCAAAAAGCATGAGAGCTTCCAGTGGGTCCTTCATAAAAGAACCCGACCAGAAGTCATAAATAGACTCATCAATGATATCGACCGAATAACAAGTGTCCTCTATCATTGGGTGGCTAAAAAATCTTGGGCAAACCGAATGTGGTAGCGTCATCCCCTCGCAAGAGTCGACGCCCCTTGTCGACATCAATAAAACCCCAATTTGTACAAAGGAACGGTCTTCCTAAAATAATTTGGGTCCGGGTGTCCTCAGCTATATCCAAAACAATGAAGTCTACTGGGATGTAAAGCTTGCCTATTTTCACAGGCACATCCTCCAAGACACCTAAAGGTCTCCTAACAGATCTATCAGCCATCTGTAGGGTAATGTTAGTCACCTTGAAGTGACTCATCTTCAATTTCTTGCAGACAGGAAGGGGCATGACACTAACACTGGCTCCTAAATCGCAAAGGGCCTTATCAATGACCATATTACCTATGACACAAGTAATAGAAAAGCTGCCCAGATCTTTCATTTTTGGAGGGGCCTTATTTAACAGCAGGTTACTAGACTCTTCCATAAATGAAATCGTCTCAAATTCACTCAAATTTCTCTTACGCGTCACGATATCTTTCATAAACTTAGCGTAAGTGGGTACCTGAGTAACAAGTTCAGAAAAAGGGACAGTTACCTGAAGGTTCTTCACGATGTCCATGAACTTACCGTACTGTTGCTCGATCCTTGTGTCCTTCAGACGACTTGGGAAGGGTACCCTGGTAGCGATGAGTGGTCCCGCAACCTTTCCTTTACCCTTATCAATGCGTGACGTCTCCATAGCAGGGGAAGATGACACGGTGGCGGTATTGGATAATAAATTAGGATTCGCGCCACTTAATGCACTGGATCGAATACTTTTGTCGCTCGATCGACCTTGTGCTTCACTCGATCGAGTGACATCCTCAGCGTGGTTAGTCGATCGAGTAGTAGTGTCACTCGATCGACAGTCTTGGAGTTCTGCACCTCTCGATCGAGCACCATTTTCACTCGATCGAGTCACTGGACGATTAGAACCGCTCGATCGAGTAGAAGAGTCACTCGATCGAGTGGTTACAGCACACGCAGCAAGTATTTCCTGCAGGAACTCGTCTAGATCATCATCTGAGTCATCATCAGCTGTCAACACCTCGTTTTCTTCATGAATGAGGTCATTTTGAAAATTCATCGCACTGGTTGGATCGCAAATTGGAAGAAACTTGGCTTGATCCGTCGCGTGTGTCAACTGCGCGACTTGCTCTTTCAATTCCGATATAACCGTATCAGATTTCTGTGACATACTCATCATAATGGATTTCAACTCGGCTATTTCTTCTCTTGCAGAGGGAGAGACCGGTTGTGATACTGGCGTAGAAGGGGTAGCAACGCTCTTTATCTCTTCATATAGCTGGGAGAAAGGAACTCCCTGCTTGTACTTCTTATATGCAAGGGCGCGCTCAACACCTGCCGTGCATTCATAAAGATCGTGCCCTTCCTCGCCACATCTACCACATGGCTCTGTATGCTCTGTAATCGTAGGCATATTGTCAAGCAACCTTCGAAGCAATAGCCAATCTGCAAAACCGATCAAAACTTTGCAGAAAATGAGATCAGCCTCAAGGAATAAATTCCTCGAGGCAAAAGACAAACTTAATTTAAGCAACAAAATTGCGCCACCTCCCCGGCAACGGCGCCAAAATTTGACACGTCTGTCGCGTACCTGTCAAAAATAACCAACTGGTTCTAACTAACTAATATAGCTAGGGAAGTCGGGTCGAATCCACAGAGAGGTAGGAATTTGTCAACTGAATTTAAGTTCGTCTAAGTAACCAATTTGGGGGTTTATAAAATGTGATTTCTAAACTAAGAGAATAAGGAAAAGAGAATTAAAAGGAGGGGGGGTTAACAGATAAAAGAGAATAGCTAAGACGAACGGTTCACCATAATCATCTGGTCGAGTAATCTAGGTCCCAGGTCAATGCAGCACGGTCTAAGGGGTAGCGAACGTCACCTTTCGGTCCTTAATTCACCCTAAAGTGTAAACAGTTTAACTTTCGCCCTCATTTGCAATACTCTATTGCTCGCTACTAGTCTGCCTCTTCCAACCTTTCGGTCCAGGTCAAGGTCCACTAAGAATAAGGGTCTAATTGCGTCGACTCAATTAGGCAATTACAATTATATGTAGCACTTAAACAACAAAGACGGTACTGGTATTAACCTAGTAATTCGATTATTCTCCCTTCAAATCATGGATCCCCTATAGTCTTAGCATAGGAAATTAGCTACTCATAATCGTCGGATTAACAATCACAATAACCAAATAATTAAAACTAAACATGATGAACAAACTATTAAGGGACTAATTGAACAATTAATAAGCAAAGGGAAAAAGGAATTAAAGCAGTAAATATGATTAAGAAATAAATAAAATTGATAATACCGAATCCGAGTGACAAATGTAGAGAATAGAAATCCAAAGAACAGTAACAAGAGTAGCAGTCGAAATGTACGTAGTGAAGAGATCGGAGTAACGTGATGTTCTCCTCAGTCTTATACTGAAAAATTGTCTTAAACCTAATCTATGGACTGATTGCAAAAGCCCATAAAAGATTAGGCGGAAATAAAACAAAAGCACACGAAAACCCCTCGATCGAGTAGGAAGATTACTCGATCGAACGCCAAGTCACTCGATCGAGCTAGAACTACCTCTCGATCGAGCACTGCTTGCTGAACCTCCTCGATCGACTCCTTAAACTGGTCGATCGACCAGTCTTGAGTATATAAAGCATTCGATCGAACAGTAAACCACTCGATCGAGCTACATAGGCACGTCAGGACTTGAATTTCTTCCTTTACTCAGCTCATGCGTCCTCCACGTGTAAGATTTCTAAGCTCCGGCTCCTTATTTCCCATGAATGCGTACAATTGGGACAATTAAGGCTTGATTTAACTCCTCCTCGGTCAATTCCTGCAAATTACAATAAACGGACCAAAGTAGAATATTCGGGGGTATTTGTAGCCAGATGCTACATAAAAAGCACAGAAATGCGTGTAAAAATGAGGTGAAAACCTTATATAAAAGACACGCATCAAATCTCCCCAAACCAAACCTTTGCTTGTCCCCAAGCAAATATGAATGCAACTAAGGGTGAACAATGGAACGGGACCAACGCATCAGCTACAAATCATCCACTAGAACCAATTTAATGCAACAAAATGACAAAGTGGCAATCGAAAAGTGCGAACGAGTTAAATTAATATTTTAAGCTTACTGAACCGTCGACCTTGCAAGATTCAAAGATGTCGGACTCTCACGGGTCGCTCGTCACTCAAAATCAGGTACAAGGTGAGTATATATGTGAAAGATAGGGAGAAGCAAGACACTCACCTAACTCGACCTATAAGAACATGCATGCAGTTAACATGAATAAAGTCTCTACAACCGTACATATGCATTCCAACCATACTAATGACCAAGACACGTGCCGAGGACTTACATTTGGGTTAGTGAGGTAATGGGTAAGAAGGGGCTAAAATGAATTTGGATATGTGGGGTTAATAGCCAGGCTAGCAACAACGGATCCAAATATAGACTGCATCCCAACTTCGTACTCATAACAGCAAGATGAAACGGTGCAGAATTATGCACTAAACTCACAAAACACCAAAAGTCGTCAACTCCCCATAAAATATAAATAAGGCATGGGAGTGTGAAACATTGTGCAATTCTCATTCTTTTTCATTCCTCTTTTTTTTCATTTTGAATTTTTCTGTCTCTTTTTTCGCTTTCTTTCTTTTTTCGTTTTTTTTTTTTTTTTTCAACAATTCAACACATTTTTTTTCTTTCCCTTCAATTCTTCCACCATCTTCTGAAATCAGATGAAATAACCATATTGCAATAAAACATTCCAAGAACTACTCGTTACTAGCTCAGCTAGGGTAGGAAGTATTATAGAAAGTAGTTGATAGGACAAAAAGGCAATTTGGCTATGTGAGGCTCATGGGTAGAATGAAATAAGGGGGACTGCCTCTCCTAACACGTGTCACCATCCACAGACCGAATGCATACAGGTATTAAGAAGACTAGACTCATGCTTATGCAAATTGATGTTACATGTCTTAAAGAGAGTACTACTCACATCCTAAATGAAACCGGTCATGAATGTCACCAGTTTAATAAGCTCTAACCTCAGAATGTAATGTAGCTTGCCGACATAAGAATCAAGTCTATTCTTTCAGATAAGAGAGAAACAAAAACTCGTAGATTATGCACATAATCATGCCAGCTAAATGTCAAGAATATGCCAGGCTCAAGTAAGGATTCAAAGTAGCGTCAATGTTCAAACGTTCCGACTCAATTTAAACATGAAAATTTTGAAATTTTGTTTTTTGAATTTTATGATTTTTATATGATTTTTTGGAATTAATTAAAACAACAATGCATGCGGAAATAAATAAACGTGCAAGCAAAAATGCAAGAAACATGCAGACACAGATATGGATGCATACCTCCCCAAACCAAACCGTACAATGCCCTCATTGTACCAAAAATAGGGAAAGAAATGCAAACTGAAAAGAAAAGGAGAAGTGGAGTCGAAAAACTTACAAAACGTCATATAGCGGGACCTCCCCAAACCGACCATGAACATGGGAGGTCAAAGAAAGTCAAACAGTGGCTTTGTAGACGTAAAACAGCGGCTGGAGGTCATAACTACTCGATCGAGCGCCTGGAACAGCTCGATCGAGTGAACCAGTGTATTGGAAGGGCTCGATCGAGTGACAACCCACTCGTTCGAGTAAGCACGGGTAGGGATCTGGTCGATCGAGGACATAATCCCTCGATCGAGTAGCAGCCGCATCAGAAAGTGCTCGATCGAACACAAAATCACTCGATCGAGTACTTTAACCTGCAAAAACGCATAAAAGCAAGGAAAGTACAAAAATTGTTCATAAAGCGGCGTCTAATGTTAACGTAAAGCTAAAGAAAAACAAATAGTTCAACAAAAGTACAAAGAAAACTGTCCGGTCTGCCTCCCGGAGAGCGCTGGTTTAAGAGGTCCCGCACGACCTTTCTGGTTCAAGTAACTAGCGCGTCGAGCTCGTCGAAGCGCAAGACTTCAACGCGGTTGTCCGCTTCACTCGCCTCATGGTAATGCTTCACATATTGGCCATTCACCTTGAATCTATGACCCTCGGAATCTTCAAGCTCCATGGATCCAAATTTGGTAACAGCTGTCACCGTGTATGGACCACTCCACTGGACTTGACTTGCGGGAAATAGTCTCAATCGGGCATTAAACAAAGAACACCTTCCGCCCCACATGAAACTCCCGAGGTAGGATTCTCTTGTCATGCCATCTCTTCGTCTTTTCCTTGTAAATGCGCGAGCTGTCATAGGCATTAAGCCTAAACTCCTCTAATTCATCAAGCTGCAAAAGACGATTCTGACCACACAATTTAGGATCATAATTAAGCTCACGGATTGCCCACCAGGCCTTACATTCCAGCTCAACAGGTAAGTGACACGATTTCCCATAAACTAACCTATAAGGTGATGCACCAATTGGTGTCTTAAAGGCAGTTCTATAAGCCCATAACGGGTCATCTAGCTTAAGACTCCAGTCTTTCCGTGATTTAGAAACTACTTTAGACAAGATCTCTTTTAGCTCACGATTAGAGACCTCTACCTGACCATTAGTTTGGGGATGATACCCCAAACCACGCCGGTGTTGGACACCAACTCTAGACAGTATGGAAGTGAGTTTCTTTTCCTTAAAATGCATCCCCCCATCACTAATGACGACCCTAGGGACACCAAAACGGGGGAATATGATCTTTTTGAACATTTTTATCACGGTCTTACCATCACAATGAGGTGAAGCAATTGCCTCAACCCATTTTGACACATAGTCTACTGACTACTAAAATGTACTGTTACCTTTCTTTATCGGACGGGAACGGTCCTTGGAAATCAATGCCCCAGACATCGAAAACCTCAACCTCTAGGATGCCGTTTTGTGGCATCTCATGTCTCTTCGAAATATTCCCTGATCGTTGGCATGCATCACAAGCTGAAACAAAAGACTTGGCGTCAGAAACAAAGAAGGCCAGTAAAAACCAGACTGAAGTACCATAGCCACGGTGCGCGATGGACCGTGGTGACCACAATATGAAGAGGAGTGACAGCCTTCCAGGACTATTTTGGTCTCCCACTGTGGAATACACCGTCTGTAGAGACCGTCTGCACATTCCTTAAACAAGTAAGGATAATCCCAGAAGTACTGCTTAGCGTTATACAGAAAACGCTTCTTTTTTTTGGCGATGAGAAAGGTCGGGGCGGCTTGCCACCGACAACGAAGTTAGCTATATCTGCATACCAAGGTTCTTGGTCAACAATAGACGATATAACAGCAATTAAAGTATCGTCAAGAAAAGAATCATCAATAGGTAGAGAATCTTCCCCTTCTTGTCGCATCAGTCGCGACAAGTGATCAGCAACAACGTTCTCAGCTCCTTTCTTATCCTTAATCTGCAGGTCAAACTCCTGAAGAAGGAGTATCCATCTCAGTAGCCGCGGTTTAGCCTCCTTCTTAGCAAGGAGATGCCTCAAAGCCGCATGGTCGGTAAAAAAAATGTGACTTCGACCCAACTAAATAAGTACGAAACTTCTCTAAGGCATAAACTACACTAACGGCTCCTTCTCGTGGTAGTGTACTTCACTTGAGCCTCATCCGAGTTCGGCTCGCATAGTAAATAGCATTCAAGGCTTAGTCTTTCCTCTGGCCAAGCACCGCTCCTAGTGCATAGTCACTCGCGTCGCACATGATCTCAAACAGCAAGTCCCGGTTGGGGAGTTTGTATGATCGGCGCAGAGACTAAGGCCTCGCTTAAAACCTGTTAAAAGCAGAAAGACAAGCGTCAGTAAACACAAAAGGGGCATCTTTAAGCAACAGCTGTGTAAGTGGTTTAGCAATTTTGGAGAAATCCTTGATAAACCGGCGATAAAAGCCAGCATGACCAAGGAAGCTCTTCACCCCCTTAACATTAACAGGAGGTGGTAATTGCTGAATCACTTCCACCTTTTCTTTGTCAACTTTTATTCCCCTATCAGAAACTAAGTGCCCTAGGACAACTCCCTCGTTGACCATAAAGTGGCACTTCTCCCAGTTCAGCACAAGATTGACCTCAATACAGCGCTGCAACACTTTCTCAAGGTTAGACAGACAGTCAGAAAAATCACTTCCATATACACTAAAGTCATCCATAAAAACTTCCATGATAGACTCAATATACTCTGAAAATATCCCCATCATACACCTTTGGAAGGTGGCAGGGGCATTGCACAAACCAAAAGGCATTCTGCGATACGCAAAAACGCCCTTAGGACAGGTAAATGTAGTCTTGGCACGATCGTGCTGGGTGGATAGGGATCGAAAGAACCCGAATACCCATCTAAATAGCAGAAAAATTTATGAGAAGCTAACCTTTCTACCATTTGATCAATAAAAGGAAGGGGAAAGTGATCTTTCTTAGTGGCGGCATTTGTATCGTAGTCTATGCACATCCGCCAACCAGTCACTACTGGGGTAGGTATTAATTCATTCTTCTCATTCTTAACTACAGTTGTCCCTTCTTTCTTCGGGACTACTTGTACTGGGCTTACCCATCTAGAATTACCTACAGAATAAATAATACCTGCATCCAGCAGCTTCATTACCTCAGCCATCACAACATCCTCGCATCTTCTCGGTTCGGCCGACCGACGCCGACCCTGCCTGCAAGGTTTGTGATCCTCCTCCAGCTCTATCCTGTGCATACAAATATCGGGACTAATCCCCGTGATATCATCCAGTGAATAGCCCATTGCTTTCCTGTTTTTCTTAAGTACAACTAACAAAGAAGTCAGCTGATCATCACTAAGCTTGGTACTAACAATGACTGGATACTGCTCTGTATCGTCTAGAAAAGCATATTTAAGATGAGATGGGAGAGGCTTACGTTCCGGTACCTTTACCTCAATGGAGCAAAGAGTGATGATCATTTGTTCCACCTGCTCCCCGTCATGCTCATCTAAATCAGCAACAAGCAAATCCAACGCAGCGTCATCGTCCTCTGGGCTATCTGCACACTCATCAAAAAGCATGAGAGCTTCCAGTGGGTCCTTCATAAAAGAACCCGACCAGAAGTCATAAATAGACTCATCAATGATATCGACCGAATAACAAGTGTCCTCTATCATTGGGTGGGCTAAATCTTGGGCAAACCGAATGTGGTAGCGTCATCCCCCATCGCAAGAGTCGACGCCCTTGTCGACATCAATAATGACCCAATTTTGTACAAAGGAACAGTCTTCCTAAAATAATTTGGGTCGGGTGTCCTCGGCTATATCCAAAACAATGAAGTCTCATGGGATGTAAAGCTTGCCTATTTTCACAGGCACATCCTCCAAGACACCTAAAGGTCTCCTAACAGATCTATCAGCCATCTGTAGGGTAATGTTAGTCACCTTGAAGTGACTCATCTTCAATTTCTTGCAGACAGGAAGGGGCATGACACTAACACTGGCTCCTAAATCGCAAAGGGCCTTATCAATGACCATATTACCTATGACACAAGTAATAGAAAAGCTGCCCGGATCTTTCATTTTTGGAGGGGCCTTATTTAACAGCAGGTTACTAGACTCTTCCATAAATGAAATCGTCTCAAATTCACTCAAATTTCTCTTACGCGTCACGATATCTTTCATAAACTTAGCGTAAGTGGGTACCTGAGTAACAAGTTCAGAAAAAGGGACAGTTACCTGAAGGTTCTTCACGATGTCCACGAACTTACCGTACTGTTGCTCGATCCTTGTGTCCTTCAGAAGACTTGGGAAGGGTACCCTGGTAGCGATGAGTGGTCCCGCAACCTTTCCTTTACCCTTATCAATGCGTGACGTCTCCATAGCAGGGGAAGATGACACGGTGGCGGTATTGGATAATAAATTAGGATTCGCGCCACTTAATGCACTGGATCGAATACTTTTGTCGCTCGATCGACCTTGTGCTTCACTCGATCGAGTGACATCCTCAGCGTGGTTAGTCGATCGAGTAGTAGTGTCACTCGATCGACAGTCTTGGAGTTCTGCACCTCTCGATCGAGCACCATTTTCACTCGATCGAGTCACTGGACGATTAGAACCGCTCGATCGAGTAGAAGAGTCACTCGATCGAGTGGTTACAAAGACACGCACAAGTATTTCTGCGGGAACTCGTCTAGATCATCATCCGAGTCATCATCATTTGTCAACACCTCGTTTTCTTCATGAATGAGGTCATTTTGAAAATTCATCGCACTTTGGTTGGATCGCAAATTGGAAGAAACTTGGCTTGATCCATCGCGTGTGTCAATCGCGCGACTGCGACTTGCTCTTTCAATTCCGATATAACCGTATCGATTTCGTGACATACTCATCATAATGGATTTCAACTCGGCTATTTCTTCTCTTGCAGAGGGAGAGACCGGTTGTGATATCGGCGTAGAAGGGGTAGCAACGCTCTTTATCTCTTCATATAGCTGGGAGAAAGGAACTCCCTGCTTGTACTTCTTATATGCAAGGGCGCGCTCAACAACCGTGCATTCATAAAGATCGTGCCCTTCCTCGCCACATCTACCACATGGCTCTGTATGATCTGTAATCGTAGGCATATTGTCAAGCAACCTTCGAAGCAATAGCCAATCTGCAAAACCGATCAAAACTTTGCAGAAAATGAGATCAGCCTCAAGGAATAAATTCCTCGAGGCAAAAGACAAACTTAATTTAAGCAACAAAATTGCGCCACCTCCCCAAGAACGGCGCCAAAATTTGACACACGTCGTCGCGTACTGTCAAAAATAACCAACTGGTTCTAACTAACTAATATAGCTAGGGAAGTCGGGTCGAATCCACAGAGAGGTAGGAATTTGTCAACTGAATTTAAGTTCGTCTAAGTAACCAATTTGGGGGTTTATAAAATGTGATTTCTAAACTAAGAGAATAAGGAAAAGAGAATTAAAAGGAGGGGGGTTAACGAGATAAAAGAGAATAGCTAAGACGAACGGTTCACCATAATCATCTGGTCGAGTAATCTAGGTCCCAGTGTCAATGCAAAGACGGTCTAAGGGGTAGCGAACGTCACCTTTCGGTCCTTAATTCACCCTAAAGTGTAAACAGTTTAACTTTCGCCCCTCATTGCAATACTCTATTGCTCGCTACTAGTCCGCCTCTTCCAACCTTTCGGTCCGGTCAAGGTCCACTAAGAATAAGGGTCTAATTGCGTCGACTCAATTAGGCAATTACAATTATATGTAGCACTTAAACAACAAAGACGGTACTGGTATTAACCTAGTAATTCGATTACTCTCCCTTCAAATCATGGATCCCCTATAGTCTTAGCATAGGAAATTAGCTACTCATAATCGTCGGATTAACAATCACAATAACCAAATAATTAAAACTAAACATGATGAACAAACTATTAAGGGACTAATTGAACAATTAATAAGCAAAGGGAAAAAGGAATTAAAGCAGTAAATATGATTAAGAAATAAATAAAATTGATAATACCGAATCCGAGTGACAAATGTAGAGAATAGAAATCCAAAGAACAGTAACAAGAGTAGCAGTCGAAATGTACGTAGTGAAGAGATCGGAGTAACGTGATGTTCTCCTCAGTCTTATACTGAAAAATTGTCTTAAACCTAATCTATGGACTGATTGCAAAAGCCCATAAAAGATTAGGCGGAAATAAAACAAAAGCACACGAAAACCCCTCGATCGAGTAGGAAGATTACTCGATCGAACGCCAAGTCACTCGATCGAGCTAGAACTACCTCTCGATCGAGCACTGCTTGCTGAACCTCCTCGATCGACTCCTTAAACTGGTCGATCGACCAGTCTTGAGTATATAAAGCATTCGATCGAACAGTAAACCACTCGATCGAGCTACATAGGCACGTCAGGACTTGAATTTCTTCCTTTACTCAGCTCATGCGTCCTCCACGTGTAAGATTTCTAAGCTCCGGCTCCTTATTTCCCATGAATGCGTACAATTGGGACAATTAAGGCTTGATTTAACTCCTCCTCGGTCAATTCCTGCAAATTACAATAAACGGACCAAAGTAGAATATTCGGGGGTATTTGTAGCCAGATGCTACATAAAAAGCACAGAAATGCGTGTAAAAATGAGGTGAAAACCTTATATAAAAGACACGCATCAAATGCTGAGGTGCCAAATGCTTTGGTAGCCTCAATGGAGAGCTACGAGCTCAATGAGGAAGAAGATGAGGTGTTTTTAAGCTTGGCCAATGAGAACTTGGTCAACACTTGCTACACCATTAAAGCTGATTCTGTCTATGCTGTAGAGGTAAAGGTGCCGGAGCGTAAGCCACTTCCTCCTAATCTTAAGTATGTTTTTCTAGATGATACGGAGCAGTACCCAGCTATTGTTAACTCTAAGCTTAATGATGACCAGCTGTCTGCTTTGATGCGTGTGCTTAAGAAAAACAGGAAGGCTTTGGGTTACTCTTTGGATGACATTAAGGGCATCTGCCCTGATGTTTGTATGCACAGGATAGAGTTGGAAGAAGGCCACAAGCCTTACGCATGTGGTCAACGCAAGTTGAACCCGAAGATGCAGGAAGTTGTTATGGCTGAGGTGATGAAACTACTCGATGCAGGTATTATTTATACAGTTGGCAACTCCAAGTGGGTTAGCCCAGTTCAGGTACTCCCGAAGAAAGAGGGGACTACCGTGGTTAAAAATGATAAAAATGAATTAATACCAACTCGAGTAGTGACGGGGTGGCGGATGTGCATTGATTATAGACAATTAAATGCCGCCACCAAGAAAGACCACTTCCCCCTCCCTTTTGTTGACCAAATGACTGAAAGACTTGCTTCTAACAAATTTTTCTGTTTTCTAGACGGATATTCAGGGTTCTTTCAGATCCCTATTCATCCGGACGATCAGAGTAAGACCACTTTTACCTGTCCACAGGGTGTTTTTGCATATCGTAGAATGCCTTTCGGATTGTGTAACGCCCCTGCTACCTTTCAGAGGTGCATAATGGGGATTTTTTCTGATTATATAGAGAATATTTAGAAGTATTCATGGATGATTTCTTAGTTTATGGTAGTGACTTTGGTCGTTGTTTAGCTAACCTTGATAAAGTCATGCAGCGTTGTATAGATGTTAATCTTGTTTTAAACTGGGAAAAGTGTCAGTTTATTGTCAATGAGGGAGTTGTGTTAGGGCATCTAATTTCTGATAAAGGTATACATGTTGATAAGGCAAAGGTGCAGGTGATTGAGCAATTACCTCCTCCCGTGAATGTTAAAGGAGTGAGGAGTTTCCTTGGTCACGCTGGTTTTTACCGGCGTTTCATTAAGGATTTTTCAAAAATTGCTAAACCACTTACACATTTGCTCCTTAAGGATGATGTCTTTGAATTTACTGATGAGTGCCTTACCGCTTTTAACAGGTTAAAGAAGGCCCTAGTTTCTGCGCCAATCATTCAGCCGCCTGATTGGGACCTCCCATTTGAGATCATGTGTTATGCCAGCGATTATGCGGTCGGTGCAGTTTTGGGACAGCGGAAGAATAAAGCTTTGAATGCCATATATTATGCGAGCCGAACTCTGGATGAGGCTCAAATTAATTATTTTACCACTGAGAAGGAGTTTCTAGCTGTAGTTTTTGCCTTAGACAAATTTCGGTCTTATTTGTTAGGTTCTAAGGTTATTGTTTATACTGACCATGCAGCGTTGAAGACTCTCTTTATTAAGAAAGATGCGAAGCCGAGGCTTTTGAGGTGGATACTCCTTTTGCAGGAGTTTGATTTGGAGATCAAAGACAAGAAAGGAGCCGAGAATGTGGTGGCTGACCACCTATCTCGTCTGCAGCTGACAGAAAGGGAGGATTCGTTACCTATTAATGATTCTTTTACTGATGAGAGTCTGTTAGCTATTACTACTTCAGGGTCTTATCCACCTCCATGGTTTGTTGATTTTGCTAACTTTTTTGTGATGTAGGATACCACCCGAGCTTTCATGGCAGCAGAAGAAGCGGTTTGCTTATGATGCTAGACAATATTTTTGGGATGATCCTTATGTTTTCAAGGAATGCGCAGACGGTCTCATCCGGAGATGCGTACCTCAATGGGAGGTGAAGGATATCCTAGAGGCTTGCCACTCTTCTGCTTATGGTGGTCATCACGGTCCGTCCGGATCGTAGCTGAGGTACTCTAATCTGGTTTCTATTGGCCAACTTTGCATGCAGATTGTCGCAATTTTGTTGCTGAGTGCGATGCTTGTCAAAGATCGGGGAATATTTCCAAGAGACATGAGATGCCACAGGTAGGCATTCTTGAGGTTGAGATTTTCGATGTCTGGGGCATTGATTATCAAGGACCTTTTCCGAGCAGTCAAGGTAATAAATATATCCTCGTAGCTGTAGATTACGTATCCAAATGGGTGGAAGCTATTGCTACTCCCCATTGCGATGCAAAGGCCGTGATCAAACTGTTTAAAAAGATTATTTTCCCTCGCTTTGGTGTCCCTCGGGTTGTCATTAGCGATGGGGGAATGCATTTTAAAGAGAAACAACTTAGTGCTTTATTGACTAAATTCGGTGTCCAACATCGTAGAGGTTTGGGGTATCATCCCCAAACTAGTGGTCAGGTTGAGGTTTCTAACAGAGAATTGAAAGAAGTCTTAGCTAAAGTTGTTTCTAAATCACGGAAAGATTGGAGTCTTAAGTTAGATGATGTCTTATGGGCTTATAAAACTGCGTTTAAAACGCCAATCGGGATGTCACCATACCGATTGATTTATGGTAAGACATGTCATTTACCTGTTGAGTTAGAGCGTAAGTCTTGGTGGGCTATTTGTGATTTGAATTTGGATCCTAACCTCTCTCGTGAGAAATGCATGACACAGCTGAATGAGCTAGAGGAATTTAGGCTGCTGGCCTATGACAATGCAAGGATCTACAAGGAGAAAACAAAGCGCTAGCACGACAAGAGAATCATCAAGCGCAAGTTCCATATTGGCGATAAGGTACTTCTTTTTAACGCTTGTATCCGTTTATTTCCTGGTAAGCTGAAATCCAGGTGGACTGGCCCTTACACGGTCACAGCAGTCACAAAGTTCGGATCAGTTGAATTGGAGACCTCAGCTGGAGAAAGGTTCAAGGTTAATGGCCAATATGTGAAGCATTATCACGGATCAGATGCATATGTTGGGAAAGTCGAGGTATTATACTTCGACCCGTTATCGGATGATGCAAAGTGAGGTAAAAAGGTCGTGCGGGACCTCTTAAACCGCTTAATCGGGAGGCAACCCAGGTTGTAATTATTTGTAATTCAGGAATTTTATTTTGTTATTTCATTTAATTTGCATTTTGAGTTTTTTGTTTTCTTTAATTTCTTTTAATTTGCAATTTCTTGGTATAGGAATATGCTCACCTTTGATAATTTTTGCAGGTATTTATTTTATGCAAAGTGCGTAGGTGGAATGCTGGATTTTTGTGAGAGGAAGACAGGAAGTTATGATGGCAAAACGAATTTTTGACGAATTAAAGTCAAATTGCCAGCTCTAGCAGTCGATCGACTAAGTGGTGCAGTCGATCGACTGATGCGGGGAAACCAGAAGCTACTGTGCAGGGATATTAGTCGATCGACTGGGTCAATGAGTCGATCAACCAATACACGAGACTCCAGAAGCTGTTAAATGACAGACCGGTCGATCGACCGAGTAGATTGGTCGATCGACCACTCCGCGGGATCAGAATACAACTAATAAGGGAAATCTTCACTCTTAATCTTTTATTCTTTCATTCACCTTCAGTCAATTGAAAAATCAAAAGAAACACCTTTCCCCTTCCTCTACCTCGCGACTTTCCTGCCAACTCCGTCTTAATCTCTTCTTTTCTAGCTTTAATCTCCAAGTAAATCTTCAAGGTATGTTTCTAATCCTATCTTTATGCTTTTTATTCGAGTTTTGCTGAAGTTTCATGCGAAATTTTCGAGTAATGTGCCCTTGAGACGGAAAATTCGATTTGGGGAAATCGATTCTAGGGTTTGATTTCTTGTCATTTTTATACTTTAATTGCTTAATCTACCGTTTCCCCCTTGATTTTCAAAGCAAATAAGCAACGAGGAGGCGATTAAAGCCGTTTTCCCCAAAATCTCGAAACCCTAATTTGCATTTCAGTTTTGATTGTGATTCGGGTTTTCTTAAATTCACATTGTTAGGGGATTCTTGTTGCTAATAGGTTGTTTGCAGGTAACAAAGATGACGAAAGGAAAGGAGCACATGTACGAGGGACAATCGAGCCAAGGAGCTCCCAAGCGGCCACGAGGACCGCCACTGATGATAGAGGCTACCACGGATAGTCTACCTGACTATCCGCAGGTTATCTTTGCTAATTCTACTCAGCGCGCTAAATTTTCTCTTTTTGTTTGAAGAATGAAGGTCACAGCTACCCGGTTTCTCCATAAAGATACTTTGGAGAAATTAGGATGTTATGAGTCGGTTGTGTCCCTACTAAACGGGACAGGTATGATGGGTCTTGTGGACATGGCTGAGTTCACATACTACATTCTGACCCTTGAATTCTTTTCGTCTTATGCTTTTGACTCGAAAGCTTTTCAGGAAAATAAGACCAACCCTTGCATTTCCTTCCGGCTTTTCAATGTCAATTACTCCTTAACATTAGCCAATTTCGCTGGTTTTCTGGGTCTTTATTTCGAGGGCAGAACCTCGGATACCTCTTATGTTCATCGAGTCATGTGGTCTTGCATCAGTGACTTTCATGGGCCTAAAAGGACGGGCACTTCCGTCCATTTTCCCCCTCTTCGTTATTTTCTACGGTTAATGGGTAACACCATTTTTGGCCGTAAAGAGTCTAATAATGTGAATAATATTGAGCGTTCGATCTTGGCGGGCTATCTGAACGTTGAAAGTCGGATAGCCCGTATTTATAACATTGCCTACTTGACTGCCGCTCACTTTCAGACTGTAAGTGAGGGCACCTTGACCACCATTGCTTGTGGTGGGTTGGTGACACGTATCGCCAACCGCCTTGTTCTACTTTTCCCTCGACAGGAGGACCCTATTGACCCTGACCTACGTTTCATGGACCTTCCTTATGCGAGGGCTGTCTATTGGGTTGATAGACAGATGCGGTGGAAGATAGATTCTTTCATCTGTGACCGCATCCCTGTCACTGGCTACCCTCCTGTCCTGCCCCTTACCACTGTTCAGGGGGCAGCTCGGCCGCCCTTGCCTAGTTACAGGCTTCCTCTGGTGGCGGCCACTGCTACTGCTAGTACTTCGAGGAGAGCTCGTGCCTCCACTTCACAGGCACCCTCTTCCTCCACTCCTGGTCCCACTGGCTACCCGGACACTTTTCGACCTCCTACTCCTTTGGTTGTCCCTCCGGTCATGGACCAGAGGGCAATGTCACGTGTATTGGGTGACTTGTGCAGGAGCTTTGACCAGCACAGGCTAGACACGGCTCTAGCCCTCTACCCAGTTTACGAGGAGTTAGCCCGAGGAGGGATGCTCCCACAGGGTGCTTGGTGTTGGGGTTGGTGTCCTTAACAGTTAGTGCAAGGACTTATAAACCTCTAAAAGGATCAAAGGGCATACTTTGGTATTATAATCAGTTGATCCACGTTTATCAATAACGGTTGGCTTGCTAGATAAGTTTGACGTTATTGTCATACAGATGGCGGTGATCAACTGGTCCCTAAAAGTCACACCTATAGGATACGTTTGAGAGACGTGACAGTATGAAAATACTGTCATGTAGATGCCAAAATTGACTAACCAGTTAGTCCGAGTTATTTGACTAGTAATTAGTCAAATATGTGATGTTGAGATATTATATTTAATACGGATTAAATATCATGGGCTAAAGGCGAATTAACAATTAATTCAGTAAAATTAAATATAAGCGATTTATATTTAATTAAATGTATATTGAATATAATTATACAATACTGTTTTTGTCGGACACGTATTAATAATTCAGCTAACCCGTATTATTAGCTGATGCCTTAATTTCCGATAACCGATAACGATTTATAATCGACGCGTCATATACACTTAGCGAGTTTTGGACCGGACCGCGAGCTTAAGTGAAGAGGAAATTAAAAAGCCCGCGAGCTCTCCTCTCACTCGGTTTGGCCGAGCCTCACATAGACAAAAGGAGAGTTTTCTCCTCTTGTCTAACCTAATTCATTTTTGCCAAAAATTATTAGGGTTTTGAAGAGTATTCTCCTCTGAAAAACTGAGATCTCTCATCTCGAAAAAACTCACATCAGTTCTCCCAATATTGCAAGGCAATCGGAGAACACCATCTAGCACAAGGGCATATCTCGGACAAGGTCTTGGGTGCAACAATTAGGAGGGAATCGGTTTGATTTTTCATTTCTTTACGCCGTGCATCAAAGGACCCGAGGTTGATTTCTAATCTTTATCGTTTCCATGTTATTTTCGTTTTATGACTATAAAATTACATATGAGATTTACGTTATAGTCCTACAATTAAAGGGTAGTATACGGATATTAACCCACAAGTGGTATCAGAGCGAGACCACGTATTTTTTTCCTATGTAATTTTCTTTAAACGAAATGAATCGATGATTTTTGTTTAAAAATATTGTCTCGGCAGCCAAATTTTTTTTTACACGGCAGAAATTTTTTTTTTTTTGTTGTTGCTGCGTTTTTGGTTGCATTGGGAACCGTGTCCTGTTTACACGGTTGCTCTTGTTGTTGTTTTGTCTCGAAAACCGTGCCGTTTCATGATTTACACGGCTGTTTTGTTTCAATTTTCATATTGTTTTTACATGTTGTTATTTTATACGGAGATTATAGCAACATGTCAAGTTTTTGTCAATTGTTAAATTTGTTTTGATGCGTTTTTGATCAAAATTGCAATTGATTTTGTCTCGACAAACTGTTTTCACGAGGGTTTTGAAGTTTCAGCTATATTTGCATTCGATCGAGCGTATTTCTACTCGATCGAGTGCTATTTCTGTCTTGTTTTTGATCGATCGAGTCCCTATTGTACTCGATCGACCCCTTTCTAAACCCTACCGCTCGATCGAGTTGTCCTCGTACTCGATCGAGTAGATTCGCTGATAAAGGTACTCGATCGACCACCAGTTTAGTCGATCGAGCACTTCCTGTTTGGCAACCCTCTCGATCGACTTGCAGATCAGTCGATCGAGCCCTTTTGTCCCTCGATCGAGCACTTATGTCCCTGGATCGAAGGATTTCTGTTTTGACAGCTTTGAAAATTTGTTTCTTTTGATTTAAATTTTCTTTTGGCTTTAATATGTACTTTATACGGATATTGTACACTCGCTATGATTGTGAAACGGTTCACACACGTACCATTAAGTTATTTTAAAGCGTATTTAAAGTAACGGATTGTAATGGATTAAAATTAAATGATAGAAGCGGTTTTATCACATGAATTTTAATCATTAAAAGGTGGTTTGGATAAATTTAACATAATTACGGAATTATGTCACGAATGAATTTGTTTTTAGTTGATGCATTTTTTTTATCGTTTATCTTGAATGCCGTGAATGACTTTTTATTACGTATTTAATTTTTACAATCGGTTGTAACTTAGTGTGGCCTTAGTAGAACGTGTTACCGTAATGATGGAACACGGTCTTGGTTGTATTTTGAGATCTTGTATCTCCGTTTTGGATTTTTCACTTGTAATTACAGTTTTGAATTAGAATGTAAATAGGTTTATATTTGTAATTTTAAATTGTAATTTTTGAGAAGACCAAAGATGGAGACCGGATGCTCACTCCCGCTACTTGGATCAAGATGGAACATCAAGACAAGCTTTTCGGGTCCAACGGTGGATTCCAAAGTTGTATTATGTTCTTATACTAGGATAGGCCACACTAGGAATTTTTACTTACGTATTGCATTCCTTTATTTATTTATCGTTACGATAATATGCATCATATTCCGCCTAAAAACCAAACCACGCACCTATTTATTGCATGAAAACTGACACATATAGAGGTCACGAGTTAGTTTTCATTGACATTCTCATGTCACACGTTTAAAGCCATCATCCAAATAAAGTCATTCATGACAGACGCTAGTTATTCGTTCACTTAAAATGAATTATAATTTTGTTGATGGGATCTTCCTCGGATAAACTAAAATTGAGAACGGTCTTTATAGGTTAAACTCCAATGAGTCCCTTCTTCGTCGGTAGGCATAATATGACCCCTTCTACGTCGGGTAAGTTGGAACCGATTGACCTATTTTATCTCAACACTATGGTCACTCGTACGATCCTGTGATCATGGTGGACTATAGATAGGATTTACGGAAATCTATCGACCAAGAGTTCTCCCGGAAGAATTAGCTAAACAGTTGGCTTATCAATTTACAGAAATTGAGTCTTGGGATCACTTGTATCATTCTTGAGGGAGATCAATTATGCAAGTGCAAGAGTCTACATGTTTAAAATGAATTTTAAAATAGACTTAAATCACCTCGATGAGTTGCTTATTTCGTTTTGTTTTTCTTTCTTTTCAGTGTAGATCACGATTTTAAACTGCTAAACAACAAATGGCTGGTTCTACTGAAAACCCAATGCCAAGTGCCACATTGGACCGTGAGTCCTGGCTTCGGATCTTCATGAATCAGATGAATCGTCTACTCGATCGAAGAATGATGGATCCAACTTCGCGGACCGGGAGGCGGCATTACGGAATGCCGCGCCGCGACGACGGAAGCTCAAATATTTATTAGAGCCCATCCCGGCAAACCCAGGTCCCACGGCTAGAGCTCTTTGAAATCACCAAGTTTAATGATTTCGTATGGAAGCGGGTGCGATTAAAAATGTACTCATTTTTGCAATGGAACCCAATTTGCAGAAACGCTTCATAGCCCATGGTGCAAACAAGATTTTCACCACGCTCACCAAGGAATTCTCGAAAGCACCGAGAATCGTGACTTATGAGCATACCACTCGCTTCTTTGATGCGAGACTCCAGAAGGGCCAACCGGTTAGCCCACACATTCTCAGCATGATTGAGAATGTCGAGAAGCTGGAGACCTTTAATTGTAACATCAGCGAGAACATTGTTATCGACCGCATACTTCACTCACTCCACGATGGTTATTCGCAATTTAGAGCGAATTACTATATGAATGATTTGAAGAAAACTTCCCATGAACTGCACTCCCTTCTCGTACAGACCGAGAAGGACATGAAGTCCAGTGGGAGCATGAAACAGGATGTTCTCGTTGTGTCAAACAAAGGGAAAGGTTAGGGCAAAGCTCAGGCAAACCTAGCAGTAGGTAAGGCGAAGTTTAAGAAGTCAGGTTCAGGTAAGAGTGGTCCTGGTGAGTCGAGTAACTCATCAGGCGCGACAAAGAGCAAGAAAGATAACATGGAATGCCATCACTGCCACATGACTGGGCATTGGAGACGCACATGTCCTGTTTATCATGAGGACTTAAAAGCAGGTCGTGTTAAACCTGTTGGTATGTCTTCTTCTTCTACTTTTATTCATATGATTGAGATTAACCACGCAAGTTACGGAACTTGGGTACTTGATACTGGTTGTGGTTCTCATCTGTGTAATCATGTGCAGGGGCTCCGAAACATCGAACCCCTCATAAAGGGTGAGGTGGACCTGCGTGTTGGGAATGGAGCAAGAGTAGCTGCCATCTCAAAAGGGACATATGTGATCCAGCTTCCTAGCGGATATGAGTTGTCATTATATGACTGCTATTATGTACCTAGTCTTTCAAAAACATTATTTCAGTTTCTGCACTTGATAAACTTGGTTTTTCATTTGTAATAGAAAATAATACTTGCATTTTCTCATTACACGATATGATTTCTACAAGGCGAGTCTCCATGAACGGAATTTATGTTTTAGATCGACCACGGAAATATTACACGTAATGAATAAAAAGTTAAAGGTTGGTGACAAAGATCAAACGTATCTATGGCACTGCCGTATGGGACACATTAATGAGAAACGCGTAAAACAGCTCATCAAACATGGAGCTATCTCGGCCTTTGATTTTCAATCATTTGGCACGTGTGAATCATGTCTCATCGGTAAGATGACTCGGATTTCCTTCAAAGGTGTTGGAATGCGCGCTGCTGACCTATTGGGGCTCATACACACGGATGTATGTGGTCCTATGTCAATCACCGCACGAGAAGGCTATAGGTATTTCATCACTTTCACGGACGATTTGAGTAGATATGGCTATGTCTACTTAATGAAGCACAAAAGTGAATCCTTTGAGAAATTCAAGGAATACCAAAATAGGGTACATAACCTATTGGGTAGAAAGATAAAAACACTGCGTTCGGATCGTGGTGGCGAGTATCTTTCTCACGAGTTTGATCAACACCTAAAGGATTGTGGGATTGCCCTACGCTTAACTCCACCTGGAACACCTCGGTTGAATGGTGTGTCCGAACGGAGAAATCGAACACTACTTGATATGGTTCGATCCATGATGAGTCACACGGTTTTACCTGATTCATTATGGGGTTATGCTCTTTTGTCAGCCGCTCTAATACTTAACCGAAGTCCGTCTAAAGCTGTTGACAAGACTCCATATGAACTATGGAAGGGAACGGTCCCTAACTTGTCCTTTATACGGGTTTGGGGCTGCGAGGCTTATGTCAAGTGGAGACACGAGGATAAGCTCGGCCCGCGATCGGTCAAGACATACTTTATAGGCTATCCTAAAGGAACGCTTGGTCATTACTTCTATTCGCCAACCGAACAACGCGTTTTTGTTGCGGCTAGTGCGACATTCTTAGAGAAGGAATTTCTCGAGAATGCAAAGAGTGATAGAACCTTCGACCTGTCGGAGATTCCAGAACCAAACACCGAGCAACCATTGGAGGAACCTGTTCCTTCAATCCCGGCTGCGGTGAATATTCCTGAGGAACCTAGGAGGTCGGGAAGAGTCTCTATTCCTCCGGACAGATACATTGGTATGGTCGAGGAACATGACATAGATGACGTTCTACTCTTAACGAATAGTGAACCCGCAACCTATAAAGGTGCCATGACAAGTTCTGACTCAAAGCTATGGCTGGAGGCCATGCAATCCGAGATGGACTCCATGTATGAGAACAACGTGTGGGATCTTGTTGACTTACCTGCTAAGGTTCGTCCCCTTCAATGCAAATGGCTTTACAAGATAAAGCATTCTGTGGAAGGTCAACAAGATATCTACAAAGCACGACTAGTTGCTAAAGGTTTCACCCAAGTCCCAGGTTTGCACTACGATGAGATTTTTGCACCCGTAGTTATCTTTGCGTTCCATTCGGATTATCTTAGCGATTGCCGCTTTTCATGACTATGAAATTTGGCAAATGGACGTGAAAACCGCCTTCTTAAACGGCTTTTTGGAGGAAGAGTTGTACATGGTACAACCCGAAGGTTTCATCGATCCTGAACATCCTAAGAAAGTGTGCAAGCTTAAGCGTTCCATTTATGGACTTAAGCAAGCATCAAGGAGTTGGAATCATCGCTTCGACCAAGTGATAAAAGAAAATGGATTTACTCGATCGGTCGAGGAACCATGTCTATATATCAAGTCGAGTGGGAGCAAGATTGTCTTCCTAATATTGTATGTTGACGACATACTCCCGATTGGGAATGACATACCTCTCTTAACTTCGGTGAAAGTATGGTTGAAAAACCATTTCCGGATGAAAGATCTGGGAGAGGCACAAAGAATTCTAGGCATCCGTATCTATCGAGATAGATCAAGACGGATGTTATCTCTCGATCAGAGTCTTACATAGACAAAGTCCTAGAGAGATTCAAAGATGACTAACTCCAAGAAGGGGTTCCTTCCTATGGCTCCAGGGGTGCATTTGAGCAAGTCTCGTGCACCGAGACACCGGAAGAAAAAGAGCGCATGACACGGATTCCTTATGCTTCGGCTATAGGATCAATCATGTATGCCATGATATGCACACGTCCGGACGTGGCATATGCATTGAGTATGGCAAGTCGATTCCAACAAAGATCCAGGTGAACCACATTGGTGGCTGTCAAGAACATTCTTAAGTACCTCCGGAGGACTAAAGATTGGGCATTGACTTATGGAGGCTCTCAAAAGCTATGCGCAACCGATTCAGATGCTAGCTTCCAAACGGATCGAGATGACTCGAAATCTCGCCTGGATTCGTTTACTCTTAATGGCGTTATGATCACTGGAAGAGTTCAAACAAATGCATTAAACAGATTCTACGACCGAGTCCGAGTACTATGCCGCGTCCGAAGCTACAAAGGAAGCGATATGGATGCGTCAATTCTTACATGGACTATCCGTAGTGCCTAGTTCGAATGACCCGATCACCATCTATTGCGACAATAGTGGTGCCATCTTCCAAGCTAAGGAGCCAAAGTCTAGTAACAAGTCTAGACATGTACAACGGAAAGCTCATCTAATCCGAGATTACGTGGAGCAAAAGGAAGTAGTGATAGAAAAGATTGCTACTGAGGATAACATAGCAGATCCTCTCACTAAAGCATTACGACAAGATAAGCATGAAGGGCACGTTAATTCCATGGGAATCAAACGTGTTCCCAAGTTGTAGTACTCTTTTATGGATTAGATTCATTCTCGTTTGTACTCTATACGACATCATCGTTTTGATATTTATATATATTTTGTTTTTCATGTGGAATTGTACGACAATTTTGAACACCACAAAGTGAACTGAACAAACATCATATCTTGTTAGTCCTTAATTGCCCACATGAGCTGATAACTCTGGCAATTATTTTGTGACGTTGGTTGATGGTGGGTTCAACGAGCCATAAGTCAACCGGTTGACTGACCAATCACAGAGGCGATTTATACGGATATTTCGTAGGACACTATTGTGACATCGACGTGGAGTCCTAAATGTTTTATTACATTCCGTGCCCGGTCGTGGATAGGACCTCCATGGTGATCCTAAGAGTCGATTCTTTTGACTATCGACTGTCTCTTGAGACTACGGCAGATTTTGGGTGACTTTGGTTTCTTTCTCACGGTCATCCGTAACAGGGGGCCAAGTAGATTTTTTCTGGGTCATTTCATGCTGTGCTTAGATCGGAAGGAGTCGAGTTGAAGGAAATATTCAGCCTTTATCAGGTACTCGATATTTCTCAGGGCCACTCGAGGAGTCAGAATCGAAATGCATGGCCATGCTCGGATACGGATTCGTTTTATCAGTTAAGTTACTCTCTAGTCGGGGAAACCACTCTTGATACAGATCGATTGTAAAATACGACCTTTGTGGATCCGGATCTGCAAATTGTTTTACATTGAGTGGGAGAAATTTTAAATGAATATGAGAATCGGTTATCGCACATACACTTGTACGGACAAGTGGGAGTTTGTTGGAGCTTGTGTCCTCCAATTAGTGCGGATAACGTCATTGCACATACACTTGTACGGACAAGTGGGAGCTTGTTGGGGTTGGTGTCCTTAACAGTTAGTGCAAGGACTTATAAACCTCTAAAAGGATCAAAGGGCATACTTTGGTATTATAATCAGTTGATCCACGTTTATCAATAACGGTTGGCTTGCTAGATAAGTTTGACGTTATTGTCATACAGATGGCGGTGATCAACTGGTCCCTAAAAGTCACACCTATAGGATACGTTTGAGAGACGTGACAAGTATGAAAATACTTTGTCATGTAGATGCCAAAATTGACTAACCAAGTTAGTCCGAGTTATTTGACTAGTAATTAGTCAAATATGTGATGTTGAGATATTATATTTAATACGGATTAAATATCATGGGCTAAGGCGAATTAACTTGATTAATTCGTAAAATTAAATATAAGCGATTTATATTTAATTAAATGTATATTGAATATAATTATACAATACTGTTTTGTCGGACACGTATTAATAATTCAGCTAACCCGTATTATTAGCTGATGCCTTAATTTCCGATAACCGATAATGATTTATAATCGATCAGCGTCATATACACTTAGCGAGTTTTGGACCGGACCGCGAGCTTAAGTGAAGAGGAAATTAAAAAGCCCGCGAGCTCTCCTCTCACTCGGTTTGGCCGAGCCTCACATAGACAAAAGGAGAGTTTTCTCCTCTTGTCTAACCTAATTCATTTTTGCCAAAAATTATTAGGGTTTTGAAGAGTATTCTCCTCTGAAAAACTGAGATCTCTCATCTCGAAAAAACTCACATCAGTTCTCCCAATATTGCAAGGCAATCGGAGAACACCATCTAGCACAAGGGCATATCTCGGACAAGGTCTTGGGTACAACAATTAGGAGGGAATCTGGTTTGATTTCTGTTCTTTACGCCGTGCATCAAAGGACCCGAGGTTGATTTCTAATCTTTATCGTTTCCATGTTATTTTCGTTTTATGACTATAAAATTACATATGAGATTTACGTTATAGTCCTACAATTAAAGGGTAGTATACGGATATTAACCCACACTTGGACTCACCCTTCCTACTTTGTTCCCCCTGTGGGCGGCTACCCTCAGCCTGCCAGGAGACCCCCTCCCACTACTACTGTTGGTGCCTCCACTTCCAGGAGAGCCACTGCCGCTGCTGCTGAGGCGGAGGAGGAGGAGAGCGACTCGGGGACCGACGAGGACAGAGATTCTGATTACGATGGTGGCGATTAGATGCTGGTGACCTCCCCGTTTTTGGCTGGTTTGGGGAGGTCGTATTTTGTGAGTTCCTTCCTTTCTTTATTAGCTTCCTTTTATTTTATTATGCTTTTATTCTCCCATTTTTCTGCTGGTGATTTGCTGCTGAGCACAATGAGGGCATTGTGCGTTTTGGTTTGGGGAGGGTATTTGTATATGCCTTTTGTTTTGCATCTGCATTTGTTTTTATTGCATTTCAGTCACATGTTTAGTGCATTTCTGTTTGCATTTTTTTTTTTCATTCATTCAAAAAAAAAAAAACAAAGAAAATTTTGAAAATTCAAAAAAAAAATCAAAAAATATCACGTTTACTTTTGCATATAGTTGAGTCGGATTGGAGTTATTAATGATGATTTTGCACTATTAGTCAAATATGCCATTCTATGCCCTTTTCACAGCTGTTTAGCGAGAATTATAAGTGATTTCTCAAATTTTGTTATGGAATTCATTTCGGGTAATTAGACTTGACTCATTTCTTTTGGCAAACTACTTATACTTTCTGAGATATAGAGCCTATAACTGGTGACATTTATGACCGGTTAATTTAGGATTGAGAGTAGTACTCCCTTCATTTCATGTTTTGCACGTGTATGAGTTTTGATTGCTTATTGCCTATACGCATTGGTTTGTGGTCGGTATTGCATGTTTTGAGAACTATTGCATCCTCCCCCTTTCTCATTTTACCCCATTAACTCCACTATAAGCTATAACTGCCAGTTGCCCCCCAACTACATCCCATACTTAGCCTACCATTGTCCCAAGCTAGGAAGTAGTAGAGGAATTTTTGTCGGATTAGAAGCGGTTTTGGCTCGTTTTGTACTGATGGAGTGAGTATTGATGAGAAGTGAAGGGGATGTTAATGTTTCAGCTGGAAAGTAAGAAAAAAAATGAATAAAAAAAATGAATAAAAAAAGAGGACTTACCTGGGCAGAGAGCTGTGGTTGTGTAAGGGTGGTCGATCGACTGCCATCACTGGTCGATCGACCACCAGTTCAGAAGATGAAAAAAAACAAAAAATGAAAATGAAAGAAAAGAAAAAGAAACAGACAGAAAGAGAAAAACAAAAAAGGAGTTTTGAGAATAATAAGGTCTTGGTTGAATAAGAACGCGCCTCATATGCTTATTTCATGAATTGGAGGCGTTTGTCTTGGGATTTTGTGATGCCTAGTCTTTTAAAGGCATGGTTTATATGTTGAGTTGGAGGAAGGGATACGGTTTCTGTTGGTTGGATAGGTACTAGCTTGGCTCTTACCTTCACTTTTTCCATAATTGTTTTGCCCTTCTTTTCCCACTTAACCTCACATATCCAAATCTTGCAATGGTTCGGCATGTAATAGTCTTTGACGGTGGTTATGCGTATGTACGGTAGCTAGAATCATTATTCATGCTAGTCAAGCATACATGTTTTGTCGGTCGCAGTTTAGGTGAGAGACTGTATTTTCGTTCCTCTCTTTTACATATATTCTTTCCATTTGCTTTGCTGAGGGAAGAGTGACCCGGGAGAGTCCGAATGTATGAGTCTTGCAAGGTCGAACGCCCGATTTAAATCCATGACATGCATAAATTTGTTCACTTGATTTGAACTTTGTAGTAGTTGATAATGTGCATTAAACGGTTTGGCATTGACTTGTAGTTAGCTCTGAGATATACTCCTTTCCATTTAGTTTTTATACGGGTCATAGTTCTTGCTTGGGGACAAGCAAGGTTTGGTTTGGGGAGATTTGATACGTGCATATTCTATACACTTTATCTGCGGTTTTGGCACGTATTTCCATGCATAATTGTTAGCTTAAGGCTACTATTTCTCCCGAAACGGTTTACTTTGCATTCTTTATGATTTATTGTAGGAATGAATGGAAGTAAGCTAAATCAAGCCTAATTCGTCCTCCGGAGGCAACTTCAAGAAAGCCAATAAGAAGGAGATTCAGATTCACCCACCTTGGGATGCGTGCAAAGGAGTGAAGAGCTGATTTGAAGGAACAAAAGAGCCACTGCACAGCATAACCAGTCGATCGACCTCTCCCACCAGTCGATCGACCGTTGAAATCAGCGAAGCTCTCGGATCGCTAACAATCGGTCGATCGACCACGCTGCCCGGTCTATCGACCAGTTTTCGAGCTGATACTTATTTCTTCGTGTTAGACTTTTAAAAGCCCAACTTGTAATTAACTTTTGGTATCTTTTTTATCAGTAGAACGCGGCAATAATTAGGTTATGCTTTTTATTATTGAAGAACTCAGTCTTTAGATCTAGCTTTGGAGACGGAAACCCTCGATTTCGATACTTTGTTCTTGAATTCAATTAGTAAGTTTTTATGCAATTCCTTTCTTCTTTTAATTCTTGTTATTTCAATTCTTGTTTTATCAATTTAACTCCAGAAATTCATCTCTTGTCCTTTGTCTTTTATTTAAATTCTATCATGTTGATCTTGTTCTTTGTTATCAGTTTAGCAATTGTTTTAGTTTTAGTCATGCGTAGCTAATTGTTTTGATTGGGAATGAGTTGAACCATGGCATGAATTAGGATTTTTTGTTAGCATGAATTCTTCCATTTCGGTTTTGTCGTCTGTTGATATGTCTTTTTGCTAGATTGAAAGATTAGTAATTAGAACTATCATTAGATTGTAATTTCCCTTGAGTGAAAGCTTTGAGAAATTTCGGGGAATTAGAAGACCGCAAGGTTAATTTGAGCATCGTTCGAAAGGCTGCTTATACCCCCTGAGACTGTTTTATAGGATTTCTGTTACCTTAATGTCCTGACCATTGCCGTGGTGAACCGAATTTCCCGATCCCTTTTTTATCTTGTTGAGAAATTTCATTTTAGCATTTAGTCAATTTAGTCAACCAATCTCAAAACCCCCCAATTAATTGTTACTTTTATAGACTGAAAAATAGCAAACAAAATCTACCTTTGTCTCTCTGTGGTTCGACCCTTACTATCATCGCCACCAAGCATTTGTGGGATGCCTGGAACCCGTTCGAATTCCACTTTATACCTCGGTCAAATCGAAGCACAAAGCAGCGTTTTGACATAGGTACTAAAGATAAGGAAATCGTCCCTATTTAGCATCCTATCTCTAGAATGACTCTCGTACGCCCTGGATAAGGTCGTCCACTATCCAAAGTTTCTGAGTAAGAGGTGAAGGTACGTATTGGGAAGCCCTTTAATCAGACACCCAATCCCGCCCGCGTTTAGCGGCCTCTGCTGATCGATCTTGGTTGGTTGAATGCAAAAGTTGATAAAACGGTTTAAATGCATGAATGCGTATCCAATGATTTAAACCTAACATGTTAGAGCTTTCTAAGTCGGTTTGATTTAATCCAAGTATCAAGTATAAGATGTCGAGTTGGATTAATGATTGATTTGCCCGCGTTTAGGGTGCATAACATGATCCATTTGTCTTAGTAAGGCATTTTGCAAATGTGGGTTTGAATAATCGAAAAGTCATCTGATCCGTCCTATATCCGGGTTAACCGGAGTCGGGATCGTCCTAGACTCATGCTGGAAGGGAACAGGCCCTGTACCAGACGGCTATAAGAGGCGCGAGCCAGCCGGCGGTGTAAGGAGCCTCCCTCTGGTTTTGAAAATGAGAAGGAAAAGGCCTGCTTGAGGCGCGGGTTAGCCAACGGCTATATGCCGTGTTCTGACTGTTTAGAAAACGTTACGAAACGTGTTAAAAGTGGGTATTTGAACCCGGTTTGATTTTGAAAGGGTCTTTTAGACCGCATTTGTTGATTTGAAGAACTAGACTCGAATAATCATCATTATTTGATAATATTCGGTGTCGGGCTCGGTTTTGACAAGCTTGACATGAATAGTTTTGAAAATGATTATGGACTAATTGTTTTAAGTCCATTTCGAATGTAATTAGTCGGTACTCATCATCGTACCCGGGTTAAAATCCGACATGGTATGTAGAACCAAGGATGATTTCGTGTTGGTGACTAATATGTTTGTTTGAAAATGTAAAGAAATGAAATGAAAGGCTTTAAAATACCTCTTAAATGTCATTAACCAAATATTATCACCGAAACACGGATTTAACCGTCATGGTATGAAGAACCAAGGGTGAAGAATGCTTTATGGTTAAAACATGTGAAATAAAACAAAAGGGTTTCGAAAATACTTGAAATGGTAAAAACCGATTACAAATATGAGAATGGATTAAGGGAATAGACGAGAACAAACACGGTTGATCGTTGGTCTGAGCACCCCATTTAGGCGCGAACCTGTTGGCGACCTAAGGGGCTTCTGCCTCAGACCAAAAATTAGTTTTGCTCGTTTATTCCATGTTTTGGTTCATGTTATGCATGTTTTAGCATGTTAAAGTCATGAAACAAATCAAAACACAATAAAAGAGGATTTTTACACCCTCATACTTACGTGTTTGGTTATGGCGAGTGACCGACGTAAGTGTAACAACTTGTTTGATCGGAAAAAACTCGGTTTAAAACCGTTTTGGTAAGTAAAAGAGTGTTTTAAAAGTTTAGTGATGGTGTAATGGTCAAAGTGGTCGGACAAGTGGTTTAATGCACGATGACGGTACCAAACAATGTGTAAGGCTTGTGTTTACGATCGGTAGGTCGTAAACACGCGTCGGATTGTGACTTTACAAGTCGAGTCGAGAATTTTAAGGGAGAAAAGAGGGGACGGACACTCGCGTAAGTCTCAAATGGGTGGCATTTGAGGGGTATTTATAGGAGAATGAGTGGTTGTGTGAGTTTTGAGCGACGTGGCCACCTGGGCTGCTCAAAGAAGCGCGAGCCACGTCGCGGCACTTCGAGTTGTGTTGTCACTATCACAACAAACGCAATCTTAATTTGTTCTATCCTAGGTTTTGTAGTCACATGTTTGGTACTTGACCAACATGAATCCGGGAAAACTTAGTATAGAAGGCTTGAGGATATTTTGTTTTTGTGGTTGACTCGGTTTGACTCGTTGTTGGAGTCGGGATTTGAATTTTCGAGTCGGTTTTTAGTCCGGTGTCGGTTTTGACTCTAGTTAGTGTCATTGTGACCCCGTCGTCGTGCGTTAAACACTCCAGGTATTTTTGAAATGTTTTGAAATGTTTTGTTTTCGAAATCGTTTTAAGTTTTCCGACGTAAATTTGTACACAAACTGTCGATCAAACGCTGCGATCCCAAAACATGTTGTAGTCCGATAATCATCGGGTGTTTGTTGGAGTCTCCGCAGACATCGGGTATCTCTGAGCCCCCACTTTGACCGAGGCTTGGACAGGGCGAAAGTCAAAGTAGAGTCCCCAGGTCAATCGAAGATTACAACCTGAAGACCCAAGCGACGTCGAGGCGGCTCGAAAGGATTCGGGCCAAGGACCTGCCGTTGGTAAGGGCGATGCCGAGGCGACTCGAGGGTACGAGTCCAGGACCTGTCATCGGGAACAGTTTAGAGTCTGTCAACTGTCCGTGCGGGTCGTTTAAAGTCCATTAGACTACGTACGAAGGCTCGCCAGCCATAAGAAGGAGTCATACCTGAGGCATCTTCGGATATGTCCTTGCAAGGTTGCGGATAAATTCTCGCCAGCTGCGGTGCGTACTTGAGGAAGGCTCGCCAGCCGCGGTGCGTTGTAAGGCTCGCCAGCCGAGATAAGGAAATGTACCCGAGGCATCTTCGGGATGTGTCCTTGGAAGGGTGCGGGCAAAGGCTCGCTAGCCATGGTGCGTATGTGAGGAGGGCTCGCTAGCCGCGATGCGTTGTAAGGCTCGCCAGCCGAGACAATGAAATGTACCCGAGGCATCTTCGGGATCTGTCCTTGAAAGGTTGCGGACAAAGGCTCGCCAACCAAGACAAGGAAATGTACCCGAGGCATCTTCGGGATATGTCCTTGGAAGGGTGCGGACAAAGGCTCGCCAGCCATGGTGCGTATGTGAGGAGGGCTCGCCAGCAGCGATGCGTTGTAAGGCTCGCCAGCCGTGGTGCGTTGTAAGGCTCGCCAGCCCTGGTGTGTATGTGAGGAGGGCTCGCCAGCCGCGGTGCGTTGTAAGGCTCGCCAACCGAGGTGCATTGTAAGGCTCGCCAGCCGCAGTGCGTATGTGAGGCTCGATAGCCATGGTGCGTTGTAAGGCTCGCCAGCCGTGGTGCGTTGTAAGGCTCGCCAGCCGAGGTGCGTTGTAAGGCTCGCCAGCCGCGACAAGGAAATGTACCCGAGGCATCTTCGGGATGTATCCTTGAAAAGGCAAGGAAATGTACCCGAGGCATCTTCGGGATGTATCCTTGAAAAGGTAAGGAAATGTACCCGAGGCATCTTCGGGATGTATCCTTGAAAAGGTAAGGAAATGTACCCGAGGCATCTTCGGGATGTGTCCTTGAATGTTTGCGGACAAAGGCTCGCCAGCCAATCGTACGGTCGGTTAATGGACCATGGGGGTAGCCGCGTCGAATAGGCTTGTTTTGAAAGTAGCGAACTCGTGATGTCGCTGGGGAAATAGTGAGTATGGATTCTCACTATCACTGTTTTTGGAATGAGCGGGTTCCACAAGGAAGCCCCCTGCTGGTATTTGAAGGAACGGTGAATTTGGAATCTTCACCACACCATTCGGTTTGAATTTGCAGTGGCGGTTTTGATCGCCGTTTGCTCTAATTTTGAAGGAAAATAGCAAATTTGAGTTTTGCTATAGCGTTTGAAGTGACGGTTTATGTGCCGCCGTTGACATTTGAAAGAAATAGTGAATTTGGAATCTTCACTATTGATTGAAGTGACGGTTTATGTGCCGCCGTTGACATTTGAAAGAAATAGTGAATTTGGAATCTTCACTATTGATTGAAGTGACGGTTCATGTGCCGCCGTTGACATTTGAAAGAAATAGTGAATTTGGAATCTTCACTATTGATTGAAGTGACGGTTTATGTGCCGCCGTTGACATTTGAAAGAAATAGTGAATTTGGAATCTTCACTATTGATTGAAGTGACGGTTTATGTGCCGCCGTTGCTTGAAAAATTGGAGAAAAATAGCAAATTTGAGTTTTTCTATTATTTTTTGAAGTTGGCGGTTTTGATCGCCGTTTGCTTGAAAATAGCGAGTTTTAAATTTTCGCTATTTGCTTCTGTTTGTTTTCGAGGAAATGACAATATTTAATATTGTCAACGAAAAGTTTTAAGTCTGTTGTGGGAAACTGGGCCATAGCCCAAATTTCGCTAAAAAAGAAAAGGGGAGGCCTGGTTTAGGCGCGAGCCACCTGGCGATGCTAGCCGGCTTCCCTATTTTTGATAAAAAGACGCGGGGTTGAGTTGCGGATGAACATTCATCCTCAACCTCGAAATCTCGCCCAAAATTGCCACTGACGGACCTTCAAGCTTGCTTTCCTCCATGCCATTGTCAACAAATGTCATCTCAAGGTAAGTATTTCCTCTTGAATCCTTTCAAATTTGTTGATTTTTAGCTAGATTGAATTGGGGCGGGTTTTGCCCTAAAAAATCGAATTGGGCGTTTTTGATTGAGCCAATTTCGAGTGAAATTGATGTTTGCATTAGGTTAGAAACCTGTTTAGGAGTATAGGGGTGCTTTTAGTTTGCATTTTGGTCCCCGTTCCCGCTCCCTATGCTCGAAAAACACGAGTGAGGCGAGAAACCGTCTCATTTCACAATGCCAAGTTTATTTGCTTGGGTAGTGGGTCCCACTAGGTTGCATTGTAGTTGGAAAAACCTGTATTTGCCATTTAAGGACCTTCATTGGATGTTTGTGGGCAAAATTGAATATTTGCCTTTTGCGACGGTCTTACGTCTGACAGAATAAGCGTCTGTTCGGGCTTGAATTGAGTCAGTCTGCCTTGAAATGGACCTTATTGGTATTTTAGGTCATCTTGAGGCGTGATAAAATCACGTTTGCCTTTTTGCGGTCGCTTTTGAATTTTTGACCGGTTTGGGCTCAAATTAGCGTATGAATTGCCTTTTTGAACCGTAGAAAAACCCCCATTGTGTCAGGAATGTATTTTGGGTTGTTGGCAGACCTTGTATGGGTCTTGAAATGCCGTTTTTGTGGTTTTGACTCGTCTTTTGCTTGAAAAGAGGGGCGAGTCTTTTTGTGTTGTTGTTTTTTTGTGAATGGTTTGGGGCGGGATTGCCCTTTGTTTTTTTGTATTGCAGGTTGTTGTTGTTGTTTTATGATTCGTCCATTTCATGCCGTCGTAATGCCGAATTTTCGGCTGACGTTTTTTTTTGTTTGTAGGAGAGTGTTCGGGACAGGCTGGGTCCCTTGCTGCGACTTTTGAGGAGTTGTTCGGGTCGGGCCCGGTTAGTACTCCGCTTAGCACGCCCGCCGTGGTTGTGGAGGACGTTACTGAGGAGGAGAGACCTCCTGAGCAGACTGCTGGGGCCTCAGGGGCCAATGAGGAGCGTGCAGAGCCCGTTGTTGGGGCTGTTAGTGCTGGTAGAGCTCAGACTGGGGCTAAGGCGGGTACCTCCGGGAGGAGGGTTACTTCGAGGGAGCGACGTCCTCGGGGGACTAGGCGGACGTTGCGGGACGTCAACAGGGTCTTTGACTTGGGCCTTGTCCACCACGTTGAGTCTCGCGGTCATAAGAGGCGGAGAGCAGAGACAGCCCAGGATGACGCTGACGTCGCGAGTTTCAGAGCCAGGCGAGTTACGGCCCCGCGGGGGTTGCTTTTACGGGCGGCGCCAGAGTGGGCCGAGGGTTTTGACGGTAGCCAGTTGTTGCTTCGACTGGACCGACACCTTTCCTACCGTGCTCACGAGGGCATGGTGAGTCACGTTCCCCGGTTGAATTTTGTCATTCATTTCTGAAGTGTCGAGCCTAAATAGGCATTCTGACGTTGTCTGTTTTTTATTTCAGGAGATCGGCACCATGAGGACTTTCTCTGGCTACTCTACCTGCTTGGGCCTCTACGACGTTCTTCGAGCTGGGTCGAGGGCGTTGATAGAGAGGTCGGCGTTTGGGCCGTTGGTGGCCGCTTGGCGGGACATTCACAGGTCCTCGATTAGGTCGAACCTGTGTTTGATCCGCGCCATGTTGGACCGGTACTGGGACATGACGTCGTCGTTCCATATGGAGTTTGGGGAGGTTGGCGTGACTCTGGAGGACTTTGTCGTGGTGTCCAGCCTTCCCTGTGGTGAGCTGCCCATTGAGTTTACCGCGACTCCGGAGAGAGTGTCCTCTCCTGCGGTCACTGCTTTGATTGGTACTGCTTTGTCGGAGCCTTCCGACGTCACTCCGTACCTGATTGCGAGTTCCTATGTGAAGGACCACTTTACTGAGAGGGTGGCAGGTGTTGTTCCGGCGCCGTTGGCGAGCCCGGAGGCAGAGGCTGAGGCCGACGCGAGGGAGGCGCGGCTGTGGTTGTGGTACTTCTTGGGTGCCACGTACTTTGGCGACAAGGGTGAGCGCTTGTCGACCAAGGTGCTTCCTCTTCTTGTCGACCTTGACGCTTTGGGTCGGTTTGACTGGGTTACGCCGGCTCTGGCGAGTTTCACCCGGTACTTGCACGCGACAGTGCATCCGGAGACAGTGGGAGCGGGTAGTGCTCCTGCTTTGGTTGGTCCCGGCCTCATTTTTGAGGTACGAGTTTTTTGTGGTAGTTTTTTTTTTATTTTGATTTTGATTTTGTCTTTGGCAATTTTTTTGAGAAATTGGCTAATTTGTGTTTGCTGTGTCTGATTACAGGCTTGGTTGTATGCTTAATTCACTCCTCTGCGTCCGGGAACTACAGGCGGTGTTCCCTCGGCTTACCCTGCTGTGAGGGGTTGGACGGTGAGTCGGAAGAGGTCGACTAAGTCGACCTACGAGGACTGCAGGCGTCGCGTGAACAAGCTTCGGATTGCTGATGTAAGTTCTTGCTCTCCTCCCCTTCTCCTTTATAGAGTTAGATAGAGATAGGATGACTAGGTAGCTTATGAAGCCCCCAGTTAGCTGAGTAGCTTGGTTTCGAATGCAGTTTGTTGGGCGGCCTTGGGAGCAATACACGGGTGTGCCGGCTGCCGTTACGAAGCGCTTGCGACATCGCAGCTTCCTGCGCCAGTACTTGGAGACGGCGATTGAGCCGGTTTGGTACCTGGACGAGCGTCTAGTTCGCCAGTGCTTTACTGAGACTTTCGTCGTGCCGGTTGACCCGCCTGGGGTGTTGTTCCAGGAGTCGACTCCTGATGAGGTTGAGGAGCACCTTCACGGTCGAGGAGGTGAGGAGCTGCTGCTGCGGGACGCCGACTACGACACCTTCCGGTTGTCGAGGCTCGCTTGGTACCCGATCGAGGTATGTTTTCCTCTTTTCTTTGTTTTCATTGCCTCCCTTGATAGGAGAGTTTGTCATCTTTGATGTGGATCCAAATGGCAGGGAGTCGACCCGCTGATGAGGACTCAGCCCCCAACTTTCCCGATGGAGACCACTTTTCAGGGGCCGAGTGACGATGAGCTTCAGTTGCGCTTAACGGAGCCTGCGGTGACCGAGGTGGCTGATGCTGGCATGGAGTGGAGGTTTACTATTCTGAGGGTGAGTTCCTGACTTGAACACTTTCTCCAATTATACTTTGCCTTGTATTGAAGGACATTTTTGTTTTGTAGGTGACGACTGTTAGTCACCAGAACTTGTGGCGGATGGCTAACCGGAGAGCGTTCTTTGGTGACAGCTACGAGAGAGGCTCGGCTTTCTCAGGTACGTTTTGTGTGTTGTTTTTGTATATTTGGTGTTGTATTTCACGTTTTTAGATCTTGAGGATCTATCATTGTGTTTGGCAGGGCACAACGGATCCGGTGGAGCTTGCTCGGGTCCGTCTTGAGTTTGAGGCGCAAAAGTCGATGATCGAGGCCCAGGGGTTGGCGATTACCCGTCGAGACCAGGAGTTGAGGCGTCACGAGGACGAGCTGCGGAGTCGAGACGCGGAGATTGCCTCTCTGAAGGCTTAGTTGGCTGCAGCGGAGGAGCTTCACGTCGAGATGGAGCGTGAGACGCTGGAGAGTTCCCCGGAGTGGGAGTCTGAGCTGGTGGTGGTGTCTGCGTTGGCGGCGACTCCTAGTGAGACCAGGACTGGTCCGACGGGAGACGTCGAGTAGTTTTTGTAGGTAGTTTGTCCGTGTCTTGGACTCTTGTCTGTACATATTTACATTTTGCGTGAGGCGGTTTGTATATATGTGTTTTTGGATTGTGGTTTATTTTGTGATTTTGGCTTATTTTTTGTGTTGTGTTTCGGAGGAGCCTTGTTGGCTGTCGACTCTCCTTTTGCTTTGCACCAATTCCTGCATCGTTAGTGTAGAAAACAGGCAACAGATAGCATATACGCATAAACGTAAACACGTAGAAGCATTTGACCACGTAAAGCATTTGTTTGAAAAATCAAAATTAACCAAGATGACTTGAAGTTAAAATTGAAATTTTGAAAATTCCATGACAAAATCGCCACGTTCGGAATTCCAGAGTAATTGATTTGAAGATTTGAGCAATTAACTCGTGTCGTGAATTAAATTGCATCGAAATTTTTGAAAATTGACTCGAAAAAATAAAACTCAAACCGTCAGGAAAGAATTTTGGAAAAGGATTTTTGCGAGTATATTTGGCTTTTGAGGTCAAGACTCGAATTTGTGAGTGCTTGAATTTTGGAGGAAAATTGATGTCGTGTTATCAATTTTCGATTTTGATTTTTGTTTTGCGAAAAAGCGAAATTTTTTCGAAATTTCGACTGACATGGAAACGATCCGTCGCGGATCGGGGCGACTAGCCCTTCCCCCCTTAAAAAAAGAAAGAAAAATCCGTATGTTTAAAGCTGCGCTATGGAAACCGTGTCGGATTTCGTAAAACGCGAAAACAAGGAAATGTGAGTGTGAAGAAACACAAAATTTTCCAGGATCATCCCGAAGAGGCGCGAGGTTCCTGGCGGGAGGTTTGAGGTGTCAGGAGAAAACACATGTTGAAAGAGACAAGTCAACAGCAGGAATCCTGGGGAAGCCTCAAGTGGTCACGAACTCCGTCCTTGGAAGAGAGATCCAAATTCCGTAAGGACGAGGTTGTTGACTTGAAGTACCGAGAGGTTGGCAAGGCCAACCGTGCCTTCTTTGAGGAGTATGTTGATGGAGCTACTCCCGATGTGATGAGACCACCGAAGAGGAGGAGTTCCGGCCCCAAGAATATGGTGGGCCGTGCATTGGCCCGTCTTGGGTCGAATATGGGGTCTTGTGCTAGACCGGAGGCCGTCGCCGTCTTAGATCCGTTTAGGATCCGTTCCGAGAAGGAAATCCATGCTAGGCGGGCCAACAAGAAGAACAAGGGGAAGATGTACCCCGAGGGAAAAGGCAAGGGTAGAATGGAAGAGTGAAGACCTCCATTACCCACTTTATTATTATGTTGTATTATTGTTATGAGTTTGTATTATGTTGTACTAGCTAGTTGTTGTGTGTTTTGTGCTAGTTTTACTATGTGAGGTGTGTTAGTGGACACCTTAGCTTTGACAAGTTGTAGACTCGTCGAGCTTTATTTGTCGTTGAAATTGTAATCCCTCTCATTATTAATTAAATAAGAGGATTGTTCGTGTAGAAAGTTGTGAACGCTTGTTTCTTCCATCCATTGGTAAAGGCAATTCGATTTGAATCGTGCTAAACGTTTGCACTTGGGAAAGTGGTATTTTGTGGAAAGGGAGAAAGGCTCATTTTTTGTATTTTTGTGGGGAAAGGGAATGGTTTTCCCTTTTCTCTTTTTTAATGGGGATGTTTTTTGATTGTGGGAATGGTTGTATCCTTCTTGTGTAAGAAAGGACTGCCTACGTATCCTCCTGAAGAGGTGAAATCGAACCATGATCGTAGTTCGAAATGTTTTGTGAATTTGAATTGGGTTTTGTGGTTGTATCCCTCAAGCATAAGAGGGACTGCCTACGTATTCACCTGAAGAGGTGAAATCAAACCATGCTCGTAGTTCGGGGGTTTGTTTTTTTTTAGTGCAAATGGACGTTGCCTTTGACGGATCAAAGGACATTCGAAACGGGCAAGGTGCCGCAGCTTAGACTCGATAAAACATGCAATTTCAAATCAGAACATATTGAGGAACTTGACTTGAAAAGGGTTGAGGTTGGTGCTAGTTGTAAAACTAGGCTAGGTTGTTGGTTGATAGGGTTCAAGGGTAGTATTTCTTGAGTTGGTCTAGGTTGGTCGTGTTTGTAAAGTCCTCCCCATCTATGTCACTCAGTCTCACTGCGCCCCCCGAAAGTATTTTCTTGACCAGGTATGGCCCGGCCCAGTTGGGTTTGAATTTTCCCCTCGGATCGACGGGTAATGGTGCTCGGATTGACTTGAGGACCAAGTCGCCCTCCCGGATGTTTCGGGGTTTGACCTTCTTGTTGAATGCCCGTTGTATACGTCGTTGGTATAGCTGGACGTTGTGCAAGGCGTTGTGTCGCCGTTTGTCTAGAAGAGTGAGTTGTTCGTACCTTCGACGGGTCCATTCCGCCTTAGGGACTTGACTCTCCAGTAGAATGCGTAGAGATGGGACCTCTAACTCCACCGGTTGAACCGCCTCCATACCGTATGCTAGGTAGAAGGGTGTGGCGCCTGTCGGTGTTCGAATGGAGGTTCGGTATCCCCAGAGTGCGAATGGGAGTTTGCTCGGCCAATCGCGGTAGTTGTCTTGCATTTTCTTGATAATGGTGACAAGAGTTTTGTTCGCTGCCTCCACCGCTCCGTTAGTTTCGGGACGGTAGGGGGATGATCGATGTCGTTTGATCTTGTATTTGTCCAACAAAGCCTGAGTTTCCGCCCGGAAGTGAGAGCCTTGATCGCTGATGATTTCATGGGGTACCCCATATCGGCAGATGATGTTGTTTTGATTGAACTTGGCCACTTGTTTGGCGGTCAAGACTGCATATGACTGTGCTTCCACCCATTTGGTGAAGTAGTCGATGGCGACGAGGACGAAGCAATGCCCCTTGGTGCCTACCGGGTGGACTTTCCCGATGATGTCGATGCCCCAGGTTGAGAAAGGCCAGGGTGACGTCATGGTGTATAAAAGGGATGGTGGTATATGTTGTATATTGGCGAAGATTTGGCAATTGTGGCAATGTTTGACGTAGTTACGGCAATCGGCTTCCATGGTTGTCCAGTAGTAACCCAGCCGCATGATTTTCCGTGTAAGCATCATTGCACTCATATGAGGGCCACATTCTCCGTCGTGAACCTCTCCCATGACTTTTTTGGCTTTGTGATGGTCAATGCAAAGGAGGAGAATTCCTTGGGGTGTTCTTTTGTAGAGTTGATTTTGGTTTATCACGAATTGTGATGCAAGTAAACGGATGGCTCTTTGTCCTCTTTGATCAGAGTTGGGAGGGAATTCGTTTTTGGTTTTGTAATTGAGGATGGCTTGGTACCAAGGTTCATCATGGCTTTCCTCGTCGACGATAATGGCACAAATGTGAGCTGGCTCGCTCCGTCTCTCGACACATAGGGGCATCGACGTCATGTCGTCAGGTATGTTGATGAGCGCGGCAAGTTTTGCCAGGGCATCAGAAAATTGATTTTCCTCTCGCGGCAAGTGAAAGTAGTCGATTTGGTCGAAGAATTCGGCCTCTTGACTGATCTTAGCTCGGTAGGGAGCTAAGTTGTCAGATCGGATTTTCTATGATCCAGATACCTGATTGATGATGAGTGAGGAATCGCCATGGACCCTCATTCTGTTGATGCCAAGTGTGATGGCTGCTTGTAGGCCGATGAGACATGCTTCATATTCAGCGGCATTGTTGGTGACGGCGAAGTCTAGCTTGACCTAGATTGGAACATGTTCTCCTTCCGGTGATATTAGAAGGATTCCTACCCCGAAGCCTCTCAGATTAGATGCACCATCAAAGTATCGGTCCCATGCGTCGGAGTCGGCACAAAGGATGTCTTCGTCAGGAAGTGACCATGTGTCGGTCGTTGGATCCTCGTTGACGGGATTTTCTGCTAGGAAATCAGCGACTGCTCTTCCCTTGATAACCTTGAGAGGTACAAACTTGAGATCGAATTCAGACAGCATGAGTGTCCACCTAGACAGCCTTTCGTTTAGTACGGGTTTTTCGAAGATGTATTTAACCGGGTCCATCTTGGAGTAGATGTGGACCGAGTAGCTGAGCATGTAATGCTGCAACTTCTTTGTTGACCATACTAGGGCAAGGCATGTCTTTTCCAGCTGGGTATACCTCGTCTCGTACTCAATGAACTTTTTGCTGATGTAGTAGATGGCTCGCTCTTCGTTGCCAACTGTTTGTGCTAGCATTGCGCCCATGGCTGTGTTGGTTACAGTCAGGTATAGGGATAGAGGAATCCCCGGTTGAGGTGGCATGAGTACGGGAGGTTTGGATAGGATTTCCTTTATCCTGTCGAATGCCTTCTGACAGTCGTCGTCCCAATCGGTGTGATCGGAGGCGCGAAGCTTCTTGAATATCGGCTCACAAATCATAGTGAGCTTGGCGATGAACCGGTGATGTCTTGGACCGACCGAGAAATCCCCGAATCTCCTTCTCGTTCTTAGGCCGAGGCATTTGTTGAAGGGCTTTGATTTTGGTTGGATCAATCTCAATGCCTCTTTTGCTGACGACATGTCCCAAGAGTTTTCCGGAGATGACCCCGAATGCACACTTCTGAGGATTTAGTCTCATGTTATATTTCCGCAGACGAGCGAAACATTTCCGGAGGGCATTGATGTGGTCGTCCCGTTCTTTTGATTTGACGATCATGTCATCTACATATACCTCAACCTCCTTGTGCATCATATCATGTAGGAGAGTGGTAGCGGTTCTTTGATAGGTCGCTCCGGCGTTGATGAGGCCGAAAGGCATGACCGTGTAGCAATATGTCCCCCACTGTGTGGTGAACGCAGTTTTGTGCATGTCTTCCTCAGCCATTTTAATCTGGTTGTACCCGGCATACCCGTCCATGAATGATAGGAGAGCATGTTCGGCAGTGTTGTCTACCAGAATGTCAACATGCGGCAAAGGGAAGTCGTCTTTTGGACTTGCCTTGTTCAGATCCCTGAAGTTGACGCAAACCCGAATTCGTCCATCTTTCTTTGGTACCGGCACAATGTTGGCCACCCAGTTAGAGTATTCAGATACTTTGATGAACCCAGCCTTGAACTGTTTGTCCACCTCTTCTTTGATTTTTAAGGCCCACTCAAGACGCATCCGGCGTAGCTTCTGTTTCACAGGTTTAGCCCCGGGTTTGATGGGTATCCGGTGCTCTGCAATTTCTCTGTCAATCCCAGGCATATCTCTCGTAAGACCGGCGAACACGTCCTTGTATTCGTGGAGGAGGTCAATGAACTGTTGTCTTTCCGAGGGGTCCAGGGTTGTCCCTATCCTACGTTCTTGAGGTGTATTGTCGGTTCCTACGTTAATAGGCTCGGTTTCCTTAATGATGGGGGTTCTGGTTTCCCGTTTGTCAAGTTCTTTGGCTAAGTGAGGTGGGTAGTCACTCAAGTCAAATTCCTCATAATCATTCAGAATTGCATTGCAGTTAAAAAGAGACGAGTCATAAGCAAACTTAGCGTTCATTAAGTTGACACGAGCGAAAAGCTCGGAAAGGACAGACATCTCGTGGTCAGTCAGAGGCGACACAACAGAGGAAGTGGCCCCTGGAACAGGCTCCAGGTTGTCACCTTTCATTGGAGTGGGGGTGACCTTAGTAGACTCAACCTCTGAATCAGCCACGACTTTGTGATAAAACCGTGGGAAGGGGACCTTAACTGGGACTTCCGGAGTGTTTGGAGCTATAACAGACTCTGACTCCGACTCAGACTCAGACTCAGATCCTTCTTCACTTTCCTTCTTGAACATAGGGCCTTCTCCAGTTGTGATCTTGAGAATGCGGCCTTGGCGATCGGTCCACTTGATGGTCTTCCTCCAGCCCTGGGTGGTTTTCTCCGGGTCGATGATCGGAGATCAAGGCGGTTGGATCAAACTGATTGTCTTTCAGGGCGATGTTGATGATGTCCTCATAGTCGAGGCGTTTGATGTTAACTTCCCCAAAGAGTAGTGTGACAGCTTGTCCGTCGAGGCATGGTGACGGTTTGGACTCGGTTGATGCAGCTTCGATGTTGTCGGGAATAAAGTAGCAGTCCTGGAAGACTTCCACTCCCGGGTATCTAGCCTTCACCACAGAGTCATAGATAGGCTCCGGAAAGCCGTGGTAGAGTTCAGACTCTCCCTCGGGGACAAAGTATCCGTTGAGAGTCAGGTGGTAGGGACGAAGGATGACTCCGTGCTTCTTGCGTTTTCGGATTAGGAGGTTCATCTCCTGAATGTCTTTGTCAGTGGGTTCGTATCCCAGCCCAAAGGGAATGTTGGGGACCTTAGCCTGCTTCAAGGGAGGCAATGGGTCCTTTAGCGGATTGAGCGGCAAACCCGGGAAATAACCCTGACGTATCATGATACGGTTGATCGTGAGGCTGGCGAACGGGTCACATTCAGAGGTTGTTAGTTCATCAGTTATGGCGTTCACGGCTTGGAAACCCCATATTTCATTATCGTCCTCCTCAATGGCTTGGGAGGCTACCCCTCTTCTCATGACTGCTTTGATTGGGGAAGCGGGGATCGTGATCGTTTTCCCGTTGAAGGGGACCCTGATCTTTTGGTGAAGCGTTGAGGTGACCGCCTTGACGGCGTGAATCCAGGGACGTCCCAGGAGCATGTTGAAGGATGCGTCGATGTCGACCACTTGGAAACTGGTTTGTCTTTCTAGTGGCCCGGTTGCGACGGCTAAAGTGATGAGCCCAGCCACCTTGCGACGAGTGCCGTCGTAGGCGCGTACTCCTTGATTCGTTGGGATTAAATCAGATTCCTTAATACCCAGCCCGTGGGCAGTTTTGAGAGGAATGACATTCACGGCGGAACCGTCATCCACAAGGACCATTGGTACATTCTTTTGGAGGCACTGCACAGTGATGTACAGGGCCAGGTTATGGTTGGCTCCGAACAGGGGGATATCCTCGTCGGAGAAGACAACCGGGTTGCTCAGATCAGGGGCGTCTCTTGTCATGTGTGCCACTATTTCTTCTGGGGAAGAGGTGGAGGGCACGGTTAATTTTCCGAAGGCCTGCAGCAAGGCCTGTTGATGCTCAAAAGACGTTGCGATCAGTTGCCAAATTAAGATCTCGGCCTTTGCTTTCTGGAGCTGTTTCAGGATTAAATTCTCGGGAGCCTTTGGTTGAGTGTCCACCTCTGGGACGATTTGGTCATTCGTTGTTGGAACGACCGCTGGGTTGCTCGGATTCTGATAGGGACGTCCGGACCGGGTGAGATGTCCGATTTCCTTCATCCGCTTCTCCTTTCCTGGGACGACATAGACATCCTCAACATCATCCCGCCATATGCCGTTAATTTCAGGGTCTCGAGGATACCTCGGAGGGGTATTCCTCGGTAGGTAGTTCTTGTGGGGAATATTTTTGTGAGGGCGATTTTTGTGGGGGTAATTATTTTGAGGGTAGTTATTTTGAGGGTAATTCTCATGAAGGTGGTTATTTTGAAGGTGGTTTTCGTGGGGTCTATGCCAGAATGGTCGCGGGAGCAATCCATCCTGGGGTGGGTAGTTTTGAATGCTTGGGGAATTATCCCGCGGACGTGGTGCCGGGGGATTGAAGATGAGTCGACGGTAGGCGTCGTCGAGTCGGGTGATTCTCTCATAAAGGCTGGCAATGGCCTCCTCAACTTGCTGAAACATAGTGAGCATAGTGGCAGCACTGAATACGAACACTCCATCTGAAGGGTCCTTTTCCATAACATTCACCTCATCGTCAATTGGCAAGATGAGATGAGAGCAGTCTAGGGTCGGCTCATCGTCAGAGATGGCGTGAATTCCCAGAGGATTCGTCTTGTTGTTTAGCTTAGTTGGTGGGGGTATAGGCAAATCTCCCTTCTCAATCATGTCTTGAATGAGGTGCTTGAGTTTGAAGCAATTTTCGGTATCATGCCCTTTCCCTCGATGATACTGGCAGTAGGCGTTGGGGTTCCAAAATCGGGATTTCTTGGCGTCGGTCGGGTCCGGAGTGGGCCCGATCGGTTGTAGCTTCCCTTGGTCCATGAGCCTTTTGAGGGCACTTGCATAAGTTGACCCTATGTTGGTGAACACTCTCTGGGGGCGTTCAATTTTCTTGGCAGATGGTCGACGAGGTTAACCTCATCAATCTTGTTTGTCTGACCGTAAGGGCGAGATCCGGTTGAGGTGGATTCTTGATAACCCCTGCCTGTGGTCTTTGCTAAGACACCCTTTCGGAGGTCGTCCTCAATACGTGTCCCCAGAATCTGCAGATCTTGAAAAGTTTTGATATTTTGATACCTAAGCAGGTTGGCATAAACCGGGCGGAGGTTGTTGACAAATTTTTCCACCAGAGTTGATTCACTCGCCTTACTAACCAACTGAGTACTCACCCTCCTCCAACGGGTTAGGAACTCAGTGAACCCCTCTTTGTCGTTTTGGGTTAACACCTCGAGAGTACGGGTGTTGGCCTGGATCTCGACATTGTCGGCATACTGTTTGGCAAACTCAACTGCGATCTCATCCCAAGTGGTAAGGTTTTTCGGGTCTAAGGAGTAGTACCATTGGCGAGGAATTGGCTCCAAAGAGGATGGGAAGATCCTGGTAAAAAGTTCATGTTTTACCCCCTTAATGGCCATGTAGTCTTTGAAAGCACGGATGTGGTTGAGTGGGTCCTCCACTCCCTTGAACTTAGGCACATCAGTCAGGGTGAAGTTGTCAGGTAACTGGTCCCCAACAGGGTCGAACCTTCGGTTATTTTCAAGGTGGATGTTGTTACCCCGGGCTAGGAGTTGTTCCTCCAAGAGTTTCAGCCACTTCTCAGTCTCAGTCAGAGGTGGGGCACTATGTTCCCCAATTTCCTTGTTCTCCAGGGCGTCGATACGGGTCTCGACGCGATCCAGGGTGACCTTAAGAGCGGTAAGTAGGCTGGCTAGCTGATCAGTTGTGACATCTCTGTTGTTATCATTGTTGTTGTTGGAAGAAGCTGAAGACGGGGCCATGGCTCTGAGGCAGAAAAACGGCTCACGTTACAACTCAATCCGACACGGTTCCAAGACTGAACGCAGACAACACAGAGGACGAGACCAAGATCGACTCAACAAGACGAGGTGACCGTGTGTGGTCCCTCGGTGCTGACTCGATTTATAACGTGACGGTGTTTGACCAAACCTTTGACACGAGTCCAACATGACGGCGTGACGCCATTGGACGGGTCTCATGGCGAGACGACTCATAAGTAAAGACCCATAAGTACGTTTGCTTTGACTCGATAGACACGAGGCGGAATTGGAATGGTGGACTGAAGTTTTCGAAAATAGAAATTTTCAAAAAGATTCATTTGTCGCTTTAATGGGCGGCTTCCGAAGATAGAAATCTCCGCAAGTCGATCAGTTGAAAAGGGTTGTCTCAAGTTTATTTGCAAAGGAGGTTTGAGTTTGGGACGGCTCGGAAAACGGTGCGTTGCTTCCCAAGACGGTTTTGAAATTCAAAATTGTATGTTTTGAAAATCGAGTTTGAAATGTTTGAAGAGGTCTCGGGGACGGTGCATGGTCCTTGGGATCCCGAAAGTGTCTCGAGAAAAGGGTGTTTGCTTTTCTCGAGTTTTGAAAGAGCCATTGTCGGCGCGAAACGGGTTAAAATCCGTGTCTAGACGCGGCGATTATAACGGCGTAAAAAGGTGATTTGAAATGGTTATGCAAAACCAGGTTTGAAAATCGTCATTACGACGGCCTAGAAAGGCGTGTTGAAATGGTTACACAAAACCGAGTTTGAAAATCGTCATTACGACGGCCTAGAAAGGCGTGTTGAAATGGTTATACAAAACCGAGTTTGAAAATCGTCATTACGACGGCCTAGAAAGGCGTGTTGAAATGGTTATACAAAAACGAGTTTGAAAATCGTCATTACGACGGCCTAGAAAGGCGTGTTGAAATGGTTATACAAAACCGAGTTTAAAAATCGACATTACGACGGCTTAGAAAGGCGTGCATCGGTCGGCGAAAGACCGAGGTTTTAAATGGCCATTATAACGGCGCAAAAGGGTGTTTTGAAAGTTTGAAAAATGACACGGAAGGACTTATGATCAAGTAGCACATAAGCACTCACAGTTTCATTATATTATGCATCATGCTGACACGGGTTTTGGCTTAAAAGGGTGGGTTACACACCAAGCAATCAAACCCCGATTTGCGAGAGGGATACCAATCCAAACAAAATGTGTAAGGAGGGTGCCCTAGCCTCGTGCTCGAAAGTGATGAAAGCTCTTTGACGAAACAAAAATGTGTAACGTCAATGGTATGCTTGACTTAATCGGGATTCAAGACGCGGGGATGAGATAACTCACGCCGACGAGACGAGCCAATTGGTCGATAAGGGTTAGGTTGTGGACCCGGACAAGGAACCCGACCGTGACCGTAATATCAATTAATGCATTCCAACCAAGACCTCGTTTGAGTTTCACCATCTAGGGATCACAAAGATGTAAGTGTCCTAGTTTTCCCCAGCGGAGTCGCCAATCTGTGGACATGGCCTGCCTGCGTATGCCCAGCCGATCTGTGGACAATGGCAGCGGTCTTTTTGAAAGCCACGCTTGGTGGCGTAAAGGTGCTTTCGACCGGATAGTTTTAGATCGGTCGGTTTCATCTCGGTAAGGGTCTCGAAACGATTAGAGATGTTCGGGATCCCCACCAAGCATTTGTGGGATGCCTGGAACCCGTTCGAATTCCACTTTATACCTCGGTCAAATAGAAGCACAAAGCAGCGTTTTGACATAGGTACTAAAGATAAGGAAATCGTCCCTCTTTAGCATCCTATCTCTAGAATGACTCTCGTATGCCCTGGATAAGGTCGTCCACTATCCAAAGTTTCTGAGTAGAGGTGAAGGTACGTATTGGGAAGCCCTTTAATCAGACACCCAATCCCGCCCGCGTTTAACGGCCTCTACTGATCGATCTTGGTTGGTTGAATGCAAAAGTTGATAAAACGGTTTAAATGCATGAATGCGCATCCAATGATTTAAACCTAACATGTGAGAGCTTTCTAAGTCGGTTTGATTTAATCCAAGTATCAAGTATAAGATGTCGAGTTGGATTAATGATTGATTTGCATGCAAGACGGAAATTAAACATCCATTTACCGTATTAGGTTTAGGGTGCATAACATGATCCATTTGTCTTAGTAAGGCATTTTGCAAATGTGGGTTTGAATAATCGAAAAGTCATCTGATCCATCCTATATCCGGGTTAACCGGAGTCGGGATCGTCCTAGACTCATGCTGGAAGGGAACATGCCCTGTACCAGACGGCTATAAGAGGCGCGAGCCAGCCGGCGGTGTAAGGAGCCTCCCTCTGGTTTTGAAAATGAGAAGGAAAAGGCCTGCTTGAGGCGCGGGTTAGCCAACGGCTGTAAGCCGTGTTCTGACTGTTTAGAAAACGTTAAGAAACGTGTTAAAAGTGAGTATTTGAACCCGGTTTGATTTTGAAAGGGTCGTTTAGACCGCATTTGTTGATTTGAAGAACTAGACTCGAATAATCATCATTATTTGATAATATTCGGTGTCGGGCTCGGTTTTGACAAGCTTGACATGAATAGTTTTGAAAATGATTATGGACTAATTGTTTTAAGTCCATTTCGAATGTAATTAGTCGGTACTCATCATCGTACCCGGGTTAAAATCCGGCATGGTATGTAGAACCAAGGATGATTTCGTGTTGGTGACTAATATGTTTGTTTGAAAATGTAAAGAAATGAAATTAAAGGCTTTAAAATACCTCTTAAATGTCATTAACCAAATATTATCACCGAAACACGGATTTAACCGTCATGGTATGAAGAACCAAGGGTGAAGAATGCTTTATGGTTAAAACATGTGAAATGAAACAAAAGGGTTCCGAAAATACTTGAAATGGTAAAAACCGATTACAAATATGAGAATGGATTAAGGGAAATGACGAGAACAAACACGGTTGTTCTCTGGTCTGAGCACCCCATTTAGACGCAAACCTGTTGGCGACCTAAGGGGCTTCTGCCTCAGACCAAAAATCAGTTTTGGCTCGTTTATTCCATGTTTTGGTTCTTGTTATGCATGTTTTAGCATGTTAAAGTCATGAAACAAATGAAAACACAATAAAAGAGGATTTTTAGACCCTCAGACTTACATGTTTGGTTATGGCGAGTGACCGACGTAAGTCTAACAACTTGTTTGATCGGAAAAAAACTCGGTTTAAAACCGTTTTGGTAAGTAAAAGAGTGTTTTAAAAGTTTAGTGATGGTGTAGTGGTCAAAGTGGTCGGACAAGTGGTTTAATGCACGATGACGGTACCAAACAATGTGTAAGGCTCGTGTTTACGATCGGTTGGTCGTAAACACGCGTCAGATTGTGACTTTAGAAGTCGAGTCGAGAATTTTAAGGGAGAAAAGAGGGGGCGGACACTCGCGTAAGTCTCAAATGGGTGGCATTTGAGGGGTATTTATAGGAGAATGAGTGGTTGTGTGAGTTTTGAGCGACGTGGCCACGGGTCGCTCAAAGAGGCGCGAGCCACGTCGCGGCACTTCGAGTTGTGTTGTCACTATCACAACAAACGCAATCATGATTTGTTCTATCCTAGGTTTTGTAGTCACATGTTTGGTACTTGACCAACATGAATCCGGGAAAACTTAGTATAGAAGGCTTGAAGATATTTTGTTTTTGTGGTTGACTCGGTTTGACTCGTTGTTGGAGTCGGGATTTGAATTTTCGAGTCGGTTTTTGGTCCGGTGTCGGTTTTGACTCTAGTTAGTGTCATTGCGACCCCGTTGTCGTGCATTAAACACTCCAGGTAGTTTTGAAATGTTTTGAAATGTTTTGTTTTCGAAATCGTTTTAAGTTTTCCGACGTAAAGTTGTACACAAACTGTCGATCAAGCGCTGCGATCCCAAAACATGTTGTAGTCCGATAATCATCGGGTGTTTGTTGGAGTCTCCGCAGATACTGGGTATCTACACTATGGGAGGGTTTTCAACCCCGAAGTTTTTCACAAATTCATCAGACACTTCACTTTCTCGAGGAGGCATCCTCGTTTCCACGGCATATATTCGGCCCTCAATTGTGTCAAGGCGATCATACACTTGGTCTTGAGTAACTTGGAGACGAGCTAGCGCGGCTAGGATTTGATCATTACCATTATGGAGTTGGTTGACGTTTACGTCGCTTGTTTCAGGCATCTTGGAAACTGGATAAGACATCGACGACGAATCAAAATATGATCGACAATTCTAGTACACTTACTTGAAAAGAAATGTTTTGACTTCAGAAGTGGGAGTGTGCCACTTGTGTCAAGTGAGTTTTGAGGAATTGACAAAGCTTGAAAATGTTGGTCCTAGTCAACTTTAGTGTAGTTGTAGGAGTGGACTCGAAGTGAGGTTTTGAAATGGGTTTTAAGGCCCGGATTTTGACTCCACAATTGGACAGAGTTTCGACTGGTTTTGCGCTAATATTAGGCCCATGTTTCGAAATTTTTACATTTTAGAGAAGGATTTTGATTTTACAAAAAATCGTCATGGTTTGTTTAGAAATGGTGATCACATAAGGTACAAACATTATACAAGCATTATAACGGGATGCTGAGTGCATTTAAAAGGGTTTGGGTTTAAAGGGTGGGTTGCCATACCGAACAATCAAACCCGAGGTCTGTGGAGAGGCTCGTACCAAACAAGAGTAGGGCCGATTCCTAGTCCATTTCCTCAAGTAATGAAAGTCCTTGATACAAACAAGAGTAAGTGCCACGGTATGGATGACGTCAATCGCTATCCATCCTTAGGCCCAAAGAAGGATTAGGACCGTTTAGACGGGACGATTGGTCGAATGGGTTGGTTGGGCCTAGGAAGGCCGACTGAAACGATCTAGGAAGACCGAGTTATGAAAACCGACAATTGTCTTGTACAAACTATTCTCTAACCTTGTTCAAGTTTCACCCTTTTGGCTACACGTAAGTGTATTATCCCCAGCGGAGTCGCCAAACTATGGACGCGGGCCCACGGGGGCGCTTGGAAACAAGCGTTTTCATTTGTGGAGTCGCCACCAATTTATTGTGGAAAATTGGAAACCGTTCGAATACCTCGGGCCATGTCAAGACACAAAGTAGCGACATGAACACAAAGAACTCGTTACCCTTAGCATTCTATGTCTAGAATGACTCTCGTGGATGCCAATGAACATGGATGTTCACAGAGATCTGGAGTAAGGGGTGAGGGTCAAATTAGGAAGCTCTTTTGATCGAACACCTAATCCCGCCCGCCTCGATAGCGGCCTCTACTAATGATTAGGGAAAATTGTCAATACTCGATATATTGTCGATTTATATGCATGCAATGCAAAATCCATTAAATTAGTCCTAGCATGTGAGAATTAATACTAAGTCGGTGAACACGTAATTTAGCATACAATTAGGTCGAAGTAGGAATTTAGGGTTGATTACATGTGAGAGCATACAAGCAATAATAAAAGGAATACAATAAAAATACAATAAAGAAAATTACATTGGATTAATTGATTTATGTCGAAAATACATTTAAAACGGATAATTTGGTAAAAGAAAGAATAAACAAATTAACAAACAGAAATTAGGGTGATAATACGATTAATAGTATATTAAATATGTAATTAATAAGCTAGGTCAAGGCAGAAACGAGAATTAATAGACAGAAATCAACCGGGAACAGGCGCAGCAGAGCTGCGTCCCTTGGAAGAGGCGCAGCAGTCGCTGCGTCTGTTCCTGGGTTGAGTTCTGGCTGTGAAGCCGGAACCGCAACTCGTTAATATTCATTGGTAAATTTAATGCTTGATTATGAGTAATTGACTCGGATGAAAGTGATTAACATATTATTTACATGAGAATGAGGTCATGAAAACGATAAAACATGGATGAAACTGATTAGAACTAATTAATTACAAGATTAATGGGTTAATTATGGATTAAAAATGAACTAAGACAAATTAATTAGGTTTAAATAGGTTATTAAGATGAATTAATGATGGATAAATAAACAGATGCAAATATATCAAAGGTGGATTCCTGAGATTCAATATTGATGAATCGAACCTCTAAAACCCGAATTGATTTTAATAACGAAAACCCGCAAATATGAATTATAAGGGATTTAAGTCGGGATTTAAAAGATGAATTAAATATTAATGAGTTATTTACATGTTAAAATTATCATACTCAAATTATCATGTTAAAAGAACGATGAACAATTGGAAACAAAAGCAAAACAAACGGATTAAAAAAAGACGAAGGAAGAAGAAAGGAAGCAGGAACTGCGGCAGCCTCACGAAGAGGCGCAGCAGATACTGCGTCCCTTCGAAGAGGAGCAGCAGTTGTTGCGTCCTTTCTCGACGTTTGTCTCCTGATAATCCGTAAAAAGGGTTTGAAACAATGTTTTACAAATCGGTTTTAAACATATTTTCGACGTAAATCTTACAATAATGATTACAAATAAAAAAGAAAAATAATAAAAAGAAGGATTTACACCCTCAGACTTACATGTTTGACGAAACGAGATTAACTAAGTATACGTTTAGTGATGCTCGACTCGAATGTAGACGAAAGTGCCCTCTAGGAGGAAAGAAACAAAGTTGATTAAATTGATTAATTGTGGAGTTGGTCAAATTGGTCGGTCATGCAAAACGAGGCTGGTACTCAGAAAGATCCGAGCTTACGTGGTCAAAAATTCAAGCACGTAGACACCAAAAAGCAAAAGCGTGGTCTAGAATGCAAAGGGAGAAGAGAAGGGCGGACACTCGCGTGAGAAATATGAGAGACCGAAGGTCTCTATTTATACTAATCACACGGAGGAAGTAGGGTTTTTCGGAGAAACTTTGGAAGTGAATCTCTAAAAGATATGAAAAGATACAAAAAATACGCACAAAAGGAATTGGGAAGAGGCGCAGCAGGCACTGCGTCTCTTGGAAGAGGCGCAGCACTTGCTGCGTCCTTTCCCAAGTGGTTTCCTCCTGCGGAAGAAAGATTTCCGTGTTTTGGTTATGGAATAACGGATTAATCTTGTTTTCCTTAATATTTTGTGTGAATATTACGGGAAATTCTTTACCAAAGATTAAAAGATTGCAAAATATGGAATAGAAATATCCGGAACATTCCAGAACATCCTGACTCGGTTTTAAAAAATGAAGACAGTTTTTTGACCCGAACTCCAAATGTACTCTAATTACTGCCAAAACGACCGTATCGGCACGTAGATGACAATTAAGGAGTAGACACAAGTGTTTGAAAGATCACTTGACGATAAACTTACGAACTGTCACAAATCATTCCGCATACCAAACATGCAGCCCAATCATCACCGGGTGGTTTGCAGGAGGTGCAGAAATGAGGTATCTACAGGAATCCGATTGCATCAAGTATGTCAGACATTGTCATAATTGCCAAATATTTGGGAATGTGCAACATGTTCCTCCTTCATTACTCTATACAATGACATCTCCTTGGCCATTTTCTGCTTGGGGAATCGACATCATCGGAAAGATCACGCCAACCGGAACAGGAGGTCACTGTTTCATTCTAGTGGCTATCGACTATTTCACCAAATGGGTAGAAGCGGCTTTCTACACTAGTCTCACAGCCAAGAATGTGGTAAAGTGCATACAAACCAACATCATCTGTCGATATGGTTGCTCACATGAGATCATTAGTGACAATGGGTCACATTTCCAGGCTGAGACTGAGCAATTGCTAGCCAAGTACAAAATCAAGCATCACCACTCCTCACCATATAGACCACAAACTAATGGCGCGGTAGAGGCGGCAAACAAGAACGTTGTCACAATCCTCAAGAAAATGATTGACAACTATCGAGATTGGCCAAGCAAGATACCATTTGCCTTATGGGGATATCGCACAACTGTTAGGACGCCCACTGGGGCCACCCCTTTCTATTTGACCTACGGCATGGAAGCCGATTGGAAGAGGGATAGGTATGAAGAACTCATCCTCCTGGATGAACGAAGATTGCACGCATTGCATAATGTGCAAACATATCAGGCACGTATCAAACGAGCCTTCAACAAAAGGGTTAAGCCAAGGAATATCAAAGAAGGAGACTTGGTCCTCAAATCAATTAGAGCTCTTTTACTTGTCGATCCACGAGGGAAATTCAAAACCAACTGGGCCGAAGCATTTCTAGTCAAGTCCATACTTCCAGGGGGTGCGGTTAGGATCACAGACTTAGATGGGAATGAATTTTCCAACCCGACGAACCTCGACCAATTGAAATGTTACTATGCCTAGGATGGGAATAAAACGCACCTCGCGTAACCTCACGTGTCGCTCCTGTGGCACGGAATATAAACGGCCCCTGGCCAAGCTAAATAAAGCTAACGTCACCTTGCACTTGCATTTTGACAATTTGTCATCCTCATATCTGTTGGGAAATGTGTCCTCAACAACAGTTCGATCACATGATTTAAATATCATTATTAAATCTCATTACAAGAATACGGAAGGGATGATACATTATATATATAGTCAACTAGTCCACACATATCGGTAATGATTGGCTGGCTAGAGTTTGACATTACTGTCGTGCGACAATGGTGACCAGTTGATCCCTTGAGGTCACACCTAAAGGACGATTCCCTTAATTGAAAAGGTTAATTAATTGTATACCGATACAGATTAATTAATTCCTTAAAATTAAACAAATTATCATAAGAGAGAAAATGACATCTTACTCTAATGTGATTAAATGAGATTTTATTTAGTAATTTAAGAAGTTATATTACTAAAATTAATCGGTGTTTACGAAACACGCGAGATGAGAATGATAAGTTAGTTATAATTACAAGATATTGTGAATTATACTAACTAGTAATTAAATGACCATTTTATGAGAAAATAATTTTATATTACTAGTCAATTTGTTAAATATGATTTATTTAATTTGTAAATGATATTTAATTTGTTAAATATGCATTTTAAATTAAAACATGACATAAGACATGTCTCATGTCACATGACATACAATTGTACAATTGACAAAAATAAAATGGACTCCATATTACATGGAAAACCGGTTTTATATGTAGTAAGTGGGTTTTGATGGTTTTTGTTATTTAAATAATAAAATAGACATCATGATGACACCTACTACTAGCTAGCTTTTCTTGTGAAGAACAAAAGCAAATTGGGAAGATTAATTTGACTACCCAAAGCCACTACCACCGGTTTTCCACCCCAAAATATAGAGAATTTTATTCTCTTAATTTTTCTTATCATTCATTCATATAACACATGCAAAAAGTTCATGTATTTTTCTCTCTTCTCTCTCTTTAATCTTCATCAAAAAGATGAGTTTTTGATTCAAATTTGTTCAAAAGATTACTAAAATTATTAATGTAATATATGAGTATTAGTATTCAATTTTAAGGTAAATCACAATATAAATATCTAGTACATATTAGTTTGTGGGTTTAAGGGATAGTCTTGGGTGCTACTAATTGGAGGGCTTCTATTTTGAGGTCATGTATGTTCATCCAATATTGGAAAGCTCAAGAACTAACAAGAAGGAGATCTTGTTGGTGCCCATTTGACCGAATTTCATATGGTGAGAAAATCTTCACTTATCTATTTTAGTTTGCATGCATAAGATTTGCAATTTATTTTATGACTAAATAAATTTGAAACATATATGAATATGTTAAGTAAAGAGATCTTGATTTCTAACAAGCGGTATCATGAGCACAAGGTTGTTTGCATGCAAATCGGTTATAGTTTTTCCGAGTTATACGATTAACATATAAAACTTGTAAATTTGTGTTATTATGATATATCACGAAAATAATTTATGCATGTTAAATCTTCTGATCCTAAAATGTATTTAGGATATTTTGGTTAATTTTCGGATTTTTATTGTTCATTTTAAATAATATTGGCATTAAAATGTGATTTTTATGATAAAAATGTCATTTTTGGACGAAAATTAGCTAAACTTCGAATTTTCCAGTGGTTTTTGGATATGTTTTCAGATATATTATTTTTAGATGATCTGGAAATTTTCATAAATTTTGGAGTTCGTATGATCGAAAAATGGATTTTTCATGTCAAAAATCGAATTTAAATGATAAATAGGTTAATATGAGAAATATTTCGAATCTGGTCATAGAAATTTAGTATGTTGTCACATGCAATTTGACAAGATGTATGTAAAATAATAGGCTATAATGAAGTCTTCATGCATGATTTATGGATTTTTGATGAAAAATAGCATAAATAGTGACTTAATTAGTGAATAATTGCTAAAACATACTTCATGACTAAGGAAAAACGTCACATGTTGCATTTTATTATCTTTTTCAGATCTAAATTTAAAAGTTGATGAATATAATTTTTCTCATGTTTTTATGATTTTATTGATAAATCCGATAAACCGCAACATTGTTTTTCCCGATAACTTTCAAAATTTTTAACCTAAGTTTTTGAACATTATGAGTGTCATGGTATTTTTCTAGAATGTTCATGAGTTTAAATTTCAAATTTTGAATGAGTGTCATGGTATTTTTCCAGAATGTTCATGAGTTTAAATTTCAAATTTTGAATTTATTTGAAATTTTTGTGATTTATTTGAAGTTTATAGCATTTTATTGTAATTTTGAGTACATTAATGAACAATTTTCAGTAATGTAAGTTAATTATAGTCAAATAGTTAGTGAAGACTAATTTTGAGTCCTAAGAAGTTAGGGTAATTAACTTGTGCATAAATATGAATTTATGTAATTATCGTGATTATAAAACGTTGAATCACGCAAATCCGTAAAAAAACGTGTAATATACGATATTGGCTCCTTAAGGCGATTTAGCATAAAATTGGGCATGTTCATACATATTATAATGCTGCATTTTATTTATGATTGTCATAATTTTATTTTATGTAATTTTATTTTATGTAATTTTT